>NC_061153.1:8654063-8972827 GCF_905220365.1 Vanessa cardui
GGCGAGTCCGTGGCAATGCGGAGAAATCTATTTTGAATGGTCTGCAATCTTTTGATTTGCGTCGCCTTGATATGAGCAAAGACAGGGCTCGCGTAGGTCATGATAGGACGAATGCAGGCTTTGTATAGTGTCGTCTTATTTCTAAGGGACATTTTACTCCGCCCGCATAACATCATATACAGTCTTCCTAGTACGAACGCTGCTTTGTTTCGGACTCTAGTTACGTGAGATTTGAAAGTTAGTCTACTGTCTAGGGTGACCCCCAGGTATTTCGCTTCCGGTTTCCACGGTATCGGTTTATTGAATATTTTAATGTCTCCCGGTTGGCCCTGATTCCATTTTATGTAACTGGGGTTTCTACTAAAGTGTACTGCTACACTTTTTTCCGGATTAACTTCAATTCTCCATTTCCTAAACCAGTTGCCTAGTGCGTTGGCTGCGGATTGGAGTCTCTTTGTGATGACCTTAGTCGAGGTTGAGGTCGTATAGAGTGCGGTGTCGTCCGCGAAGAGGGCTAGGTTGACCATTGGAGTGGCCTTCGGAATGTCGTTGGTGAATAAACAGTAAAGAATGGGAGATAGCGCGGAGCCCTGAGGGACTCCTGCCCTGATAGGGCGAGGTGAGGACAGGGTTCCTTCAACTCGGTAGCGGAAGGTGCGATTCGTCAAGTAGTCTCGTATGGTGAGCACGAGTCTGTCTGGCAGCCCTAGTAAGTGTAGTTTATATAATAAACCATTGTGCCAGACTTTGTCGAATGCTTTCGCTACGTCGAAGAATAGAGCTCCTGTGGAGGTAGCTTTACTGTAGGCGAAGCCTTTTAATATGTCTTCCGTTAAGCGGTAGACCTGGTTGACGCACGAGTGTTCGGCTCTGAAGCCGAATTGCTCGTGTATCGTGATCTGTTTGGCCTGAACGATGGCCTTGATTCGCGCTAGTAGAATTCTCTCGTATATTTTTCCGAGAGTGCTCAATAGGCTGATCGGTCGGTAGCTCGTGGGCTGATTCCTAGGTTTCCCTGGTTTTGGGATCCCTATTACTATGGCTTCTTTCCATTGGTCTGGAAAGGAGCATCCTGCCAGAAGGGCATTAAATATTAGCACCAAGAGGGAAATGATTTGGTGCGGGAAGCTTTTAATCGCTTTATTGGTTATCCGGTCCGCACCGGGAGACTTTTTAACCTGAAGGGCTTTGACGATCGTTTCGATTTCGTCGACTGACGTCGGAGTCAGTGGCTCGTCCATCGGTGGCACGGAGCTTATGCGATTTACGGCCTCGTCCACCTTTAAGAGGTGGTCGGGGTCTGCCGGGTGAATGCTCGGGGAGCATTGGCTTTCTAAGGCGTCGGCCAAGCACTCGGCCTTATCCAAGTCGTCTGTTGCGGGTGGAAGATTTGGTCGTATTAACGGAGGCATGGTTGTAGTGGCCATTGAGCCTTTGAGAGATCTCGGCATCGTCCAAAACGCAGTGTGTGATGGCGTGATTTCTCTGTCGATACCGGCGGGTGCTTGATCTTTTATAACAAAAATAGGTGGGTAGAATTATTCACTCAACATAACAGCTGTTTACCAATACTAAAATATTTCAGACTAATTTAACATTTCAAAATTCACTAAAAAATATTCATTTAACAATAAAACAGTTTTAAATTATTAAAATAATCATTACTGGACATGTGTTTTTCTTAAATTCGTGGTTTCGCGCCGACAAATATCATAAAAATAAGTAAATTTATATTATGTTTTCGAATATACTCATTTAACCGAAAGGCACAAATAACAAATATATCTTCTGTTGTAAAATTTTGTGCTCTAATTTTAAGTAATATAATAATATTTTATTATTAAATTACTTAAATGTCTTTACAATTGTCATTTATTTTTAATGTAATTAAATAACGTGTTAGCATGCCATAAAATAAATTTTAAATTTATTCACCTTGCGGTTGTATCATATAATGTAATTTGGTTATATATATAATAATATTTAAAACAATATAATCAGTATATTTTATATTAATTGAGCATTCATAGAATGAAGAAGTTTATATTTATACATCATAAAAATTTAGATAAATAAAAACAAACACGTGAAAGAAGCGATAAAATATCTTAAAAAATAAGAAAGTTATGGGACTTACTAAGTTGCGGTTGTAGAATAATTTTATTACAAGCGGCGTTCCGTCGTGTGACGTCATCTGACTACGACCCAGCGGGTGATCGCCGGGTACATACGAAATACGAATTTTGTGTTGTTGATCCTACCGTTTGGTTTGCTCGTTATACTACACCTGTTAAAATAACTCTTTTTAGAGCCTTCTGTACATCCTTCTACACGAGCAGCCTGTGGATTGATTATTCGCAAAAACAGTACAACGCCTTACGTGTGCATTACAACAACGCTTTTAGGTTGCTGATGGGGTTGCCTCGATTCTGCAGCGCGTCTGGGATGTTCGCCGAGGCGAATGTGGACTGCTTTTATGCAACCATGAGTAAACGGTGTACATCACTGGTGCGTAGGGTTCGAGCCAGTTTTAACAGCATCCTTAAGGTGTTTTCTGACAGGGTGATTGTCAGTACTTGAACCATTGCAGTATTGTCCATGTGCTGACAAACAAAGCATGTCAGAAAGGTACTATAAAACTATAATTTTAAGTTATGTAGTTTTACTAACAATAAGTTAAGAAGTGCATTATACTAACAATTTTGTAAATATGATCAGACTGGTCGAAATAAAAGATTATTATTATTATTATTATTCCTCTCCTCAGGTAGTGCATGATATAGATGAGAAATACATGTTCGATGGTATCGAGCTCTGCGACGAGATACGAGTATATGTACTTTGAATACTTTAAAATCATAATGTTGTATTAAATTTTCGCGATTATTACACATTGAAATAAAACTAGTTATAAGGGATTTGAATAGCGTATATTAATTATTTTTAACATCCCGACGTTTCGAGCACTTTACAGCGTTCGTGGTCACGGGTAGACAACATTATGTGAACCAGTACTTTAAAATATTTTTTTTTCGCGTTTTAACATCTTTTGGAACTGTAAAATACAACTTTTCCGGCGAATGGGTAGTTGTATTTTTACATTTAAGCAAAACACATGATTTCATAGTATTTGGATTGGACATTTTTAAAATTATTTATGTATAATATCGACGGTACGGGCGCGCAATCGCGGGCGGACTGAGTGAGCCAGGCTGAGCGTGTTGTACAATGACGTCACACCGACACCGGCAGCCCATAATATTTATTCATCGATATCTTCTGTAAGCAGTTCTCCTTCAAAAGCATCAATATTTTCACAAAACGGTACTGTTTTGTGTTCAAATATTTATTTCTCAGTCATAATCAAGCCTTAATATCCCAATGTTATTTTATTTAAGGTATCTTAAATAAAATAACTAAAAACTTTATTTTTTATATGGGGTTACGAGAAGAATTTTTTTTTTCTTGCTAAACTACTTTCTGAAAGTATTTATACTATATATGCTAGTCAAGTAAGTGATATTGTATCATAATCATGTATCATTTAAGAAAATTCGCTTAGGCGATTCCTCTGTCCGTCGTTTCGATATATGTAAAATATTCAATAAAACTATTCCCTTAATAGTTCACCTAATGAAAGAATTTATATATATTCCACCTGTAGAAGAAATTACGTAAAAAAAAAAACAAAGCAAGAGCGCGACCCGGAAACTAATGGTTGAATGATTCGTGGTGCGGTGATACCGAACAGGTCGAATGACGTCAGAGGTGACTCGTAAACTACAGACGTTCCGTACTAAAATACGTAAACTTTAATAATCTATTTCTAAGTCATTTATTGATGGATTTCGAAATTTCTTTCAGTGATGGATTAGTTTTGATCTATATTTTCTTACCATAACGTTGAATATAATATTTACAACATCATGAAACTTCTCCATTAATTATTGTTTCAATATTTAGTGTACATAAAATATCAATAAAAAAAATCCGGATACTCAATGGGCAATTCTCTCGGATATTTCTAAGATTCAAGAAAACATAGAAAATAATGCAATAAATAAAATTATACCCCGTAAACGGAGAAAATATATATTTAAAATAATAATTAATTTTGGTTTATAAAAATGTCCTACTTTTCTACTTTCGAATTACACATATTTTAAACTACAGCGACCATTATTAACTTTGAACTTGGGCGAGTTTGAATTTATACGTGTCGGTAATTTAAATTAAAGCAACTCGCGTTACCGATGCGCATACTGCGCTGGCAGGGTCGCCATATAAGGACGAGGGAAATGAAACGCTCGAATGTTGATATAAGACTACTTTATTAACGTTACTGGTGTGGGTTTTATATTAGGACGGCACTAAACACGTGTATATCTAGATGGATACCACAACGGAATCTGTAGCCATTTGGACGTGCTCAACCAGTCGATCAGTTTCGGCATTACCGCTATGGGACCTATAAAGGCGCGTATAGATTCGCGGATGGTCATCGCAGTCTACACGCAGCCAGATAATCGATAGGTCCTTTCCTTCAAGGCTGCCGAGGCGTCGAGAACAGATATCATCTCTGACGTAAACGCATACCCCAGCTCGTGCTACAAAGGAATGTTCCAATTTGTACCCAGGGTACGAAAGAAAAGTTGTATCGGCAGGAGAAGATATCTAGGTCTCGGTTAGAAAGAGCAAGGCCGGCTTCGCCGTTTCCAGGATGGTAGTGAACGGCGTTGAGGTTGGAGTTGCCTTATGATGCCTGCTCCGCTTGCCCCAAGCAGTGGCGAGCGCAAAATTACCCCCCCCCCCCCAGAAATCGGAGGGCAGCCTGGGCATCCCTGCTCAGGTGGTGTGCGTCCTGAACATGGATTGTTGGAATAATACAAAAACTCTCCTCACAATCAATACTTCATCTCTCCTGAAGTGCTTCACAATCAAAACTGGTACAGGATTGATTATTTTGTTCGATCCTTCCAATTCGACGATTCGAGTAAGAATGCCCATTTCTAGGCTTACTCCTAGTATTTAGTGTTTACACGCCCCTCCTCCGACTGTAGCAACATCCGGTTTTGATTTATTTAAAAAAACAATTTAGTTTAGTCAAAACCGGATGTTGACAATCAACGTAAATTGTAACAACTATTTAAATCCAATTACTTATGCTGGTAATACTTTAATACATTAAAACAATAAAATATGATCATATTAAAATAAATATGCTAACAGGATGCCCAGAGAGGGATTCTCTACCGCTGTCGCTGATGGTACCCTCCTGGGGTAATTGAACCAAATTCTACGCAACCATCAAGTTTGAGGGGAGGGGCGTGCTGGCCCATTCGACTGTAACCGATAGGTATGCAGTGTGGCACTACCACTATAAAAATAATACAAAATTCCCCTGAACATGCACCACCACCTTCAAACTCCTCGACCGATACTGTACATTCTGATAAAGAAAATCCTATATCAAATATATCCATTACAGACGATCTTCTTAACAGATTTAGTAGAGAAATATGTTTTACAATAGTTAATGACGTTAACCGAAAACCAACAGTGACGAAACCATTCGATAACCACACCTCCATACAATTATTAGAATCCTACTTAGAAGAAGATGTAGTTAACGCCATAAAAGAATTCGTTAATCCTAAAATTAAAACCGGTATACTTATAAATCCGCCTCTCGGAATGTATTCTATAATTCCTATAATTCAAGAAAAGTTTAAAAGTTCATAGATGAACCTCGTTTTGACGAAATTTGAAATTGAAAATATAAAAGAATAGATACATAGATAGATAGATAAAAACTTTATTGCACTCAATATCATATAAAATAACAGTAAATATAACATGATTAGTTAAAGAAAATTGACGGCAAGGGCGGCCTTATCACTAAAAGCGATCTCTTACAGGCAACCCAACAGATGAGGACAACATATTCTGTAAAGAGGGTAGTGCATAATTATATTATGATGCATACATATACAATGGATATTTGATTTAATATAAAATTACATATAAGGAAAACGTAAAATAAGCATACATGCAAATACCTGTACATACATACATACATATATACCTACATACCTATATATCTACATAAATACATATATACCTACCTACATACATACATATAAATATAAAAAAGGAGTAGTTACGAAGACATATAATGATGTTTGACTCGACTTTTAAATATATTTAAGGACTGTGACATCCTAATGTCATGTGGGAGCGCATTCCATAATTTAATCGATCTGACAGTAAATGAATCATTATAACAGTGCGAGTGGCTGAGAGGCAGCTGTAGTTTGTTGTCCGATAGAGAACGAAGATCGAGATGAAGAGAAGAATTAGAGCCAAGAAAGGAAAAGCGTTCTTTGAGGTAAGTTGGAGTTTGGGGAAAGAAGAGAATAGTGTAAAGGAGAGAAAGGGCGTGCAAATTACGTCTTTGTCTGACTGTCAGCCATCCAAGTCGGCTACGATATTCGGAGATGTGGTCGAACTTTTTCAATCCAAAAATGAACCGTATGCACATGTTTTGCAACCTTTCAAGCTTGTCAAGTAGCTCCTCGGATAGACCTAAGTAGCATACATCTGCGTAGTCTAGGATGGGAAGAAGAAGTGCATTCGAAAGAGAAATTTTAGTTTTGATTGGCAACAACTTCTTCCATCTTCTTAATGAGCCGAAAGCTTGCAGCTTTCCGACTTAGATTTGACACTTGCGCTGCCCAAGAAAATTTGTCATCTATTATAAGACCTAAGTTAGTGACAATGTTATTATTAATCAAAGTTGTACCGTCAAACACTACGGGAGGAACATTAACTTGATTAAGTTTCGCAAGCTGTTTTGGATTGCCAACTATAGCTAACTGTGATTTACTGGCATTTAACGATAAACCATATGACTTGCTCCACTCACTAATCGATTGAAGGTTATTATTCATAAGATCGATAGCATTAGCGATGTTCTCAACAGGAGTCGTTAAATAAACCTGCAAATCATCAGCATAGAGGTGAAAAGAAACAGAAAGATGTTTAGTGACAGAATTTATAAAGATTGAGAAAAGGAGAGGGGACAGAACACCACCTTGTGGGACACCCGCCCTGAGATAGCAACAGGAGGAAAACTTACCGTCAACAATAACCCGCTGTTGACGATTTGTAAGATAAGACTGAAACCAAGAAACAGCATTGGAAGAGAAATTTAAAGAATCAAGAATAGCTAAGAGAATGTCATGGTCAACAGTATTAAAGGCATTGGAAAAATCAAGAAGAGCTATAATAGTAATTTCTTTGTTATCAATCCCAAAGCGAATGTCATCACAGACTTTGATCAAAGCTGTTGTGGTGCTATGTCCCGGGCGAAATCCCGATTGAAATGGGCTTAAAATATTGTTTAATGAGAGAAAGTTGGAAAGCTGTCCATGGACAATGCGTTCGAGAACCTTAGAAAGGAAAGGAAGGATAGATATATGATGGTAGTGAGCTAACAAAGTAGGATTAGAGATTTTGGGAATGGGTAGGATATGAGCTATTTGACAACTATTGGGAAAAATACCTGAATTTAAAGAGAAATTATATAGGTGGCATAGAACAGGAAGAATGGTATCTAAGGACAGGAGTATCATTTTGCGACTGATACCGTCACATCCAGCGGCGTCTGATTGAATACCAAGAATACTCTTCCTGATATCCTCAGAAGTCACTAGAGTAAAAGAGAAAGGAGAAAAATTAGGCTTAGGACGTGTGGTTATGGAATTCAAGGTGTGACATTTATTCGCATTGTCCATGGTAGCCGCCGTGAAGTGCTTATTCAGCGCTTCAGCGTCAACATTTCTTACTTCTAGTGACTGACGGCCAATACCCATCGCATACAAAAAACGCCATACCTTGCCGGTGTTCTTGATGCTAACAGAATTGTGTATATAGTTTCGTTGAGCATCCCTACAGACTTTGCTGCAATGATTACGCAGCCGTTTATATTTCAGGAGATTGTTGTCTGTCGGTCTCCGTTTATATCTCGACTTAGCAGCATTACGTCTTGCCATGACAACTTTGATGTCTTGTGTTAACCATGGTGCTGGAAGGTGTTTTAACTTAATCGGTCTTAATGGAGCATGAATATTAAAAAGATCTGAGAGGAGAGAGTTAAATAATTCAAGTTTATCATCCATAGATGGAGCATTGAATACAGCATCCCAGTCAATCCGATCAAGGTCACACAAAAATTTATTATTGTCAAAGTTCTTGAAACTTCGTCTCATGACAATGGTTGGTTTTGATTTAGGCGGACGGACTTTATATGAGAGATACAAAAGGTCATGGTATGAAAACGCTTCAGCGGGGTATTGGCCATACAGCATAGCATGATCAGATGAAGAAACAATTATTAAATCTAATAAAGAAGGAAAGCAATTTGGGAAAAAGTGAGTAGAATTAGAAGGAAGTATATTTAAATTAGAGCTATTCACAATATTACGAAGGCGTTGAGCACGTGAGTCATTTTTATTTAAACACGTGTTAAAATCACCCATAATAATGGTGTGATCAACAGCAGAAACATATTTCTCAAGTAGGTGCTCAAAACATTGAAAATAATTAATATGAAGAGAAGGGCTATAAAATACCCCTAAGAGGACTTTTAAAGGACCAAATAAGAGTTCAAGAAAAATGTGCTCAGAAGATTCGGAATATTGCGATGGGGATTTATCTAAAATGGAAAAAGGAATATGACTACGTAGGTAAATTGCCACACCGCCACCACCTTTTCCCGTCCTGTCATTCCGTATTAGATGAAATCCTGGTAAGGAGAAAGAGGTAGAAGGAAGGCAAGGCTTAAGGAATGTTTCAGATATCAAGATAGCATGCAAATTTTTAAGATCAAGTGATGTTAACAAATCCGTATAATGCGCGGGAATGCTTTGTGCGTTGAGATGGACAACGTTAAAATTTTTAGGAACCGTATGAAAAGTAGAATCCAAATGAGTATGTAATGACAAAGGTATACTATGAAAGCTATCACTTGATGAGGCAGATATAAAGTCATCGTCAGAACAAATATAATCACCAGAGTCACTCATATTGTAAGTAAATAAAAAATATCAATAATAATAAAATAAAAATAATACCTAATAAATACAAAATATACAAATAAATATATGTAATATTTATAAAAATAAATAATAATAATATAAATAATATCTAATAGTATCTAGTAACAATAAAATAATTATTAAATTTATAGCATTCAATCAATCTATCAGCTGTTACTGCTGTAAGTTATCGCTTAGATATATACAGTATCCAGAATACTATTTTAAAAACACAACATGAAATTAGAAAACAAAAAGAAAAAAAAAATTAACGAAACAAAAAAAAAAGAAAAAAAAAATTATATATATGTCTATAAAAAACTAGATTAACACGTGAAACGAAACGTCAGCAGCGGAATGTAACATCAATTTTATTTATGTCACTCACATTGACAGTAACTTGTACACACACTGCATTTGACGTTTACATATTATTTAAATAATATTAGCAAATAGTAGGTAAACTATAATATTACAAGTGAATAACAGTGTAACTAATTAAAGAGTTATAAATAACTACCTACAAAGAAAAAATAACAACACAAACAGTTATTAATGTACTGAAAAACATTGATTACCTGAAGGACCCGTATGAGAGACAACAAACAAGATAGTTTTTAATGAAACACCAGTTATAATAAATAGTAAAATATAGGAAATAGTTACTTCTTTAAGTTCCTTTTCGGTCGGGCTCCCTGCGAATTCTTGTTCTCTTGGGTATTGGTGTTGGATGAGGTTGCAGCCCTAGCTGAAACTTGTTGAGGCACCATAGCAGTGGAATACATATTCAGCTCCGCCATAGACGTAATTTGGTGACGCTTACCATCTGGACCAATAATAACTATGTTGCCATCTTTAGTCCAACATTTGTTGATACCAAGACGCTGTCTGGCAGCCACGAAGACGTCATGACGTTCCTTTGTTAGGAACTCAGACACTGTAACCCCAGTGTTCTTCAGACTGGTTTTTGCATACCACACTTTGTTACGCATAATTGGATCTTGGAACTTAATAAGGATGACCCTTGGTTTCTCAGGAGCCGAAGAACCCAAACGATGGCAGCGACTGATAGAATCCACTGATAACTCTGGCAACTTGAGATGTTTAGACAACAGCTGACTGATATTAGCCGATAAGTTTTATTTGTTGGCTTCCGGAACCCCATGTACCAGGAGCATTTTCCGTCTACTTCTCATTTCAATTTGATCACACTTTTTGGAAAGGAGCTCGACTTGCAGCTGAAGTCCTTCCAGAGCAGTTAAGACAAAACTTCGGAAAGCATTAAACTGGGAGACTATGTTGGAAGTCGGACTGGCGGCTGGCATATTAGAATTCAAATTTTGTTGGAACTTAGCCATTTTAGAGTTGAAATGTTCTGTTAGTTGTGCAATTGAGTGTTTAATAGAGTCCATTATTAATCTGATCTTCGAGAGTGATATTGTGAGAGTTAATTGAACTTTAGTTGTCTGTTGTTTAATATGTGTTTTTATACTTGGATTAGATAAAGGAGTCACAGCTGATAGGTTTGATGAATGCTTAGCACATTTTACCAGGTGTTAATTATTTTTAAATTAAATATTTGCAGAGAGCAAAAGAAAACACGTCTACTTAATTATGCACCTACCGCCCAAAAAAAATATTTACGACAACAGGAAATAATTTCTCATTATCATAATGGAAAGACAAACCATCACGGAGTAAATTAATGCTTCCTTGCCCTACCTCGAAAATGCTATTGGCCGAATATGAAGGAACATATTTCAAATTTATAAATGAATTCACAATATGCGGACAAGCTAAATATGATAGAAATCCAATCAGACCTCAATTCAACATAGTACCCCCAGCTAGTAAACCTTTTGAAATTATGCACATAGACTTATTCACTGTACATAACGAAAAATATATAACTTTCGTAGACGTTTTTACCAAATATGGTCAAGCGTACCGTTTACGTGATGGAACAGCCATAAGCATTTTACAAGCTTTATTAAAGTTTTGTACCCAACATGGTGTACCTATAACTATAGTTACCGATAGCGGAACAGAATTTACTAATCAATTATTTTCAGAATTTACTCGATTACACAAAATCAACCATCATAAAATTTTAGCTCACTCTCCTAACGATAATGGTAACATTGAACGGTTTCATTCGACAATATTAGAACACCTTCGTATCCTGAAGGTAAAACATAAAGATGAGCCCATATTTAACCTCATGCCATATGCCATTATTGCTTATGATAGTTCCATACATAGCTTTACTAGATGTAGACCCTTTGACTTACTAAACGGACATTTTGACCCGAGAGACTGCGTTGACGACTAACGAATGACGATTCAAAAGTGCTTGTAAAAGCCTACTTGAATAAAGTTTATTTTGATTGATTGATTGACATAGATTTCACTTATATATACTCTACATACATACTGTACCTCTAATAACCAAAAAAGCTGACCATTCACATGACGGACTCTCGCGAGATAAAACTTGAAAACTTGGATAAGTACCGTCTAAACTTGGACCGATAAGTCTTACTACCCACCACCATACATTTCTACAGTATATTAAGTAAGACAATATAGAAAATAAAATATAACGTTTCTAGCACTCACCATTCCATGTTAGATATACATGTTTTAAAATTAATGATAGATAAGTTAACAAAGTTATATAATAAGAATCAAATTGTAGACGTAGAATTAAGGGAATACTATAACATATAGACCCGGGCTATTATTATACGGACAAGCAAATAGTAATACTTTTTAAATTTCCAATAGTTTCCTCGGATATCTATGATCTCTATAAACTTTCCATTGTACCTAATAAAGTCCAAATTTACCTTATACCTCCATATCTCTTCATAGCAATTAACGAGAAATCTTTCATGTACATAGAGATAGAATGTCCGAAGGTCAAAACCTGGTATCTTTGTGAAAAGGAAGTAAATCAACGCATCCGTACAGAACCAGACTGCGTGCAACAACTCATTGTTCATCAGGTCCTAAAGGAATACTGTCGTTACACAATCGTAACTCTAGCAAGACAAGCAATGGAAAAGCTGGATGATCAACATTATGTACTTTCTTTTCCTCATATTACGAAAGAACAGTTAGTCTACAATAGAGAAGAATTCACTTCACTCCAGGGCAGCTAATTACGATCCCTGTGAATTGCCACATGAAAACAGAAGAATTGAAAAAAAAAAATAAAAGGCCAGCTGCTGAAGTTATTGCAAATAACATCCAGTGCAACTACTCAATATGTTCAGACTCATCTCAACCTCAACTTAATAAATCTACAGGAGCTTCACAGTGCTCAAGATAAAATCATTCAAGAGGAAACATTACAACTCGATAAACCACAACTGGATACTCTCTATCATACTACAATTCCCTTATACATCTTCATGTCAAGTACAGGAGCATTTATCATAGCAATGATTTGTTATCGCTACAAGTTTCCAAAAAAGAAGAACCTTAGAGAAATAAAAATCTCCTCTTCAAAAGATAACGTTAGTGAGGTATAAGATGAAGCTGGAACGTCAGAATCAATCAAGAAGATGCCAGCAACGTTTTATTTATTTATTTATTCATGTACCAAAAACAAGTAACACAGAAAAAAAAGAATAACAAAGAAACAAAGTGATACATAGGAAAGCTTATCTCTATGAGAGATCTCTTCCAGCCACCCTGGAGTGTGAGTAATATTATGTCAAATTACAAAAAGGTACATACAGGTACATCTTTAATTTTTATCTCAATGTTCTAAAATAGTCGCTGATCTGAGGGTGGAGGAGTTACGTACGCAAACATCAAGAGGACTGATGATGCAGCGATTCCTTCGTCGTGAGAACCAAACTAAGTGTAAAATTGCAAATGTGATTTTATAATTTAATTATTCATTCCAATTACTTACATCGAGTAGGTTAGACATGTTAATTAGGAAATAAGTTTTATTGTAATTTCTTTTAATTAAATAAGTTTAAATTACACATTTAAATAAAAGTAGTTATAACGGAGTTGAATCGCGTATATTAATTATTTTTCACACGGGTCTACCCGTGACCACGAACGTTGTAAAGTGCTCGAAACGTCGGGATGTCAAAAATAATTAATATACGCGATTCAAATCCGTTATAACTAGTTTTTTTTAAAAGTTTAAATTAGTTTTTGGTTTTGTTCGACCTTTCGACTGTAGTTAATGTAACTGTTTCCAAAACAAATAGGAGTAGTTCGCGTAGATTCGTGCGGGGCTACCTGCCCGCGACCATGGCAAATCACCGGTTACCAGGCAATCTGCCCTCGAACACGGCAATCTGTCCTCATCAAACAAACAATGTATTTACGGCAACGAATGTATGAGCTTTACAATGAAAGGACGTACAATCATAGTGCCAATTTTGCCAATTATGTAAGTAACTATTCAAAATTATTTAAAAAAGTGTGCTTTTTGGCAAAATCTTTAACTATTAAAAATAAAATTAAGAATGCACATGACAAGATAAAAATGACCTGGAAAATTATTAATTGTGAAACTGGTAGAGTTGGCAGTTGCAACTCCGAATTGAGCCTGAATTATAATAGTAAAGTAGTAAATAGTCAAAAGGAAGTTGCTACAGTTTTTGAAAAATTTTTTGCTGACATACCAGTTTTCACGACTAAGTTACTTATTTCTTCTCCTGATGTTGCCGAGTCATTGATGAAAGAAAATTTAAGAGCTTGCAAATCTAACTTTAATTTTACCCTTGTAAACCCCAACGACATAATACGCGCCTTTAAGTCACTAGACATCAAGAAAACGGCTGATTTATAGGGTATTTTTCTAAAGGTGATAAACTCGATTATTGATGTGATTGCACCTCATCTTGCTTTAATATTTAATAGTTGTGTCCAACGTGGTATATTTCCTGACCTGATGAAACATAGTAAAGTTATTCCAATATTTAAATCTGGTAGTTCTTCTGACCCCAAAAACTATAGGCCAATTTCAATTCTACCTACCCTGAGCAAAATATTTGAGAAAATAATTCTAAATCAATTATTAGAACACTTTAACAAACATAATCTGCTTCATAGTAAACAATTTGGCTTCACGAGGGGTCGCTCGACTACAGACGCTGGTATCGAGCTTATTAAGAATATCTATGAAGCCTGGGAAGAGTCACGGGATGCCTTAGGGATTTTCTGTGACTTATCCAAAGCCTTTGATTGTGTTCAACATGAAACTCTGGTCAGGAAACTTTATCACTATGGAATTAGAGAATATGCGCTCGACTCGCGCTCTTATCTTAACAATAGAATTCAGAGGGTTGACGTAAAAGGAAAAAGGTCTCCTGGGGTCTCAGTTGGTATGGGGGTCCCTCAGGGATCAATTCTTGGACCTTTTCTGTTTCTCACATATATAAATGACTTGCCCTTTCTTGTTGGGAACAAACATGATATAGTATTGTTTGCTGACGACACCTCCTTAGTTTTTAAAATTAATAGAAAACAGGTACAGTACGACGACGTAAACAATGCTATAGCTGATATAGTACATTGGTTTAGCGTAAATAATCTTAAACTAAATAATAATTAAACTAAAATTGTGAAATTTAGTACACCAAATGTACAAAATGTAAAAGCCGATGTACTCATCAACGGGGAATCGATGGATCCAATTGATTCTGCTGAGTTTCTTGGCCTTACTGTTGATGCCAAGTTGCAATGGAACCCCCATATTAACGGATTGGCGAGTAGACTGAGTTCTGCGGCATTCGCGGTCAAAAAAATTAGATTATGTACCGATGTTGATACGGCTCACTTAGTATATTTCAGTTACTTTCATAGTATAATGTCATACGGTATTGTGCTGTGGGGAAATGCAGCCGCTATCCATACCATATTTGTGCTACAGAAGAGGGCTATTCGCGCAATCTATAACCTAGGAGTTAAAGAATCATTAAGGAATAAATTTAAAGAAATCAAGATATTGACTGTTGCTTCTCAATATATATTCTCTAATGTTATGTATGTACGAAAAAATATTAATGATTTCATGAGAAACTGTGATACTCATAACATTGGTACAAGGAACAAACACAAACTTGTTACTCCTGTTACTCGACTGCGTAGAGTCAGTAACTCCTTTGTGGGGCAATGTATACGGTTTTACAACAGGATCCCAGAAAGCGTTCAAAATGCCTCTGTTGCCAAATTTAAAAAAATTATTAAGGAACGCTTGTGTGCAAAAGGTTATTATACAATTAATGAGTTTATGATCGATAGCACACCTTGCGAATGAAACGATCGCCTCCTGGCTATTTCATCTCATATTAAATTGTTTATTTATATAATACATAAGACAAACAAAAAAAAAACCCGCTGAGTTTCTTTCGCCGGTTCTTCTCAGGTCAGGGTATTTTCTTTCCGAACCGGTGGTAGTGTTTCAATTGACCATCAATAAGAAAGTGTAATGCTTCTATATTGAATAAAGTTATTTTAGTTTGAGTTTGAATTCGTGAACGTACACTACTCTATATTACAATTTCATTATTGCACACATTTCATCCATTTTCTTTTAACAATATGAAAACATTGTGAAACAAAAGAAAAGAAACTAAATTGTCTTATTGCTGGGCTTGTGTAGAGGATAATGAAAGTCACTAACTGGTTCACGATTTATTAACGAGGCGGTATAATTATATAGACTGTGACGCACTTGATAGACACTCTGTTTTTCATATGCAATGCTTCGACTTTTATACATGATATATGCCAAAGAATATGAGATACACAGATGTGAAATATTTTAATTAAAGAATATATAACTTTACTAACTGTTTACTTTAATACCTATGTGCATATACGGCACATTACTCCCCTCTTTACAAAAAATAATAAATTTTTATAAATAAAAAAAACCGCCTTCAAAAATGAACTAAAAAGAAAAAAATAATCAGTTACATCCATATCCAATTTACGATTTTTTAATCACCTTTTGAAGTCGGTGCCTTCATTTTCGAAGGCGGTTTTTTTTTTATTTATAAAAATTTATTTAATGCTTTTCAGTGTTGTTTTCTTATTTATAATTACAAATGGTAGTGTTTGTCATTCACTTTATTATACTCAGTACATTTCGGCTTTCGACTCTAAAAATAACTCAACGCCGTTTCAGTACGATGTGGACTGCAACTCATATTAAGCGTTACCTAAGTTACAATAGCCTAATGTTAACTGCTCATCGCCAATTAGACAATACCATTTTTCCCGATGCAATGCCGTTAATCATTGAGGAATTCTCTTGGTAGTCCACCATCAGCTAGACTTCATCATAGGCATGTTTACTAACATCAATTGCTTGACGACTATCTTAAAGAAATAGAACTAAACCCGTAAAATAGTTACTTACTAATAGGTTCTGATTACCAGTTGTGATCTTCATCATCAGTTCCACTTCATCAAATGTCACTTTTCGTGAGCATATGACCAAGGCACTTTGAATAAAATCAAAATCACTATAGGTGTGCCTATAAAATTTGAGGTGTTCCCTCGATTTCTCCAGGATCCCATTATCAGATCCTGATCTCCTGACAATGGGACCACCTGTAAAACATGCCCTTTCAAACAAAAAAAGAATTGTCAAAATCGGCCCAGCCATCTTCGAGTAATTTGGTAACAAACATAAAAAATAATAAAAAAAGGCCCCGACGAATTGAGAACCTCCTCCTTTTTTTGAAGTCGGTTAAGAAACAGTTAAAATATTGCAGGAATTTCACGATAAATTATGCTTATCGAATACAATTGCACATTACAAAATAAACGCATATAAAAAAAAATGTAAAAAGACAGATTATATGTATAGACAATATTTAAAACAAAATAAACAAGAATATAGGTATGTTAACAAATAAGTAATATGAGATCTATATATGTATATGTAAATTTAATAACTCTACAATTTTTTAAAACATATACTATGAACCTTAACTACGACAAATGTAAATTGAAAATTTATCACAAAAAATAACACACTTTAATTTTATGTTTCACTTATTCTTTATTTTTTCTAATTTCTTTTCTAATTTCTCCTTAATTCTATTCTGAAATAAAACTAGCTATAATGGATTTGAATCGCGTATATTAATTATTTTTAAAATCCCGACGTTTCGAGCACTTTACAGCGTTCGTGGTCACGGGTAGACTAAGGTGACATTTGTCTATTTGAAGAACAAAGGAAATATTATTAACAACTACCGCCAACGATTTCTCAATTGGTATCTTGAGTAACGTTCCAGTTGCACGCAGAAGTCACTAACTGTATCTTTAGGTCTTGCAGTCTCATTTGTGATTCTTTATTACGACGTAATGAAACCGAACCATTTTTGAAGAAGCTGATAACTGGTGATGAAAAGTGGATCACATACGACAAGAACGTGCGAAAAAGATCGTGGTCAAAGGCCGGTCAAGCTTCAGAGACTGTGGCAAAACCCGGATTAACTCGCAACAAGGTAATGCTGTGTGTATGGTGGGATTTGAAGGGCATCATTCATTATGAGTTGTTACCGCCCGGCAGGACCATCGATTCAGAACTGTATTGCGAACAATTGATGAGATTGAAGCAAGAAATTGAGAAAAAGCGGCCAGAATTGATCAACAGAAGGGGTGTGGTTTTTCACCATGACAACGCTAGACCTCACACATCTTTAGCCACTCAACAAAAATTACGAGAGTTTGGCTGGGAGGTATTAATGCATCCGCCGTATAGTCCTGACCTTGCACCTTCAGATTTTCATCTGTTTCGGTCTCTGCAGAATTCCTTAGGCAGTGTCAGGTTAACATCACGAGAGGACTGCCAAAACCACTTGTCGCAGTTTTTCGATCAGAAGCCCCAAAATTTTTATAGCAATGGGATCATGTCACTACCAACAAGATGGCAAAAAGTTATGGAACAAAATGGCACCTACATACTTTAGTCAAAAGTAAATAAACTATAAAAAAAAACTTTTTGAATTTTCATATAAAATACGAAGAAACTTTTTCCCCAACCTATTATATTGATATTGTAGTGGAGGACAAGGAACTTATGTTTGAAATCGACACGGGTAGTCGTATATCGGCAATAAACGAAAATTGTTATTTAAAACAATTTAAAAATAAAGAGATTTTTAAAGATAATATAATTTTACGTAGTTATGCTGGGTCACAGATCGATTCTATCGGATATATCTTAGTTCGTGTGCAACTGAATACCACAATTACCGATGAATTAAAATTATACATAATAAAGGGCGGGGGCCGCCCTCTCCTAGGTCGCGATTGGTTACGGTCTCTAAATATATCACAGATTAATATCCATGAAATAATTGAGGACAATCGATTCGTGGCCCAATTGTGTAAAGAATATCCCGAAGTGTTTAGGGATGGATTAGGGTCCTGTAATAAAAAACTTCAACTGCAGTTCGTAGATAACAGCGCGGTGTACGTGCGGGCGCGGCCCGTGCCGCTTGCCCTGCGCGAGCGGGTTGAGCGCGAGCTGGCGCGGCTCGAGCGAGACGGCACTATCTTTCGCGTCGAACATTCCGATTTCGGAACTCCAATAGTACCCGTCATTAAAAGTAACGGTGACATACGCATATGTGGAGATTACAAGATCACGATTAATCCAAAATTAAAAAGAGATTTTTACCCTTTGCCTCGCATCGAAGAATTGTTCGCGAATTTAAGTAATGGGGAAGAGTATAGTAAGATCGATTTAACACATGCGTATGAACAGGTCATCCTTGAGGAGGAGTCTCAAAAATACACCGCTACAACGACTCATATCGGTACCTACGTGTACCGTAGAACACCATATGGTTTATCGTGCGTTCCCGAGAAATTTCAAAAGTTAATGGAGGAAATTTTACGTGGGGTACCGGAGACAGTAGTCTTTCTTGACGGTATATGTGTCACGGGGGTTAACCGTCAAGCACATTTGAGTAATCTACGGGCTGTAATGGAGCGTTTACGACAGGCAGGCTTAACGGTTAAATTAAATAAATGTAAATTCTTACAAAGAAATGTAACTTATTTAGGTTTCATAATTGATAAAGAGGGTTTACATCCCGATCCCGATAAACTGGGAGCGATTAAAGCAATCCCAACCCCATCGGATGTAACACAGTTAAAGAGTTTCCTTGGCCTTTTAAACTATTACGGTAAATTTATTCCTAACTTGAGTACTATATTACATCCATTGCATAACCTATTAAAGAAAAACGTTCGTTGGCATTGGGATTCCCATTGTGTCGCTGCTTTTGAAGAAGCTAAGAAATCTTTGTTGAGTAAGCGTGTATTGGCGCATTATGAGGAAGGTTTACCGCTCGTGCTGTCAGTGGACAGCAGCGCATACGGCGTCGGCGCAGTGTTGGCACATCGTTACCCGGACGGGCGGGAGCGCCCCGTGAGCTGTGCCTCTCGTACGTTAAATGAGGCCGAGAAAAAATACAGTCAATTAGATAAGGAAGCTTTGGCTATATATTTCGGAATAACTAAACACCATCAGTATTTATTTGGTCGACGATTTGTGTTGAAAACGGATCACAAACCATTAACTTTTATTTTTGGGGATAAAAAAGGTATTCCTTAAACCGCGGCGAGTAGGTTACAGCGATGGGCGGCGCGACTCGCGGGTTACGATTATTCAATCGAGTTTGTGCGATCGGAACATAACGGACCAGCTGACGCCTTATCGCGACTGCCCCTACCGCGCGAGCGGCCCTTTACTCAAGGTCTCAGTTATATCAATCTGCTAGAGGAAACATTGCCTGTTTTAACAACTTTACAAACAAACAACATTAACAATTTTAAAGACGTTGCACATGAAACAAAAAATGATCCTACATTAAGTAAAATTTTAAATTATGTTATGTTTCATTGGCCGTCATCTATAAATTATGAATATGAGAAACCTTATTATATGCGTAAGAGTGATATATCGGTCGATTTGGGTTGTCTTTTATACAAGTATAGAGTGATAATCCCTCCGAAATTAAAAATAAAGGTTTTACGAGAGTTACACGAGGGTCATTTGGGAATGAATAAGATGAAGAATATTGCGCGAAATTATGTTTACTGGCCTGGTATAGATCAGGATATTGAGCAGACGTGCCGCGAGTGCGTGGCGTGTCGGCAGGTGCGCGATGCACCCGCCCGCGCGCCGCTGCACCCGTGGGAGTTTCCCCAACACCCTTGGCAACGTTTACACACTGACTTCGGCGACTGTGCGGGCAAACGATTTTTAGTGATTGTTGATGCGCACTCAAAGTGGATAGAGGTAGTTTTTATGACGAATACAACGGCTAGTGCGACGACTAATGCATTCAGGTCAATATTTGCTAAATTTGGTTTGCCTTCACAGCTGGTCACCGATAATGGCCCACCATTTTTTTCGGAGGAGTTTAAAAGTTACTGTTTAAAAAATTGCTTAAAACATACGAGTTCAGCACCCAATAGGCCACAAGGAAATGGAGAGGCCGAAAATGCCGTTAAGACTATAAAAAAAGCGATTAAGCGTGCTATGTTTGAAAAATCTGATGTAATGGCCGCTATAAACAAATTCTTATTTCAATAACGGAATTGCGAACATGCCACGACGGGCGTGTCACCCGCGGTTGCATTGTTAGGTCGTAGACTAAGAGGTAGAATGGACGCCTTGCGGCCCGATGTTAAATCGGTGTGCAAGATATACAGGTCAAGCAGTCAACGGCAAGGGGAGGACGTCACACTCAATTTGATGTGGGGGAACCAGTGTTGGCTAGGAACTTTTCGGTGAAGGGAGACAAGTGGTCTGAAGCTCACATTTCAGCTAGAACTGGCCCTGTATGCCACGCGCTAGTACGGCATGTTCCGATATTAAAAATTTGGATGATGTCGATGCCCAGGGCGACACCGAGATGCCTTGCGATGATAAACAGAGTAAAGAAATAAAAAAAGGTTCAGATTATGAAGACGCGATGGAACTATCGGATTCGGAGGATAAACCATCGCCAGGTGCCTCGGCGCGTGCTTGGAGGGCCTATAAGCGTTACAAGCGTTAATAAATATCTTTATATATTATACATATAATTATACCTATATTTATATACATAAATTATTAAAATTTCTTTGTACTCCTATTTAATATTTTTATTGTAGTAGATTTAGTTTATTATTGTACCCTATATCCTTTGTACTAAACGTATTAGGTATTTCTATGTTTACGGGGGAGACATGGAGGGTATGCGAATAATAAAACAGTTAGCTCCTAACGCGCGTTTCATTTACTGCAGAAATGAATATAGAAAATAATAGAGGAGACAACACGCCACCTTGCGGGACACCAGCGCTTAGCATACACCAGTCTGAGTTACGACCATTAGTATATACGCGCTGCCGACGCCCTCGCAAGTAATAATGAAACCAGTCAGTCACCTTAGGAGATATGTTAAGAGAACGTAGTATAGCTAGTAGAACATAAAAGTCTACAGTGCAAAATGCATTACTGAAATCCAGCAGTGCCAGCACTGTAATCAGTTGCTTGTCCATACCAAGTCTGATGTCGTCCGTTATTTGAACGAGGGCAGTAGCCGTACTATGACCACGGCGAAAACCGGATTGGAAAGGATTCATAAGGTTATTTTTGGATAGAAAGGGAGTCATTTGCTGATATATAAGACGCTCAAATACTTTGGATAAGAAAGGAAGAATCGATATGGGACGAAATTCAGAGTAACTATTCGTGTTGGACTTTTTAGGTACAAGGATTATTTGAGCATCTTTCCAGATCGTAGGAAATGTACAGGATTCTATCGACAAGTTGTAGATAGATGTAAGGATAGGAGCTACAATATCAATAATAGGAAGAATCATTTTACGGCTAATGCAATCTGAACCCACGGCATCAGAGTTGATGTCTAAAATGTTCTTCTTAATATCACATACAGTAAACTGACTAAAAGAGAAAGAAGGAATATTGGGAGTAGAAGATGCTGAAATATTTCTAATGGTGCCAGTTTTTATCGTACCATCTATGGTATCAGAAGACGAGAAATGCTGGTTAAGTTGGTTTATATCCAGATTATTTAAATTTAGTTCTTGACGTGCTTTCCCAATTCCAAGTGTTTCAAGAAATTTCCACACCTTAGAAGGATCATTGTCGGTTAAGGACTGATGAATATGGCGTCGTTGTTGATCTCTACATTGCATGTTGCAGCGATTCCGAATATTTCTATATTTCTCGCGGTTTTTGTCTGTAGGGTTCAACTTATATTTTGCTTTGGCTATGTTCTTACGATGTTGTAGTATTTTGATTTCATCAGTAAGCCAGGGAGCAGGCCGATGTTTTAGGCGCACAGGACGAATGGGAGCATGAGTGTCATATAGTTGCGTCAGTAAGGAATTAAAAATTGCAACCCGTTCATCAACCGTATCCACATCCAGTACTACTGACCAATCGATTTTAGATGCATCTTAATGCAAGCGACTGATATCCACACCACCAAAGTTACGCAGCATAAGGATTCTTGACTTGGCTTTATGTGGTTTTATTTTATAGGACAGGTAAAGTAAATCATGATAAGAGAATGCTGTAGCATTGCACTGACCATGTTTTTCAACATAGTCCGTGGAAGACACGATAATTAAGTCAAGGAGTGAGGGATTGGAATTCGGAAAGGAATGTGTGGCAGAGAGAGGAAGAATGTGCAAGTTAGATGAAGATTTTGAGGAATTGAGTCTCACGGATCTATAGTCATTCTTGATCAGACAAGTATTAAAGTCACCCATCAATATAGTGTGTTTATATTGAGGAGTAAATTTTTCAAGAAGGTATTCTAATGAAGAGAAGTAGTCGATTGATAGGCAAGGATTATAAAAAACACATAGTAGAAGTTTACAATGAGAAAAGGTTAACTCAATAAAAAGATGTTCCGCGGAAGGACCAGTCTGAGGTGCTGACATGCTGATAATTTTAAAAGGAATGTAGGATCGCAGGTACATGGCAACACCTCTACCAGTTCTATTGACACGGTCATTTCGAATTAAATGGAAATCCGGTAAAGAATATAACTCAGAAGACAAACATGGCTTAAGCCATGATTCAGAAACAAGTATAGCATGGAGGTTTTTGTTATCAAACGATGTGAGAAGGTCAGAATAGTGAGCAGGAATACTCTGAGCGTTAATATGAACAATGTTAAAGTTTTTAGGTACGTCTGTAAAAATATTTAATAGGGATTCATTGAGAGAAGGAATACTTTGAAAGCTGTCGTCGCTACTGGCTAAATCAGAAGAGAGAGAAAGATAAATATCATTGTCGTCTTGAACATGGCTAATATCAATCATAATAGATATGTATTAATTAATAATAAATAAATAAGAATATAGTGAATTAAAATAAAATAAGTATATAAATATATTTAATAAATACAATATATAAATATACAAATTACAAATATATAATAGTTCCGTCTTACCCGCCAGCTGTTGAAAGATTATGAAATTGATAAAACTAATAAGTAATAACAAATAAAGCTAAAAACTAAAGAATAATAATTTTAAATCATAATTATATACATAATACATAATCTGCTTACCACTGACATAACATAAAAAAGGGTCGAAACGGTGTGTTTACATTAAAGTAGTAATGGCTACACAAAACAAAAATTATAGCGTAATAAACTAAAAATAACATTAAAAAAAAACTATCAATAGAATAAGTCACAAAACAAACTGGTAGTGAAAAGTAACACAAAATTAATTTCACAATGGAAATATGTAGCTGGAATACAATATATTAACACAAAACAGAACAGATATTATTACAGTCATTTCACTATCCAAAAAAAAAAAGTAAAAGTAAATTTTTGTATTACAGAACAATAAACAAGTAAGAAAAAGAGAAGAAAAAATAAATAAGTTAAAAATAAAGAAACAGTCAAACAAACGTATTTAAAATTGACAAAACACTAGAGTCCAGATCGTGACAGCTGTCATTAAGAAGTTGTCGGCACAATCTGTATTTGATATCTGTCATAACAGTAACAAATTTTAAACTACACTCACTTATAACTACACCAATCAATAAAGAAAGAAAGTAAGTGATTAGGAAGGTAAATTAAAGTAAAAAAACCAATAGTAGTAGTAAGCAGATACTATGTAAAACTGAAAATTATAATCACTACTTTTTAACAATTCGTTTCGGACGAGAAACTGCACCTTTGCTATCTGGATTCTTCAAGACGTTAAGGCCCTTGACTTCTGGAGATTTTAAAGGTGAAGAGGATACAGCGTCGAGTTCAGCGAGTGATTCAACTTGGTGCCGCGATCCATCTGGGGGCTATGAAGAATATCCGTCCATCCCGGGTCCAACACTTCCCAATGCCGAAACGCCCGTACGCTAACATCACAGAACTTAACTACAATTGGCCTATTTCGGTTGTCTGTGGACTTACCAAGCCGATAGGAAGATTTGATGCTGGAGCTTGAGAAGTTTGTTAAGTCCAGATGGTCTGCAACGAGACTAGTCACACGAGCACTGGTGTTCTCGGCTTTTCCTTCTGGGACTCCATGAAGAAGTAGTATTTTGCGCCTTCTTTGCATTTCCTGGCGGTCCAACTCCCTTCCAAGAAATTCTACCTGACGCTGAAGAGTGCTGAGAGCAGTTATAATGAAGCTTCTAAACTGCGTGAACTCCGTTGAAAGTGATGGTGTGTGTGTAGCAACTGATGAAGATGTCTTTTGTAACTCATGTTGAAATTCATTCATTTTGGTATTAAAGAGTTTCGACATGGCAGACAGTGAATCTTAGATCAAAGGCCTTACTAAAATCGGTATAAATAACTTCAATTTGAATGAGTGAATTATTCTTTATTGCACACCACAAACAAAAACAAAAAAAAGAAAGTAACATAAAATTAATAAAATCCAAAAAAGATTAAAAAAAAAAAAAACAAAAGAAGTACATTAAAAGTGTTGTACAACGGGCGGACTTATGGCTTTTTGGCCATCTCTTCCAGACAACCCAATCAAAGGGAGATTTAAAAACCATCGGCGTAGGCGGTGCAGTCATAAACTTGCATACAAATAGTTACACACTAATACTAATTTAATGTTCACTGGAAGGGCATTCCATAACCTTATGGCCTGTACAGTAAACGATTTGTTTAGAAATTTAGTTTTGTGTATAGGCATTTTAAGTGTTTGGTACCGCTTAGATCTTAAAAACGAAGGATCACCAAAAAATTCAAATTTTTCTTTTAAATATGTAGGAAAACTATAGTTAAATAGCGCACAGTACAGAAGAGAAAGAATATGTAAGTTCCGGCGAAGACGTATAGGAAGCCACTTGAGTTTTGAACGATATTCGGAGACATGGTCATATTTTCGTAGGCAAAATATGAATCGAATAGCAATATTTTGAAGTCGCTCAAGTTTATTCAGTTGGTCCTCGGTGAGATCAGAATAGCTTGCATCTGCGTAATCTAGAATTGTTAAAAGGAGAGAGTTTGCTAGCATAATTTTGGTAGGAATTGGAAGTACAGATTGGAGTCGCCGTAATGAGCTCAACGCAGCGAATATTTTCCTACTGACCTCTTTTATTTGTACTGACCATGATAACGTCTGGTCTAAATACACACCGAGATCTTTAACGTTGGAGTAGTAGGCTATTGTAGTACCCCTGAATTCAACAGATGGTAAATTTAATAAATCTACCCTATAGATCATGCCTGGACTACCAATTATGATTGCCTGCGATTTACTTGGATAGATGTTAAGTCCGTATCGCTTGCTCCACTCAGAGATTGAAACAAGATCGTCATTAATAGCATCAATCGCTGCAGGAAGATCTTGAAGTGTTGCATGTCGATAAATCTGGATATCGTCTGCATACATATTGTAGAGAGAAGAAATGCTTTAAGTGATAGAATTAATAAAAATTGAAAAGAGTAAAGGAGATAAGACGCCACCTTGAGGAACTCCTGCCTGAACATCACACCATGAAGAGAAATCTCATTATGGCGAATACGATGTCGTCGGCCTTTGAGGTAACTTTACAGCCGCATGAGATTCAAGGTGCTAGTGCTGCACGTGCGGGAGAATTAGAGATTCAAAAATCTTTGAAAGAGGAAAGAAAAAACACTTTTATTTGGGACAAAATGACAATTAGGTACAAAATAAAAAGTAATAATAATAATAATAATAAATAACTTAAGTACTAATAACTTATCATTTACACAAAAAAAAATTAAGAAAAAGAACAACTACAATATAGGTATATGACGTGTCCCAAATAGGTATACCATTCAGTAATTCATAGGTGTCGACACCTAATACTGGTTTTCAATGGTACCCTTTTTTGATACCTACTGACGAGCGGTGACCCAATTAAAATACAAATACTAAAATTTAAAATAAAAACAATAGACATTACATATATAATTTATTTATAAGATAAATTCCATACATTAAATAATAATTTATTCATTTGATAAACTACACGCAAATATATTTATATTTTGTATAAAGCAAAACCAGCTATGGAGAAAAAGGATCACTAGGAAAGTTCTTAGAATGCCACGTGCGCCGCGCGCCGGTGGTCGCGTGACGCGTGCATGTTACTTGTATATAGTGAATTCAGTGGACACAAAAAAAAGAAAAGTACTTGATGGACGTAAAAGTTTAAGGTAAGATATAAATATATTACATACTAGCGGTCGCCCGCGGCTTCGCCCGCGTAGATAACGGTTCATAATCAGTCTTCTAATATCCCTACTGCTGAGGCACGGTCACATTTGAAGAATTACTGCAACCGGCGCTTGGATCTATTGTGATAAACCTCAAATTCGTGATCACAACACCTCAGCCAGACCAACATCAGCCACGAATCTGATGAGGTTCTTAGGGTCGGATGCCCTCTAAGGACCGGAGTTAGAACATTTTATAATAATAATAAATAATAATAATATAATAATAAAGATTTATTGGTCAAGTTGCACTACAACACAATAACAATCTTATTCACATATAAAAACAGTATAAAAAAACACAATAAATTAAAATTACACAAAAAAAAAAAAAAAAAAAATATTATAATAGAAAAAGGGAAGAAAAAAAAATTGTGCTGCAGTACAATAATACCAAATAGAGATTCGCTCAGTAAAATAAGAAGCATCAATGATGCTTCTAAACTGATTTTCAGCGGTCTCCAGAAGGTATGCGCTAACAGCTGTGACACAAAAAAAATAGTAATAAAAGTAATACAAAGCAAATCTAAACACTAAAAACAAGCAAAAAAAAAAATTCTTACAATAATATAACGAAAGTAATTAAAAAAAAAGAAAAATAATAATAATAATAAAATGATAACAATAATAACAATAAACAGCCCTAGCGGAACGCTGTGCGAGTGAGATATCTACATGAGATAGAAGCAACTAAACGGCAATTTTAATGTTAGAGAAAAAAATTATATATAACAATAACAATGTAGACTTAATGTTCCATCTCACTCTCAGTCTGAGCGTCATCTCTAGCGCTGAGCTGTCGTGCGTACTGCTCGTCCGCACTAAATAATTATAATTATCATTTATTATAGGCACAACTTGTAATTAAAAATAAATAAAATAGCAACAATGACAAGTAATAGGAAAAAAAAAAGGGAAAACAGACATCGCAATGGTAAGTCAATATTTTTTGGATTACATATGATAAGATCATAACTTAGGCTTTTCAGTTGTATTATATTTCTCTGGTCCAAGTCCTTTACTTTTTATTTATTTATATTCTAGGCTCTCAAGTGTAAGTGATCAAAAACAATACTATACGGAGAATACTAATGTTAGACAGAAAGTTAACGCCAAGAAAATTTAAACCTGTGGAAGTATTATAATGTTTAATATCCAATACAAAAAAAAAAAAAATTGGAGTCGGAGATTGTGTTTAAAACTACAATAACAACAACAACCGGTCACCGAGCGCTGGCATGACTCATTCCCAGTGCTATCGGGCCGCAAACAGACAGGTACCTACTCTTACTATTTTAATCGTATTCCTAAAGTAAACTAAACATACTTAGTGTATTATAATAATTACATTCTGTTAAAATTTATTTTCATAATTTATATCAATTCTTAAATACTGAATACCTACACACGAGTACATACTATAACATAACATATATACATAGAACAATTATTTAAAAAAAAAAAAAAAGAAAAATAAATAAATAAAAAAATAATAATAATAAATGAGTATCTAGTATCCTCATTCAGTTTTTTGTTTATCTAGCAAGTATTGTTTATATTTACTTTTAAATGTTGAAATTAAAGTTCTATCTTTTATAGTTTAGGCATCATACGCAAAAAATCAACTTTTTTGGTAGATTTTTTCCTTTTTTGTCCGAAAAACCCAAAATATCTTACGGAACCCTATTTTTTTTCAAAATAAAATTTAGCCTATGTTATGCGGGATTAATTTAGCTTTCGAATGGTGAAAGAATTTTTAAAATCGGTCCAGTAGTTTTTGAGTCTATTCATTACAACCAAACAAACAAAGTTTTCCTCTTTATAATATTAGTGTAGAAATTACGTAGGGCTGCCGTTGAGGATGCAGAATGAAACCGAACGAATTTAACTTATACGTTTATTTAAGTAATTCAATTTAACAATTAATTATTTCTAATTTATAATACGTGACAGTCTGTTCGATGTCAGAACAGAAAGTGAAGTTCTGTAGTCTGAATTACATATTTATAACGAAATCACTGAATGGTGCCCACGGTATGGTGATTCTTGGTAGCGCTCGATGTTCGGGAGGTCTTGCGATTATTTCTTAACATAGATAATAATAGTGTATGTGAGCTCATATTAAAAAATAAGTAATGAAATACTTTCTTTGATTTTTAGACTACCCAACGATAAAATCAAATAATAAAACCTCGTTTTTAGCGGCAGTTTTCTCAACGTAACTAACGTATAGTAGATGGAACAACACGATGCAAGCGGCGGAGCCATACCGTTAAGGTAAGATGATATGTAATTAATATTTATATACCTAGGTAAAGAAAATTAGATCTCAATGTATGTTATATTTTAGTACTAGGGATTGCATTAGAAATTCGCATCCCAAATTTAAGGTTGAGGAAGGGGTGGGGGGTAAGGGGGGGGGGGTGTAGTACCTACACCACCACTCCCCCGCGCGGAAATCATTAGTTTTTTTAATGTGCGTTTAAAGATACGTGTAACGGATCGATATTTTACATTATAATTAACCTTAAATTATTTTTTATGTTTATTAGCTTTTCTCTATATTACATTCCAACAAATACTACGTTAATTTATAGTAAAAACACATGTAAAAATTTAATTTTGTGGATATAAATATATATATATATATATATATAATATAATTATTAATTTTGTGGGTCACCCAGAAGATTTTACGAACATGATAATAGAATAGGGGTAAATTTCAAAAGGGGGGAATCAGGGGGTAAATTTCGTGAAAGGGGAGAAACCCCTTTAAGGAACAACCCCTACTATCATCAAATTCGGGATGCGAATTTCTAATGCCGAACCCGTATTAGTTGTAGGGATAGGTTAACTTGGGGTATTTGGAGAATATGTGGAAGGGGTAAACATCTCCTTTGCAATCTCTGCATAAGATCTACGTACAGGAGGGAACCGGGAGGATGCTTCCATATAAGATATGTTATCATGAGACATAACAATTTTAATCGATTGTTGCCGAGAAAACTCAGGACAGTCCTTGTCTGTTGAAATGATTACCAGAGTCATTACTTGTCTTCCTGTTTAACCGTCTAATTTTCATTACTTCACCATATCCAGTGGGAAGTTTGAGTGGCATAGCTAGTTCTTCCATCGTCCAGTCAACGGGGATACTCTTAATCAAACCCATTCTGGTTACATTGAAAGTCGGTACAGTCGCTTTATACTTGCACATTTCAACGATAGGATTTGCCAGAAATGAGTTTGCTGCTTGAGCTGTTGAAAATTCAACAGAAATTTTGTTCCGACCTATATTTTTAACACCATCGTTAATAATTCCTTGAATTTTATGTGTGTGCAGAAACTGTCCAAATTTAATTGCTCGGATAGTAGTTCCTGAGGCTGGGTCAGACATTTCCCGGGACACTTGAACGATAAAAGGACCCTTGTCGTCGACTGAATATATTTTATAGAATTCAAGCAAAAACGAAAATATTGACGTGGCAAAGAATTTTAAATTGAAGAATGGTAGAGTCTATCGTAACAAAAATGATGGACTACGGTGGTTTGTACCAAAAGCAGTGCGTTGGCAAATTTTAAGGAAGAACCATGATGACATTGGCCATTTCGGCTTGAATAAGACGTTATCTCGAATAAAATCATCATATTGGTTTCCTAAGATGCGCAGATTTATTAAAAAGTATGTAAATGCTTGTCTAGAATGCGCTCATCACAAAACGCATGGTGGACCTCGGGAAGGATTCCTTCACCCTATACCTCGAGTAGATAGACCATTTCACACTGTGCTCGTCGATCACCTTGAACCCTTTGTTCGTAGTAAACGTGGAGACTGCTACTTGCTAGTGATTAAAGACAACTTCACAAACTTTGTGAACATTACTGCAGTAAGAAATACAAAAGCAACAACTACAGTGCGAACAATGAAAGATCACATAAGCTATTTTGACACACCGACAAGGCTTATTACAGACCGAGGCTCTTGCTTCACGAGTCTGGTCTTTAAGAAATATATACAAGGTACTGGGATCAAGCATGTTTCATTGCATCTTGTTATACTTACCTACAATAATCTTTTTTACACATAGATCTGAACAACCCTTATTATATAAAATTACTTCTTTAAGAGTATTTAAATACATCTTATTATAATTTTACAGTTTAACATCATGGAGTATACTATCATGACCCGCAAAACTTCAATGAAAGATATGGAGGCCAAATTTCAATTGACCCTTAAAGAATTACAATCTTCCAAGGAGTTAAACAGACAACTTCTTCAAGAGCGTGAGGACAGTGAAGAAGAGATTCAAAAAATTGTTAATAAAAACACTGAACTCAAAAGCGAGTTAGCTGAATTAAACGAACATTGTTTAGATGTTGTTAGCCAGCGGGACAACCTTCTTGAGATTGTGACCTCATTTAAAGAGTGTAGCGAGGAACATGAAAGAGCTTTGAGTCGCATTACAGAACTGGAAGTGAGTCTTTTTAATGCTCAAAAGGCAGAATTAGAATTGAAAAAAATTCAAACAAGCCAGAAATGTGATGCGACTGAAAGTTTGTATAATGAGTTAGTTATACCTGCCCCTGACTCCAAAACCACCTTACAGGAGTCTAAAATTAAACATACACCCATGAGTTCACATAATAAGATAAAAAAATATATAAAATTAAATAAATTCATCCGTAAAACAAAAGAAAACATTAATAACTATCAATACATATGCAAAATGAGAAAAGACCGGTCACATTTAATTAATAAAGTAAAATCATCAAATAATAAATTGCAGAATAATAAAATAATATATGAAAATGACATTGAACAACTGCAATTAGAAATTTCTAGCCTACAAAGATCTTTAGATTTTGTTAATAAAAAATATGAATTGGCTCAAAAACAGATAGAGGAACACATACACACAGCCAACAATCTTCTTGAGCTATGCACCTCCAACTTATAAAAATTTGAATCCTTATCGAATAAATGTAACTGTATGCATACTCAGGAAAATTAGTTGGTTCCTCCCATTAGTAATAATACCAAAGTATCACCTATCAAATTGAGTCAATGTGCACCAGGGATCCATAACCATAATAAACTGGGGTTAGAAGTAAATAAAGATGTTATTGTAGTATCGGATAAGTTAGGACAGGGCTTTGGCTCAATAATTAAAAGTGAAGTAAAAAATGTATTTAACACATGCTCACCCGGGGCAACCTATCAATATCAAATAAATAAAATAAATTCTATGCATCTGGGTTCTAATAATGTAGTAGTATTAATGCATGGTGACAGTTTGTCTCTAAACAAAAAGAGTTTAAAGAAGGATATTAAATTATTAATTGAAATCCAAAATCAAAAGAAATGCAAATTTATAATTAGTTTATTTCCATATTCACATACCTTGACAGATGCACAGAATTTACATATTTATGACTTAAACCTATGTCTATATAATTTGACTCGACATTGCAGTAATGATTTAATGTTATTTGACATTAATAAATTCATTCATAGATTTAAGTGGACAGAGGATACTATGTACCTACCAATGAAATCGAAAAGACAAATTGGTAACCTAATTGCCTACAATATCAAAAATTATTTTACAAGTAATGTTACCAAGGATCATATGTATAATAAAAATAATAATTTAATTTATATTAACACCGACAATATTCAAAATACTCAAATTAATAGTTTAAACTAAATAAAACGACAACATCTGCGCCCTCTTACTTAAATATTATACATCAAAATATACAGGGCATAGGTGGCAAAGATCATGAAATAGAATTATTTTCGGAGTGTTATAAAATACATGTATTTTGTTTCACAGAACATTGGGTTAAAAAATTTGACATATTTAATATTTCAAACTTTAAATTGTCAAGTGCGTTCGTAAGAGGGAGTGCTATTCGTGGTGGCTCATTAATATTAGTACGGAATGATATCGTTTGTAAATCTCGAAAAGATATTGTGGCCCTCTCTATCGAACGTACTATCGAACTATCCTGCGTGGAATTTCCACAGTACATTATAGTCTGCGTGTACCGGCCCCCATCGGGAGATTATTATTTGTTTGAAACCACTATGGAGGACATTCTTAAAAAGCTATGTAAAACTAATAAATATATAATTGTATGTGGGGACTTTAACATCGACTTACTTAAAGAAACTACGTTAAGTGTTCGGTTGGTCGCCTTGTTTATGTCATTTAATTTAACTCATAGAGTTAATGAACCGACGCGAATAACCGACGGCACTTCTACGTGTATTGATAATGTGTTCTGTGACTGTGAAATATATGAAGTATCAATTATAAATAATTTAACTTCTGACCATTGTGGTCAGAAGTTTTCATTAAAACACAAAGAAATAAATCATTTAAAAAAAATAACATACAGGCCAATAACGGCTAACAAATTACATTGTTTTAAAGATATTGTGGCGTATAATTTGTCTAATCTAGATCTTACGACACAGGATCCAAATGAGCTTTATAATTCATTTTTTGAAGTAATACTAAAAGAATTTAACAATATATTTAAAATGAAATCATGTTATAGTAACACAAAATTAAAGTTTAATAATAATAATAATAATAATAAATACTCTTTATTGTACACCAATAATAAAAAACAAGGCAAATGGGTAAGATGTTGAGTAGATGTACAAAGGCGGTCTTATCGCTACGGTAGCAATTTCTTCCAGACAACCTTTGGGCATAGGACTGAAAAAATAAATGGAAGCGGTTTGGAGGCGTACAAAAGTTATAAATTAATTGACTAAAATATATTACATGCGAATCAATATATATCAATATGGAAAAAATATATAAATATATAATAATAGATATAAATGAAATATATACATACATACACATGCACATACATACACATACACATATATACATATACATATACATATACATATACATATACATATACATATACATATACATATACATATACATATACATATACATATACATATACATATACATATCATATACATATACATACATATTAACAAAAGTGTAAAATAAGTTATGACGTATTAAGCGACAAGTAATGTTCTTTTAAGTATTTTTTGAAACAGGTGTGGGATTGCGCTTTTCTAATGCTAATAGGAAGGGAGTTCCAAAGGCGTACTGCTTTTACTGTGAAGGAATTGGAATAGAAGGAAGATGAGTGAGAGGGGGTTTTTAAGGTAAGGGTATTGTTGGATCGGAGGGAACGTTCATGGGTATCACAGAGGAACTCAAAGCGCTCTTTAAGGTAAAAAGGTGTGTCAGGATGAAAAAGTACACAGTAAAGTAAGGAAAGGATATGCGTATTCCTGCGAAAGCGAATTGGAAGCCACTTGAGCTTATTACACGCCACCTTGTGGGACGCCAGCAGTTACGTAAGACCAGTTTGAATATGAATCCTGGACACGCAACCGCTGCCGGCGCCCGTACAAGTAACTACGAAACCAATCAATTACTGATGGAGATATGTTAAGAGAACGTAGGATGGCCAAGAGAATATCAATGTCCACTGTGTTAAAGGCATTGCTAAAGTCAAGCAATGTTAACACCGTAAGCCTTTGATTATCCATTGCAAGTCTAATGTCATCTGTAATTTTAACAAGAGCAGTGGTCGTACTATGACCCTTGCGGAAGCCGGATTGGAGTGGATTTAGGAGATTATTCGATGAAAGGAACAAGGATAATTGTTGATGGACAAGACGCTCCAGTACTTTGGACAGGAAAGGAAGAATTGAAATAGGACGAAGATCAGTAAAGGCTAATGGATTAGACTTCTTAGGGAGAGGAATAATTTGGGCGTCTTTCCAACAGGAGGGAAAAGTACCGGATGAGAAGGAATGATTAAAAATGTGGGTTAAAATAGGAATAATAAGATCACAAATGGGAACGATCATGTTACGACTGAGGCAGTCACAGCCCACTGCATTAGAATTGACAGCAAGTAAGTTCTTCTTAACATCACATTCAGATAATTGAGAGAAATTAAAAGGGGAATATGTCATAGGAGTATTTATGGCTGAAAGAAAACTAAGAGTATTAGATTTTGTAGTATTATCAATAGTAGATGATGAGATGAAATATTTATTGAGTTCGTTAAGGTCGAACGTGCTTAGATTAAGGTTCTGTTTAACCTTGCCAACTCCCAAAGACTTAAGGAATTTCCACACTTTAGCGGAATCTTCTTCCTCAGTGACAGATTTGTGAATATGGCGTCGTTGTGCATCTCTACATGCCTTGTTGCAGCGATTCCGAATTTTTTTATAAATCTCCCTGTTACTTGAAGTCGGATCTCGTTTGTACTTTGCTCGAGCTTTATTTTTTAGGTCTTGTAACAACTTGATATCAGCGGTCAGCCAAGGAGCAGGCAAATGCTTAACACGCACAGGTCGTATCGGAGCATGTTTATCAAATAGCTGTGTCAAAAGCGAATTAAATATAGCTACCTTTTCATCCACCGCAGACGTGCTAAACACCACTGACCAGTCAATCTTAGCCGCATCATCACGTAAGCGGTTCAGATCCATGCCACCAAAATTGCGCTGCAGAAGAATTCTTGACTTTGCTTTTGGGGGTCTAATTTTGTAAGAAAGGAAAATTAAGTCGTGATATGAAAAAGCATCGGCAGAACATTGTCCATTTTTCTCAACGTGATCGGGCGAGGAAACAAGAATAAGGTCAAGAAGGGAAGGAGTTGAGTTAGGAAAGGAATGCGTAGCATTTAGGGGGAGGATATGCATATTGGCCGAGTTTACAAGAGAGCAGAGGCGTGAAGACCTGCTGTCTTGCTTGAGCAGGCAAGTATTAAAATCGCCCATCAACACTGTATGACTATATTGGGGAGTATATAATTCCAGAAGATTTTCAAAGGAACCAAAATAGTCAACAGTTAGTGATGGGCTATAATAAACACCTAATAAAAGTTTTGTGTGAGAGAATATGATCTCAATGAAAAGATGTTCGGGGCCATGACCGTCACATGAGACGGAAGTGTTAATAATGGTAAAGGGGATATGGGGTCGCAAGTAAATTGCAACACCACCCCCTGTTCGGCCAATACGATCATTGCGGATAAGATGGAAACCAGGAAGAGAGTAGGAAGTTGAGGGTAGACAAGGTTTCAGCCAAGATTCTGATACTAAAATAGCGTGAATGTTTTTATTATGGAATGAAGATAACATATCGGGATAATGAGCAGGGATACTTTGCGCATTGATATGGATGATGTTAAAGGTTTTTGGTAGATCATGGAATTGGGAATCAAGAGTTTCGGAGAGGGAAGGAATACTGTGAAAACTTAAATCATCACTGATCACACCAGTCGAAGAAGAAAAAGAATGATAGATGTCGTTATTGTCGCTTGTCATAATAAATATAAATATATATATATATATATATATATATATATATATATAAAGAAAAGTATATAATATGTGTGTAAAAAATAAAAAAAAAATGAATAAATAAATATAAATGTAATTAAAACGAAAATAAACTAAGATTAATATAAATGAGGTCTAATCTATATGTCGTCCATACACCCGCCAGCGTATGAAAAAAGAAAGCTTTACACTTTATACCCTAAAAAACCAACAATTTATAATAAGACAATGACAGCAAATACATCTTACAAAAATCTTACAACGAGAAAAAAAAAAAATGATAATAACTAATCATAAAGTAAAAAGTAAAATCACTACGTCATAAAAGCAACCGAAAAATTATTAATTGCACTATAATAAAATCTAATGTAAAAAATCTAATATCTAATTAAATATCTAGATAGATATCTAATTAAATAAATAAATAAATAAATAAATATGAGACAATCTAATTAAATAACTATCTATTATTTATACTAAGTAATAGTTATTTCCGAACGTATAGCAACTGGCAACCCGTTCTGCATGTCAGGCTATCATTGTCAAAGATATAAACAATGTTCTCGCATAATGTACCTAATAAAAAGTTATATTAAAACAAAAACATACATATTAAGAAAGTAAATGTGGGTACGTTGTGGAATTAATTAATATTGTTGTAATCGGCAAATAATTAATAAGGTGCCATCACAAATGAAGAATACATGAGGAACGACTAATAAGAATTAAAATAAGAACTGATTTAAATAAAATGGTAATCACTTATTTTTTTACCACTCGTTTGGTACGAGGAGAAATCACTTTTTGATCAACTCTGGATGCTGCAGTCTTCACTGGTGGTGGAGATTTTTGAGAGGATGACGAATTGGAGATGCAATCAAGATCGGGTATGCACTCAGCCCTGTGGTGCACACCATCCGGAGTTACAATGTGGATGCAGCCATCCCGTGTCCAGCAATTGCTTACGCCGAAACGCTGTCTTGCCTCTAAGAACACTCGGTGTCGGGTTTTTGTCAAGAATTCTGACTGTGTAAATCCAGTACCCTTAAGTTTGGATTTGGCGAACCAGACCTTATCTCGACTAGCAGCATCAGTGAATTTTATTACTATAGGTCTAGGCTTATTGTCCAGTGGGCGACCCAACCTATAAGATGCCTTGATGCTATTGCTAGAGAAATTTCCAAGGTTGAGATGGTCCGCTACAACGGTGGTAACACGAGCCGAAGTGTCCTCAGATTTGTCTTCCGGCAGCCCATGGAGTAACAACATCTTCCTTCTGCGTCTCATCTCTAGCCGATCAATTTCTCTGCCAAGAAATTCAACCTGACGCTGAAGTGTGTTCAGTGCCGTGACGATAAAGGTTTTAAAAGCTGAAAAATCTGAGGATAGTGTTGCAGTGGAAGCTGGTGAATTTCCTTTGTTTAACTCCCTTTGGAATTCAGACATTCTGGCGTTGAACATGTCTGACAGTGCAGAAATTGAGTCCTTCATGGCATCCATTGTTGTGAGTGATGTGGTGGTTTTAGTTGGTAATGACTTTTATTGTGAATTAAAGTGTAAATCAAAAGGAAAACACTTGCTGGTAGGTAGTAAGGTGCAAGATTATATGCACATAAGTAATTTATGCATTAAATTAATTAAATTTTTAAAAATAAATACGAGTGTCAAAAACAGCTGTGTTGTCAGTTTCACTCCTACCCGCGAAAAAGTTTAGTGACTGGGCTACTGTTGGTATTTATAAAAGTAGAAATAAATTATACGACTTATATGATATGAGGCGGTGGAATCGAAGCGTAGCCTTTTTAGAATACGTCATTAAATATTCCAAAATTTTTAAAACAGTATGCATTTCTGCTAAGTCCTTATATTTAAAGAAAAAAATCCTGAATTCTGATAATAGAATTAAAGCCACATGGGATGTTATTAGTAGTGTTAGTGGAAAACCCAAAAAGGAAATGATACCAATAGAATTGAACACAGGTAGTAGATACACGAGTTCTGAATTAAAGGTTGCTAATTTATTTGAATAATTTTTTGATAAAGTACCCCATAAAATAACATTTCATTTAAAATCATCTACATCAAATGCAGCTAGGTTATTAAATAATAGTGTTTCTAAATGCGTTATTGATTTTTCATTTGAAACGGTTTCTGCAATAGATGTCATAAAAGTATTTAAAACTGTAAATATTAAAAAAACTAACGACATATGGGGCATTTCGGTAAAATTTTTTAATAACATCATATACGATATTGCTCCGTATATAGCAGTAATTTTTAACAAGAGTTTGGACACGGGTTCATTTCCTAACTTGTTAAAATGTAGTAAAGTTTTACCACTTTTTAAAACTGGAAACAGAAGCGATCCCGGTAATTACAGGCCTATTTCAATACTCCCATCCTTAAGTAAAATTTTCGAAAAAAATATTTTAAATCAACTTCTCGTCCATTTACCGAAATGCTATTTTTCATGGTGAGCAATTCGGTTTTAGAAGAGGTCGCTCGACAACTGATACGGGAATATAAATGATCTTCCTTTCTATGTTAAGGGTATTTGTGATATAGTGTTGTTTGCTGACGATACATCGCTGATTTTTAAGGTTGACAGGAAAAAAAATGACTATGACGATGTGAACGGTGCATTATCACAGATACACAATTGGTTTACGGTAAATAATTTAGTTTTGAATGCTCAAAAAACAAAATGTGTAGTTTTTACCCTACCTAATGTTAGCAAGCAAAATTATAATATATCTTTAAATGGTGACCGTCTTGAAGTAGCTGATACTACGGTGTTTTTAGGAATAGAATTGGATTCCAGACTTTAGTGGACTTCTCATTTATCATCCCTAACAGGAAGACTCAGCTCCGCAACATACGCGGTTAGAAAAGTTAGACAACTAACTGATATTGATACCGCTCGTTTAGTTTATTTTGGTTATTTTCACAGTATTATGTCATATGGCATATTACTTTGGGGTAACGCTGCAGATATTGAATCTGTCTTTATTTTACAAAAGAGAGCAATTCGGTTTATTTATAATCTTGGAGCTAGAGACTCTCTTCGGGATGTTTTTAACAGAGTAGGAATACTTACTGTTGCGTCGCAATATATTTACAACAATATCATGTATATTCACAGTAACATTGATCACTTTGATAAAATCAGTGATAATCAATGTATATGCACTAGAAGTAAGGATAAACTTATAACGCCAAGTTTCCGACTCCGCAAAGTCAATGGATCCTTCTTGGGGCAAGGTATCCGTTTCTATAATAAAATTCCGCAGAAATTTTTAACTTTGCCGTTTAGTAAATTCAAATCGTTTGTTAAAAATACATTGGTAGAAAAAGCATACTATTCGATACAAGATTTTGTAGATGATAAAAAAGCGTGGAGTTAATACCTGTTGACTTCCAAGCAGGATACATTAATTGAAATAATTGTATTTAATTAACATGACGCTGTATTTTTTAAATGTTAAAAAAGAGTAACTACTGAGTTTCTTGCCGGTTCTTCTCGGTAGAATCTAATTTCCGAACCGGTGGTAGCTTCACTTAATTGTAAAATGACGATTCAAAAGTGCTTATAAAAGCCTACTTGAATAAAGTTTATTTTGATTTTGATTTTGATTTTGATTTTAAACGCCGTTGCAACGCCAAGATCAAATGGCCAAGTGAAAGATACAATAGGACAATATTAGACGCGCTAGCTACAAAATCACATGGAAGAGATGAAAGAACATGGGATGAATTTGTACCTGAGATACAAATAGGACTTAATACAACAATAAATAGGACAACACAAAAAAGTCCTTGTGACCTTCTTTTTGGTTATAAGTTTATGAATATATCCGAATCGATATTAAATGACGTTTTGGAAGATACGAATATAATTGCGTCATCTGAAGAAATACAAAACATGAGGAAGGAGAGCGGAGACCGTATAAAAATACAACAAATAAAGGATAAAAGTCGTTTTGATGAAAAAATGAAACCAGCGCCGAATTATAGAGTAGGGGACTTAGTGAAAGTTGAAAGAGTCATTAATAGTAACAATGGAAAATCAAAAAAACTTTTAGCTAAATACCAAGGGCCTTATAGGATTGCTAAAATTCTGCCAAATGATAGATTTTTGATAGAAGACCCTCCCATAACGAAGAAAAAAATCGCCGATATGAAACTATTGTAGCGGTGGATAAAATATCCCCCTGGTTAACTCTCAGCACTCAACTGGAGACTGCCACAGATAGTAAAGAGGACGATAGTGATACTGACGATAGTTAAAAATATAAAGAGTAAGATCTATTTCCCATAATTTCGCCTACTTAAATGAAGAAGTTATTGTATAGTATTGTATAGAAACATATTCTTGTATCGTGTATTACCTACATATACCTATATAATTTAATTCAAATTGTTTATATTTGTTGGTACGGGGACATACCGGAAGTCTGATGGGCGAGCTGTTAACATATTTATATTAATATGATCATATTTTATTGTTTTAATGTATAAAAGTATTACCAGCTTAAATAATTCGATTTAAATAGTTGTTACAATTTACGTTGATTGTCAACATTCTGTTTTGACTAAACTAAATTGTTTTTTTAAAATAAATGAAAACCGGATGTTGCTACAGTCGGAGGACGGGCGTGTAAACACTAAATACTAGGAGTAAGCCTAGAAATTGGCATTCTTACTCGAATCGTCGAATTGGAAGGATCGAACAAAATAATCAATCCTGCACCAGTTTTGATTGTGAACCACTTCAGGAGAGATAAAGTATTGGAGTTTTTGTATTATTCCAACAATCCATGCTCAAGACGCACACCACCTGAGCAGGGATGCCCAGGCTGCCCTCCGAATTCTGGGGGGGGGGGTAATTTTGCGCTCGCCACTGCTCGGGGCAAGCGGAGCAGGCATCATAAGGCAACTCCAACCTCAACGCCGTTCACCACCATCTGGAAACGGCGAAGCCGGCCTTGCTCTTTCTAACCGAGACCCAGATATCTTCTCCTGCCGATACACAACTTTTCTTTCGTACCCTGGGTACAAATTGGAACATTCCTTTGTAGCACGAACTGGGGTATGCGTTTACGTCAGAGATGATATCTGTTCTCGACGCCTCGGCAGCCTTGAAGGAAAGGACCTATCGATTATCTGGCTGCGTGTAGACTGCGATGACCATCCGCGAATCTATACGCGCCTTTATAGGTCCCATAGCGGTAATGCCGAAACTGATCGACTGGTTGAGCACGTCCAAATGGCTACAGATTCCGTTGTGGTATCCATCTAGATATACACATGTTTAGTGCCGTCCTAATATAAAACCCACACCAGTAACGTTAATAAAGTAGTCTTATATCAACATTCGAGCGTTTCATTTCCCTCGTCCTTATATGGCGACCCTGCCAGCGCAGTATGCGCATCGGTAACGCGAGTTGCTTTAATTTAAATTACCGACACGTATAAATTCAAACTCGCCCAAGTTCAAAGTTAATAATGGTCGTGAACTAGTACTTTAAAATATTTTTTTTTCGCGTTTTCACATCTTTTGGAACTATAAAATACAATTTTTCCGGCGAATGGGTAGTTGTATTTTTACATTTAAGCAAAACACATGATTTCATAGTATTTGGATTGGACATTTTTAAAAGTATTTATGTATATATATGCAGAGCTGTTACATCACTGCCTCACATCTGGTTATTTATTGTTGAATGATGAATTCTATGTACAAGTTGACGGGGTAGCCATGGGTTCGCCAGTATCCCCCGTGGTCGCCGATTTATTCATGGAAGACCTGGAGGAGAGGGCTCTTCGCTCCGGACCAATAACACCTAGGTTTTTTAAACGGTACGTAGATGACACTTTCACAATATTACCTAGTGATCTGACATCTGCATTTTTAGTACATCTTAATTCTATAAATAAAAACATTCAATTTACTATGGAATTAGAGGCAAATAATTCTTTAGCTTTCCTTGACATTCTTATTATCAAGAATCCTGACAATACATTAAGTCACACAGTTTATAGGAAACTCACAAACACCAACAAATACCTCAATGGTGACTCGCACCACCATCCTAGCCAGTTAGCTACCGTTGGGAAATCTTTGTTTCAGAGAGCCCACCATCTCTGCGATGCTGAACACCTAGAGGACGAGCTACGTCAGGTCAAGCTTGCACTCCACCAGAACAAGCTGCCCGTGCCTCGCCAGCATCGCAGAAGCTGTATCAAGCCACCCACAGTTGAGCGACAACCTGCATTTCTACCATATGTGAAGGGAGTTACAGACAGGATTGGCAACATCTTGAAGCGAGCTTCGATTAAAACCGTTTACAAGCCTCATAAGAAAGTAAGCCAGTTCTTGAGACCTATCAAGAGTAATATTCCTTTACAAACTGCAGGAGTATATAAACTCGAATGTAAGTGTGGTTTATCTTACATAGGCCAAACAAAGAAAAGTATCGGTACCAGGGTCAAGGAACACATAGGAGATGTCAAAAATAGGCGTTCTTCAAAGTCTGCAGTCTGTGAACATGCTCTGGATAAACCGAACCATTTTATCCGATTTGATAAACCACAGATCCTCGCTAAAGAACACAGATTCATTCCTAGAATGATATGCGAGGCTATTGAAATTCAAAAACATCCGAACTTCAATAGAGAAGATGGTTGGAGACTTTCTAACACCTGGGATCCACTTATTTAAAATTTAAAATCTCAAATCCAACAAACTGCAAGACCTAAAGATACAGTCAGTGCCTTCTGCGTGCAACCAGAACGTTACTCAAGATACCAATTGAGAAATCGTTGGCGGTAGTTGTTAATAATATTTCCTTTGTTCTTCAAATAGACAAATGTCACCTTAGTCTACCCGTGACCACGAACGCTGTAAAGTGCTCGAAACGTCGGGATGTCCAAAATAATTAATATACGCGATTAAAATCCGTAATAACTAGTTTTATTTAAATGACAATCACCCTGTCAGAAAACGCCTAAAGGATGCTGTTAAAACTGGCTCGAACCCTACGCACCAGTGATGTACACCGTTTACGCATGGTTGCGTAAAAGCAGTCCACATTCGCCTCGGCGAACATCCCAGACGCGCTGCAGAATCGAGGCAACCCCATCAGCAACCTAAAAGCGTTGTTGTACTGCACACGTAAGGCGTTGTACTGTTTTTGCGAATAATCAATCCACAGGCTGCTCGTGTAGAAGGATGTACAGAAGGCTCTAAAAAGAGTTATTTTAACAGGTGTAGTACAACGAGCAAACCTGCGTGCGATCATGTTCGCTCTAACAGACAAAACCCTGCGTTCTCGCTCGATATCTGCATCGTCCTTCAGGTCAAAGGATAGCACATGCCCTAGATATTTAAATTGATTTACCCTGTTCAATGGGGCGCCGTCTAGTTTTATCGACGGTATAGTTGAGGGCAGTACTTTTACCTTAGCCTTGAAGACCATACACTCGCTTTTACGTACATTATAGACAAGACCATGATTGCGAGCGTAGTTCATGCATATGTCTAACAGTTTCCCTATCCCACACGCCCAAGCACTCAGCAGCACCATGTCGTCTGCGTAACTGATATTGTTGATATTTACTCCATCAATATGGCATCCGGCACGCGTGCTACTGAGCTCCTCTATTAATGCGTTAATGTACAGGTTAAAGAGCTTAGGTGAAGTTAATCCGCCCTGTCTCACGCCGCATTCCAACCTGTACGGGGACGAGAAACTATTTGACCATCGCACGACGTTCGACTGGTTTCTATACCAAAATTTAAAGATACTGTTTACTACTTTCGGAATACCAGTATCCCGCATCTTTTTCCACAGGATATCATAATGTACCAAGTCGAAAGCATTGGATAGGTCGAGAAAACATGCATAAACAGGTGTTTTTCGCTGCGTATAGTACCTGACAGTTTGCTTGAGACACAAAATGGCAGACTCAGTGGATAGTCCCGGCCTGAATCCGAACTGATTGTCATGTGGTTTAATGTAATTGTTAAGTTGTATATTAAGCAGACCATCAAGCACCTTAGCTGTAACCGTAGCAAGAGAAATCGGCCTGTAATTGGACTTGTCAGAGATATCACCCGTTTTGTTCTTCACAATAGGCACGACCATAGTTTTCATCAGAGTTGAACTCAGATGTAAAACAAATTCCGATTTCCTGGTCACTCGATGCTTCCCCTATCTCCGACTGTGAAGAACCCAACGGTGACTTTACAGCAAAATGATCTCTAAACGTATTAGCAATGAGACCATGTTCGCTAATGCCCTCGACGCTCACAGGAAGACTCACCCTACTATTAAATTTATTAGTAGCCTTCCAGAATTGTCTAAAGTCGTGCTTGGAATGATGCGAAGCCAGGATATCCATTTTTATCTGCTCGGCGTTGTTTTGGCACCACTTTAAACGGGACTTGAAAACACTCCGACTACTTTGCATTTCCTCATACACATGACCTATCATTGGCTTACCGAACCATACCCAAACTAAAAACGCAGATCTAGCCTCCCTATGAACCTCGCGTACATGTCTGTTCCATCCAACCACCGGCCGCTTCCTAAAACACCTGTTTGTGCGGCTAGACTCCGAGGCGGCATTAGTTAAAATATATATAACGGAGCAGGCATGTCCGAGCCCGTTTTTTAAAAAACATGATGTCAGCATAGCTGACGTTACCATTGTCAGAGTTTCGATCTTTAACCATTTTCGGTTATATGAAATAAAACTCAGGAAATAATCCTCTCTGATTTATTCCAATATGAGACGGTCCGATCGCTCCGACGGCTCGACCAAGTCTGTCGATACCGGCGGGTGCTTGATCTTTTATAACAAAAATAGGTGGGTAGACTTATTCGATCAACATAACAGCTGTTTACAAACACTAAAATGTTTCAGACGAATTTAACATTTCAAATTCATTATAAATTATTAATTCAACAAAGAAACAGTTTTAAATTATTAAAATAATTATTTCTGGACACGTGTTTTTCTTAAATTCGTGGTTTCGCGCCGACATATATAATGTCACTATAAAGCTTATCTATATATATATTGTGAGTTACATTTTTACACAAATAATTACAGAATTTAATTTCATTACACAATTCTAAGGTACTTAATTTTCGTGACGTAGTTCGCGTGTTGACTTTAACAGCTGAAAACGGCGGTGAAGCTGACTTCGCACCCAAGCATTCTTTTCTCACCTCCCGTAGCTGGTCTTGGGTCACGTGTGAAGCTTTTATATTTTTAATTTCGGCTTGCACCATCGTTAAATCCTTCAAAAGTTTCGAGATATCCAGTAGATCGACTCCGATTGGGGACAAAATTTCAAGGTGCCACATATACCGGTAGAATGTCTGTTTCTGTTCTCTTGAGAAGACTAATTATGTCATACATAGTTCGCGCCTCCTTTCCTTTCCCTTTCCTGCTCGTTTTACGATGCTCGATAGGAATAGATTCAACCAGTAACGAACTTGCTTCTTCAATTTGTTCTGGTGAAAACGTCGATACACTAATCCTTACTAACGTTTCTTCATCAGCAATCGACAGCTTACATTGTAAGTAGGCTAAAAGCTCCGAGATCACAATATTACACGAATTACATTTTAACTTCATTGTATTCGCTCCATACAGCGAGTCCGCTGCAACTACGTTACGTGACACTAGTCGCACACACCCGTTGCGTACAGATGTGCGCGCGCGACTGAATAATCAAAAAAAAACTCCAACTAATGTCAATTTTCTATTAGCGAGTTAATGAAAAAGACGAAAAACGTGTCACAAAAATGACCACGTGTAATTATTATTTTTTGTAAATATTACGAATTTTATTACGAAAAAACACACTATAATTTTCATTACAGTAATTTTTCGATACCTTTCACGAGAAAAAAGGAAACTGCCTAACAAATTCACATCGTTTATAAAAAATAACTTGCTAAAAAAGGCATATTATTCGATACACCATTTAGTAGATGATAAAAAAGCTTGGAATTAATACCTGTTTCCAGGCAGGATACATTACATACATATGTATATAATTGTATTTACTAATATGATTGTATTTTTTAAATGTTGAAAAAGTGTAACTACTGAGTTTCTTGCCGGTTCTTCTCGGTAGAATTTACTTGGTGGTAGATTCAATTAATTGTTAAATGACGATTCAAAAGTGCTTGTAAAAACCTACTTGAATAAAGTTTATTTTGATTTTAATAGCGAAAAACTATTTTTTTCTGCCAAAATTCGTGTATTTTTTATCGAAATCTCGATAACGATGATCGATACATGAAAAATGTATAGGACCATCATTGTAGGTCGTACAAAAAGTAAAAAAAGTATTCAATAAAAAAATTCGTATCTCGATAGGGAACCGAGTTATAATAAAAAATGATACTAGCGGCACGCTTCCCGCGCGGCGTGTTGTGAAATGACGTCACAGCACTCGCGCGGCTGTTAGCGGGACTCGATATTTTTCGAAACTTTGAATGCCTATAAAAACAAAACTACTAGGTATTTTTGACTAAAACAAAAACTAGTGTATTTGTATGCATACAGGCTTTACTGAGAAAAATTCAAGTGATTTGGCATACCTAGTAACATTCTCCATTACACTTACCATATCATTTAACTTTGAACTGGAGGGAGTGGGAAGTAACATGTGCTGTAAAGATGAATTTTAATTTTGCAGTACACAATAATATATAATGTTGTCTTAAATTTTCGCGATTATTACACATTTAAATAAAACTAATTATAACGGATGAATCGCGTATATTAATTATTTTTAAACATCCCGACGTTTCGAGCACTTTGCAGTGTTCGTGGTCACGGGTAGACTAAGATGACATTTGTCTATTTGAAGAACAAAGGAAATATTATTAACAACTACCGCCAACGATTTCTCAATTGATGTCTTGAGTAACGTTCCGGTTGCACGCAGAAGGCACTAACTGTATCTTTAGGTCTTGCAGTCTGTTGGATTTGGGATTTTAAATTTTTAATAAGTGGATCCCAGGTGTTAGAAAGTCTCCAACCATCTTCTCTATTGAAGTTCGGATGTTTTTGAATTTCAATAGCCTCGCGTATCATTCTAGGAATGAATCTGTGTTCTCTAGCGAGGATCTGTGGTTTATCAAATCGGATAAAATGGTTAGGTTTATCCAGAGCATGTTCACAGACTGCAGACTTTGAAGAACGCCTATTTTTGACATCTCCTATATGTTCCTTGACCCTGGTACCGATGCTTCTCTTTGTTTGGCCTATGTAAGATAAACCACACTCACATTCGAGTTTATATACTCCTGCAGTTTGTAAAGGGATATTACTCTTGATAGGTCTCAAGAACTGGCTCACTTTCTTATGAGGCTTGTAAACGGTTTTAATCGAAGCTCGCTTCAAGATGTTGCCAATCCTGTCTGTAACTCCTTTCACATACGGTAGAAATGCAGGTTGTCGCTCAACTGTGGGTGGCTTGGTACGGCTTCTGCGATGCTGGCGAGGCACGGGCAGCTTGTTCTGGTGGAGTGCAAGCTTGACCTGACGTAGCTCGTCCTCTAGGTGTTCAGCATCGCAGAGATGGTGGGCTCTCTGAAACAAAGATTTGCCAACGGTAGCTAACTGACTAGGGTGGTGGTGCGAGTCACCATTGAGGTATTTGTTGGTGTGTGTGGGTTTCCTATAAACTGTGTGACTTAATGTATTATCAGGATTCTTGATAATAAGGATATCAAGGAAAGCTAAAGAATTATTTGCCTCTAATTCCATAGTAAATTGAATGTTTTTATTTATAGAATTAAGATGTACTAAAAATGCAGATGTCAGATCACTAGGTAATATTGTGAAAGTGTCATCTACGTACCGTTTATAAAACCTAGGTGTTATTGGTCCGGAGCGAAGAGCCCTCTCCTCCAGGTCTTCCATGAATAAATCGGCGACCACGGGGGATACTGGAGAACCCATGGCTACCCCGTCAACTTGTACGTAGAATTCATCATTCCACAATAAATAACCTGATGTGAGGCAGTGATGTAACAGCTCTGCATATTCAATAGGCATGTTGTGTGTCTGTAGCTTCCTCTTAACAATTTCGATGCAGTCTTGTATGGGTAAGCTGCGTCCTATTGTAAGCCAAATCGATACACCAACATATAGATTGGCTCAACACATAGCAAGGATATTATCACCCCTCCGAGGACACACTGCGGCGTATGTCAAGGATTCTTACCAGTTTGTTGGTGAAATCAAAGACCTTAAATTAACCAACAACGAGAAAATGGTTAGTTTTGATGTCCAGTCATTGTTTACATGCTTACCCATACAAGACTGCATCGAAATTGTTAAGAGGAAGCTACAGACACACAACATGCCTATTGAATATGCAGAGCTGTTACATCACTGCCTCACATCAGGTTATTTATTGTGGAATGATGAATTCTACGTACAAGTTGACGGGGTAGCCATGGGTTCTCCAGTATCCCCCGTGGTCGCCGATTTATTCATGGAAGACCTGGAGGAGAGGGCTCTTCGCTCCGGACCAATAACACCTAGGTTTTATAAACGGTACGTAGATGACACTTTCACAATATTACCTAGTGATCTGACATCTGCATTTTTAGTACATCTTAATTCTATAAATAAAAACATTCAATTTACTATGGAATTAGAGGCAAATAATTCTTTAGCTTTCCTTGATATCCTTATTATCAAGAATCCTGATAATACATTAAGTCACACAGTTTATAGGAAACCCACACACACCAACAAATACCTCAATGGTGACTCGCACCACCACCCTAGTCAGTTAGCTACCGTTGGCAAATCTTTGTTTCAGAGAGCCCACCATCTCTGCGATGCTGAACACCTAGAGGACGAGCTACGTCAGGTCAAGCTTGCACTCCACCAGAACAAGCTGCCCGTGCCTCGCCAGCATCGCAGAAGCCGTACCAAGCCACCCACAGTTGAGCGACAACCTGCATTTCTACCGTATGTGAAAGGAGTTACAGACAGGATTGGCAACATCTTGAAGCGAGCTTCGATTAAAACCGTTTACAAGCCTCATAAGAAAGTGAGCCAGTTCTTGAGACCTATCAAGAGTAATATCCCTTTACAAACTGCAGGAGTATATAAACTCGAATGTGAGTGTGGTTTATCTTACATAGGCCAAACAAAGAGAAGCATCGGTACCAGGGTCAAGGAACATATAGGAGATGTCAAAAATAGGCGTTCTTCAAAGTCTGCAGTCTGTGAACATGCTCTGGATAAACCTAACCATTTTATCCGATTTGATAAACCACAGATCCTCGCTAGAGAACACAGATTCATTCCTAGAATGATACGCGAGGCTATTGAAATTCAAAAACATCCGAACTTCAATAGAGAAGATGGTTGGAGACTTTCTAACACCTGGGATCCACTTATTAAAAATTTAAAATCCCAAATCCAACAGACTGCAAGACCTAAAGATACAGTTAGTGCCTTCTGCGTGCAACCGGAACGTTACTCAAGACATCAATTGAGAAATCGTTGGCGGTAGTTGTTAATAATATTTCCTTTGTTCTTCAAATAGACAAATGTCATCTTAGTCTACCCGTGACCACGAACACTGCAAAGTGCTCGAAACGTCGGGATGTTTAAAAATAATTAATATACGCGATTCATCCGTTATAATTAGTTTTATTTAAACAATAATATATTTTAATTAATTGCAAAACAGTGATTATGGTTGATATAGTACAGACTATAAAAATATGCAATATAAATTACCTGATTTACATTATCTGAGTCGAATTCATTTGAATCCACTATAAACTCGTTAGGAAGCCAACTACTAATGTCTTCTATTAGAATTCCGTAAATGGAGGCAGACCACCACCAGTTTCAAAAACATCCTTCCTCGTCTCAGATAGCTGAGACGTGACGCGTTTCTTTTCTTTTATTTTCATTAAGCCCCACTGTGCTTTTAACTGAGTTACAGTGCGTGGAGCTCCTTGGCACACGCAGTTAAAACTGAAATTAGAATGTAGATTTGCTTAAAAAAATATTTTATTAATATTTTATTAATTATGTGAGATTTTACTCACAAAAACCCCCTGCGATGGCCGCGATAGCGCGGAAAACGGAGAGGCTACGGGATCTTTCGCAGCACGTCCGCGGCGTCTCCCGTGCGTTGCTCCGCTCGTGGCTTGCGGAGCCCTTCTCAGGAGGGCGAACATGGTCTCGCCCTCCCCGCACCCCTCGCTGGTGCATACATTGGCAGTCCGGGGCCATACCGGACTGCGGTCCTCCTATCGGCCGTATGAAAACGGATGCGTGAGACCCCCATCTCACGCACCCACGGCCGGAGGGATTGCCCTATTGATTCCGCCCCGGGCACTGGGGCTTGGAGGCTGTGAAGGCGACCCGCAGGTCGCCTCCGCCGGGCAGGATCCGCCCTCTCCCGAGCCCGCTCCGCAGTCTCCTTCTGGACCATGACGGTCTCACAGAAGTTGACTACGGCCTCCCACGCCGATTCGACTGCTCGCAGGGAGAGATTTCGCCCGATTTGCTGGACCAAGACTTGCCTTTCCGCGGTCCACGCGGGACACGCCTCTAGCGTGTGTTGGGCATCGTCTTGGTCCGCCCCGCAGTGGTGGCAAACCGCCGTCGTCTCGCGTCCGATCCTACACAGGTACTCTCCAAAGCAACCGTGACCGGTCAGCACCTGTGTAAGTCGGAAGGTGACTCGTCGCTTCCGCCGTATCCAGGCCTCGAAGGCTGGCAGGATCGCACTCACGACGCGTTTGTGCGCGTACCAATCTCCGCGGAGACGGGCGTACCACGTCGTGTGTGCCCTTCTCTGCTTCTGCCGCCTGAGCGCTTCGAGGACGCTGGCAGGGTAGGACGCACTTCCGCCGCTTTGACGGAGGGCGCGAGTCTGGTCGTAGTCCCTCGCGTCCCTCTCCGCCAGGATGTCCAACGGCGGAAAGCTCGCCAGAAGGGTCGCCGCCTCGAAGGATATCGTGCGATATCCCCGCACCATGCGGATGGCCACTCTCCGCTGCAGACTCAGGATCTTAGTCTTGCAGCGGCGGGTGCCCGTCAGTCGGTGTGACCAAACGGGTGCCCCATAGAGGGCCATCGATCGAACGACACCAACATAGAGGCGGCGAATCTCCTCCCTCGGTCCCCCGAGATTAGGCAGCAGTCTGTGCAACGCACCCACTGCCTTCTCGATCCGGGGGACTAGGAGCTTGAAGTGCTCTTCAAAGCTCCAGCGACCGTCCAGGACAAGGCCCAGGTATTTCATGCACCTGGACACCTGGACGTTTGAGTCACCTACGCGAATGATCTGCGAACGGGGTGGTTCCCGGCCCATCGGCCACTTGTGGAACCATAGCGCCTCCGTCTTATGCGGCGCTATCCGAAGACCCAGATCGCAGATTTTCGCGATAACGAGTTCGACTCCGAGCTCGGCTCGCCGTCTGGTCATAAGATAAGATAAGATAAGATAAATATACTTTATTGTACACCGAAACAGAAAAAATACAAGAAGCAACAAAACAAAATATCAAACACGGTACAAAAGGCGGTCTTATCGCTAAAAGAGCGATCTCTTCCAGACAACCTTTGGATAGAGGAAATTCAATACTCTAAGAAAGGGGTTCGGAGGTGTACACCTTTTAGGTAAATCACATATACACAAACATAACATATCTACATAACATACATACATACGATTAATACATGTTATATATAACATATACATACGTGTATAAACAAAATAATACATATCTACACTAATAATATAATAATAATATTATAAAGAGGAAAACTTTGTTTGTTTGGTTGTAATGAATAGGCTCAAAAACTACTGGACCGATATTTTAAAAATTCTTTCACCATTCGAAAGCTAAATTAATCCCGCATAACATAGGCTAGGGTAGGGTTTTTCGGACAAAAAAGGAAAAAATCTACCAAAAAAGTTGATTTTTTGCGTATGATGCCTAAACTATAAAAGATAGAACTATAAAATGTATTAACTCCGGTCCTTAGAGGGCATAATGGCCTCCGACCCTAAGAACCTCATCAGATTCGTGGCTAACTATTCAAAATTATTTAGAAAAGTGTGCTTTTTGGCTAAGTTTTTAACTATCAAAAATAGAATTAAGAATGCACATAACAAAATAAAAATGACTTGGAAAATTATTAATTGTGAAACTGGTAGAAGTGGTAATCGGAGCTCCGAATTAAACTTAAATTATAATAATAAAGCCATAAATAGTGAACGGGAAGTTGCTTCAGTTTTTGAACAATTTTTTGCTGACATACCAGTTTCTACAACTAAGTTACTTATTTCTGCTCCAGCTGTTGCCGAATCATTGATGAAAGGAAACTATAGGCCTATCTCAATATTACCTACCCTCAGCAAAATATTTGAAAAAAATATTTTAAATCAATTATTAGCATATTTCAATACACAATTCAAGACACAATCTGCTTCACAGAAAACAATTTGGATTCATGAGGGGTCGCTCGACTACCGACGCGGGTATCGAACTTATAAAAAATATCTATGAGACCTGGGAGGGGTCGCAGGATGCCTTAGGGATTTTCTGCGACTTATCCAAAGCCTTTGATTGTGTTCAGCATGAAACTCTGGTCAGGAAACTATATCACTATGGAATTAGAGAATGTGCACTCGACCTTCTGACTTCCTATCTTAACAATAGAATTCAGAGGGTTGACGTTAAAGGGACAAGGTCTCCTGGGGTCTCAGTTGGTATGGGGGTCCCACAAGGATCAATTCTTGGACCTTTACTTTTCCTCATATACATAAATGACTAGCCCTTTCTTGTTGGGAACAAACATGATATAGTATTGTTTGCTGATGATACCTCTTTGGTTTTTAAAATTAATAGGAAACAGGTTCAGTATGACGATGTAAACAATGCTATGTCCGATATAGTACATTGGTTTAGCGTAAATAATCTTAGACTGAATAATAAAAAAACTAAAATTGTAAAATTTAGCACACCAAATGTGCAAAATGTAAAACCCGATGTACTTATCAATGGGGAATCGATGGATCCAGTTGAAACAACTGAATTTCTTGGCATTACTCTTGATGCCAAGTTACAGTGGCTCCCCCATATAAACGGATTGGCGGGTAGACTGAGTTCTGCGGCATTTGCGGTCAAAAAAATACGGCTATACTACGATACGGCTCGACTAGTACATTTTAGTTACTTTCACAGTATAATGTCATACGGTATTATGCTTTGGGGTAACGCAGCCGCTATCCAAACTATATTTGTGCTGCAGAAGAGGGCTATTCGCGCAATCTATAACCTAGGAGCCAAGGAATCATTAAGGTATAGATTTAAAGAAGTTAAGATATTGACTGTTGCTTCTCAATACATATTTTGTAATGTTTTGTATGTACGGAAAAATATTAATGTTTTTATGAGAAAATGTGATTCTCATAACATTGGTACAAGGAACAAACACAATCTTGTTGCTCCTGTTACTCGACTGCATAGAGTTAGTAACTCTTTTGTGGGGCAATGTATACGCTTCTACAACAGGATCCCAGAAAGCGTTCAAAATGCTTCTGTTGCCAAATTTAAAAAAAATGTTAAGGAACGCTTGTGTGCAAAAGGTTACTATACAATTAGCGAGTTTATGTTTGATAGCACACCTTGGGAATGAAACGATCGCCTCCTGGCTATTTCTAATCATATACTACTATGTATCTCATTAATTTGACAAAAAAATAACAAAAAAAAAGACCCGCTGAGTTTCTTTCGCCGGTTCTTCTCAGGTCAGGGTATTCCTTTTTCCGAACCGGTGGTAGTGTTTATTTGACAATCAATAAGTAAGTGTAATGCTTCTATATTGAATAAAGGAATTTGAGTTTGAGTTTGAGTTATCTACGCGGGCGAAGCCGCGGGCGACCGCTAGTGTTTTATAAATACATTCAAATACATAAAAATACATACTTATACATATATGCAATACAACGATTTACAATGACAAATAATAGTGTTTTAGAAGCCTCTTAAAAGCAACAACGGATTGTGCACGTCTTATATTTATGGGCAAGGAGTTCCACAAGCGTACTGCTTGGACAGAGAAGGATTTAGTAAAAAAGGAAGAAGTATGGGAAGGAGTTTTAAGAGTAAGGTTTTGTTCGGAGCGAAGACTGCGGAAATGGGAATCACTAAGGAATTGGAAGGACTGTTTTAGATAAATAGGGGCATTGGGGTTGAAAAGTTCCTGCGAAGGCGGATCGGGAGCCACTCGAGCTTTTTGCGAAAATCGGAAATGTGGTCATACTTGCGAAGCCCAAATATGAACCTGATGCAAAGATTTTGAATGCGCTCAAGTTTGTTCAATTGATCTTCTCTAAGATCAAGATAACAGCAGTCTGCATAATCAAGAATTGGCAAAAGGATAGATTGTGCTAACGCAATTTTGGTGGGAATCGGTAAAAGGTTACGTAGTCTGCGTAAGGAACCAACAGCAACCAACATTTTTCTGCTTACCTCACTCATTTGTGGATTCCAAGAAAGGGTTTTATCGAATATTATACCCAGATTTTTGATTTTATCGCTGTATGGAATTATGGCATTGTCAAATAAAATAGGGGATAAAAGAGAAAAATCTATTCGTGAGATTAATATTGGACTGCCAATAAAAATAGATTGACACTTAAGTGGATTTATTTTGAGACCGAATGAATTGCTCCAACTTAAGATCTTTTTTAAGTCTGAGTTAATTGTCTGTATTGTCAGTGGTAAATCTATTAACTTAGAGTGACAGTAAATCTGAAAATCGTCGGCATACAGGTAGTAGAGAGAAGATATATTGTGAGTTATGGAATTAATAAAAATCGAAAATAGCAGAGGTGAAAGCACTCCGCCTTGAGGCACACCGGCACTTAAAATTGACCAATCAGAATAAGAGTCCTGAACTCGGATTCTTTGTCTGCGGCCATATTAGATAACAACGAAAGCAGTCAATTACAGTAGGAGATATATTAAGAGAACTTAAAATAGCCAGTAATATGTCGAAATCAACAGTATTGAAGGCATTACTGAAATCCAGTAATGTCAAAACTGTAACTTCCTGGTTATCCATAGCTAATCTGATGTCATCGGTGATCTTAACTAAAGCAGTAGCCGTACTATGAAAAATTCGGAATCCCGACTGAAGTGGGTTAAATAGGTTATTTTTGGTTAGGAATAAATTAAGTTGTTGGTAAACAAGGCGCTCCAGGACTTTTGAGAGAAAAGGAAGTATGGATATAGGGCGGAAATCACTATAGGACGATGGATTAACTTTTTTCGGTAGTGGGACAATTTGAGCGTCTTTCCAGGAGGAAGGATAAATACCAGTATTAATGGAATTATTAAGGATACATGTGATGACAGGAATAAGGTAATCAATGATAGGAAATATAATTTTACGGCAAATGCAGTCAGATCATCTCAAAGCTCAACCCGCATGCCAGTACCAGCGTGTCATCTGCGTAGCAGATCACGCTGACGCCTGCGGGGAGCTCGACGCGCAGAACCGCGTCGTACGCGAGATTCCATAGGAGTGGTCCTAGGACCGATCCCTGCGGAACCCCACAGTACACTTCCCTCCGGGTCCTCGTACCGTCCTGGCCCACGTACACAATGTACCTGTCGCGCAAGTAGCTCCCGACGATCGCCTGCAGGTAGAGAGGCACACGGTGGTACACCAGGGCCTTCCTGATGGCAACCCAGGGTAAAGCGTTAAAGGCGTTGACGATATCCAGGCTTATCGCCAACGCCACGCCCCCCTGAGCCACCGCCTGCTCCCTCAGGGACCGGACGCGCATGATCGCGTCAACGGTCGAACGACCCTGACGGAAGCTGAACTGTCTGTCGGCCAGGTCGGGACCGACGCACGACAGATGCTCGCTGAGACGAAAAACGACAATCCGCTCTAAGAGCTTGCCAGCCTCGTCCAGCAGGCATATGGGACGATACGCAGAGGGAGAGTCCGCGTCTCTGCCGTCTTTCCTCAAGAGGACCAGACTTGCCTCCTTCCAGGCCTTGGGGAACGTGGCGTTACGGAGACAGCTGTCGAACAGCCGCCTCAGCCTGTCCCCCAAGTGAGCCGAAGCCAACACCCACGCACGTCCCGGAATCCCATCGGGACCGGGCGCTGTATTCCGGGCACTCAGGCGACCAAGTGCTCGGTCAAACTCCTGCTCTGTAACCCTCAACTCGTCGGTCCAAGTGACCGGCGGTAGCGAGGAATACAGGGGACTTGACCGGATCACCGGGAAGAGCGAATCTATCACTCTCCTCAGTAGATCCGTCAACGGGGGCATCCACGGGCGTAACTTGCCCAACACCATGCGGTACGGGCGCCCCCATGGATCCCTGTCGAGTCCCTCGAGGAGCTCGTTCCAGGACCGAGCGCCGGCGTCCGAGATGGCGTCTCGCAACGCCTTCTTGACCTCCTGGAAAGCCCTGTAGGCTTCGTCTTTCTCCTCTGGAGTTGCTCGCCTTCTTCTCCGGGTTCTGCTGGACTGGCGGTGAGCGCGCAAGCATGCGGTTCGCAGCTGCGCAATCTCCTCCGACCACCAGTGCATCGCCCGGCGCTCGAAGCGGCCTGCCCGGGGCATCGATGCATCGCAGATCGACGTCATCGTGCCCCTGAACCAGACCGACTCACCCTCGGGGTCGGGCGAAATCTCCTCGGCGTTTTGTGGCCAAGCCGCGACGATGGCAGCGGCTTCGAGATGATCTCGGTTTAGCCGCTTGAGGGCCCATCGTCGCGGCAGGGTGTCTCCCTGACGACGGCTGGATCGATCGGGATGGCGGATAGCCACATCGAAAAAGATGTGGCGGTGGTCGGATAGTGTGTCCACTTCCTCAGCGACACGCCATCCCGAGAGCATGCGAATCGCAGGAGGAGTCGCCCATGTAAGGTCCACGACCGACTCCCCCTGCCACCGCACGCATGTACTCTCCGACCCGACGTTAATGAGCCGGAGGTCCAGCCGCCCAGTCGAGAAGCGTCACTCCCTTCGGATCGTCCCTAGAGTTACCGCAAGCCCTGGCGTAGGCATTGAAGTCCCCCAGGACGATCAGCGGACGGGGTAGGCATCTGCGAACGCAGTCCGCCAGCCCGTCCAGGTACAACTCGTAGTCGGCGAGTGACCTGTTGGGAGAGACGTAACACCCCACAATGGCCAAGGGGCCCCACCGAACGGCCACGAATCCCTGCCCCGCTTCGAGCAGGGAACAGGGTGGGACCCCCGCACCGCCCGCCCAATGGACGGCCACGGTGCCAGCGTCGTCCCCAAACCGGCAAGGTTGGTCGGGGACGCGATAGGGCTCCGCCACGACCGAGAGGCCTATGGACCACTCCGCAATGATCTGCATCAGAAGTTGCTGAGCATTGTGGCAGTGGTTCAAGTTCGTCTGCAGTACCCTTACTCCCGCGAATGGGAAACCTCCATGGCCTCCTGCGGAGCAGAGTCCGGTGCTGAGGCGGGAGCCTCGGCGGTCGTATGAGCCGGGGTGGGAGGAGCGGTCTTTTTACCCTTCTTCCTCCTACCCGGCGTCTGGCAGCATGTCTTTGCGCCCAGACGATGGGTCGACGGGCGACCCACATCTGAGCACAAGGGGCACCGAAGCGACTTGGCCGTGCATTGGCTCGCTCTGTGGCCGCGCTCTCTACAGGCGAAGCACCGGTCGCTCCGGTCTGCCCCATTCGGACACGTCTGCCCAACGTGGCCCTTCTCGAGGCACCGGAAGCAATATAGCGGCTTTGCTTCCAGCACCTCGACCGTAGCGGAGCCCCATCCCACGCGGATGCGTGAGGTCGTCGCCAGCTTGCGCACGGCGGCGAGAGGGCACCTCACATGTGCCGTGCCTCTCGCCTCTGCGATGGCCGACGCCACCTCCTCCGGTGTCGTGGCGTCGTCCAGATCGAGCACACGTAGCTCACGCATCCGCGCTGCGAGACGGTCGGCTTTAGCGTCACTGTCGGGACCCCCGATGTTCAACAGAATCCCGCCAGTGATGGCCCTTTTCTGCTCGACCGTCTCGATACCGAGGTCAGGGAGCTGAACCCGCGTACGGGCAGCTCGCATGACCTCAGTATAGGTCATCGTCGAGCCTTCGACGAACGTTATGGCGACTGCCGCGGTCGCCGGCACCTTTGGGAGCCTCCTCTTAGGCGCCTTCTTAGCCGCAGGCTTTATTGCCGCAGGCTGGGAAGACGCCTTCAGCCGCGATCCAGGGTGCGCTTTCCTGGCCGCGACCGTCGCCCAAGACTCGGCAGAAGCCGTCGGACGAGAGGAGGAGGGAAAGGAAGCGGGCACCGGTGGTAAGTCGGTGACCGGAAGAGGAGCCGGTCCCGCCTTCCTCTTCCTCTCCCTGCTTCTCCGCTTCCTGGGCGGAGGAGGGTCCGTCAATGGGGCCTCCACTGGCCGAATAGGCGCAGCTCTCCCCGTCAATGCGGGCCTATATGCCCTGTCGGGGAAGAGCTCCGCCCTGAAGGCGGCCAGCTTCTCCTCTATGAGGGCTCCGATGTGCTCCATGAGCCCGGCTTCACTGCTCGTCAGTTAAGCAGGAGCGCGTGGAGTAACAGAAGCCCTCGACGTCGCCGCAGCCCCCGCAGGAGCGCGCCCGGCCTGTGCGGCAGGGGCACGCTTCCTGGACGCCACAGGGGCTCGCGCTGCAGACGCCGTAGCAGTAGTCGCTGCTGAGTGTTGCGCGTGGCCTCGCGCAGGTCGCAGACGAGGCTCCCTTTCATCTTACGGGAGCTGTCTGTGACCTTCTGTATGGCCGCCAGATTGCTGGCGATGCAGGCACCAAGTTCGTCCATGGGACGTGCCTGCATCTTTGCCTGCAGGACCTCGGGTCCAGGGAGGCTCCCCCCATTTCTCGCGGCAGCCGAAGCCGCGGAGGGGTCTGGGCGCTCGTCCCCGGTATCCCCGTCAGTGGCCCTGCTGGGCAGCAGGGAGATACTCCAGCGCAAGAGAAGAGGCTGAGACTCGAACAACTCATGTCCGAGTCGCAGCCACTCCCCTCCACCTCTTCCTCGCCGGCGATGTCGGAGCCGGGCGTGTCCGAGCGAATAAACCGCCCACGCTCGTCTCGTGCCAACTCCTTTCTTCCCTCCCCTGGATCCTTTAACTGGATCTTAACCCTAGTTTTGGTCTTTGCGGACCGCGGTCTGCCTCTCCCCGACCGTGCCTTGGGCACCTTCGGAGGCGGCAAGACGTCACTGGCCGACTCTGACCCCTGGGATTCCCCCTGTCGGACGCACAGGCGTTTCCGGCCGTCGGGCCTCGCCTGCGCGGTGTCGGTTCTCGTAGCCATCGACTCCAGGCTACGAGAACGAGTGGAGCCTCCTCGGCTCTTGACGCCATCGGCGTGTGGTTCAGCGGTATGCGCGCCCCCCACAAATTTCGAGTCGGGGCGCTTGCCGGAGACATGCTTCGGGTGGGATTGACGGCTATTGCCGCTGCCCACCTGGAGAATTATACTTTTGGTACATTCCATATCGGTGTTTTTTTGTTAGCGCTTGGGGCCGGATGCCCTCCGACCATTCATCCCCTCGGCACGCAAGACCTTAGGATTAGGATACGTATATTGGGGCGAAGTTCCAGTCTGCTTAAGCAGAGCGGAACAACGTGTGTCCCCAATATACTCCCCCCACCCCTGTCGGTCGTCAGCCGTGTCGACGGCAGTCTCGCAGCAGAACCGCTGCGGGGCCGCCGTCCACACGTTTCCAGGGAGCACCACGTGGAGGTGACCGACCTGCTCCCCAATATTATGTACTATAACAGCATTATAGTTATACGAGGTTTATCGAACGATTATGAATAAAGATTTTTATCGAACTGATAGGCTTAAATGACATTTTAACCAATATAGGTTATACCTTCGATAAGTGTTTTATTATGAATAAGACCGTTAATGTAATAATAAATTTATGTTTATGTACCTCTTGATGAATTTTATAATAATTTTAAATTCCCATAAATTAATCTTTTAAACAATGTTTCAATGTAATTTTTTCTCTTTTCACTGGTATTATAACACTTAAAAATCAAAGCATTCACAGTTTTATCTATTATAGTAATGTAAACATTTTAAAATACGATTTTTTTTGTGTCTTTTATTTGTGCTTAAAAGGCACAGATTATTTCGCCAATGTCACGTGCGAGAAATACGACAATATAACCTTGAAATTTTTAAAGACGATACTTTGCCAGAATTCCGTATAGTTAGCAGATAAATTTAACATTTATTATTTTTTATTGTTGTTATATTTAGGGAATTATTTACGCAATTTCATGCCACTATTTTATAATTTATGGCATTATATTTTGTTAATAACAAATGAAAATAGGTTCAGCGTATAGTTAGCAGAAAATTATTGGAAACTCAGTTTTTTTTTGGAACTTGGGAAAGGCGTATCCAAGGTTAAAATAATTTGCGAAATAATAGTTTTGTCACAAAAACGCGATAGTTAAGTCGATCAATTTTTCTGACTCGCGAGTCCCTCAATCGATATCGTATATACTCGATCGGATCGATCGAATGATTCCTAGTTTTGTGCAAATTTTATGTTTTCATTAATTAATGAAGTAGGAGCTATATTACATTGAGGATAAAAATTAAGATTAACTCGAAGGTCCTGTATTTTTTTTTTGCTTTAAGTATACAACGTTCTTATTATTATATTCACATTATTAGGTCATGCGCAAATGACCTCTGTCTTAAATTTAATTGAAGTTTGCGCAGCAGTTTAGTCTTAAAATTACGGTAAATCTTGATTTTACAATAGTTTAAGATATTTATAAACAAATGCCATTTTATGCTGTACTAAAATTTGGACATGCTTTATAACTGTGGGGGTAGTGGTCCCTAGGTAATTTGCTGTAGGTACTACTTCTGGGTTTTTCTTGAGAGAAAGAACACTTCTTGCTGGTCGGATCGGAATAACTTTATTCGGTTTTTTTTTATGTGTGAAGTATTGCTGTTGGCCCTACTGGCCTTTTTAGCGTCACCGGTCTTTCGGGCGAGAACTAATGTCCCCTGCCCTGAGGTTGAGCGCGGGGCTCGAGATTAAATTTAAAGTTCGTCCTGAGGGTGTCTCCTATGAGATCGCACCTCGGCTCAGAACGAAATCGGTGGGGGAGTGATTCTAAATACTTAAGTGAATTTACTGACGTCTCGGCCGCCTCCGAGACGTCGCATATCTGGGTCCTCGTTTCCACCGGCGGAAACGCTGTGAATGTGAGGTGTGTAGTCTGTTTTTCCCTACAAATGGTTCGTTTGCGATAGTGAAGCAATCGTCTACGTCGTTCAGAACGTGCATAGGTCGCCTGAGTCTAACTGGAATATTACCTCTGCGAGAGGTGTACCGGCACGATTGAGCAATCAGTGGATTGCTGTGTTCTTTAGCTCTCTTAAAATACGCCGTCGATAATGTTTTGAGATGCTTCGCGATCGAATCGATGTCGAAGTCCTTATGTAGGTCTACGTTACGGATGTACCACGTCGAGTCCGTGGTAATTGTGATATATGTGGGGTAGATTTATTATAAATAATTGTTACTAGGTTTTAAGGTATTCATATATTGCTTTGTCTCCGATTAAACGTTAGACTGAGTGGACGTATTTCATTGTGATCCCTAATTCCAGTGTTATATATCGAGCTGTGTGGTATATACTACTCACATATTTCTACAGGGAACTGGGAGAGGGAGATGGGTTGATGACCTGTCATACTTATTTGACAGATTGACGCTTCAACGTTGGTGAGCGGCGGGCTGTCGAGCGGCACGCAGTGCAGTGACTTTTTGTAATAGATGAGCATGCCTCCGCCTCGGGCGGAGTCACGGTCATTACTTATGACGCGGTAGTTGGCCATGTTAGGGCTACGCGAGTTTGGTTTTAAGAACGTCTCCTGCACTAGCATGACGTCGACGGAGAAGGTTCCGTAGGAATTCCCGAACTAGATCGATTTGTTGGATAAGCCCGTTTGCGTTAAACGTGACTAACGCTAGCGAGCGCGGTTTATTCTCAATAGCGGTTCCATATTTTCTTAACGATGCTTATAATAGTTTTAATGAGGGGGATCCTTTGCAACACAATTGTGAGTGTCAAGTCGTCAAACGAACAGTCAGAAAAATTAGATATACGGAATTTAAGAAAAGGAAGGTATTGATGTCTTTAATAAAAAAAAATAAAAAAAGAATGAATCACAACGAAAAACTATAATTAATCTACGGAATAAACTCGAGTTCATACAAAATTTACCAGATAAAGACCGAAATAAAATAATAAACAGCAAGCCACCTAAAGAAGGATTTTTTTCATCCAAGAGCACATACCGTAAAAAGAGCTTATCTGAAATAAAAAATGCAATCATATCATTTAATTGTGTCGACAAATAGCACCACCTTTTTTTATTTCAAGGAATAAAAAAAGAATGCAAAAGCGATATCTGACTGCTCCATTAATTGATTTATATAAAATATTCATAAATGAGACCAAAAATAGAATCCATTATTCATTTTTCTGCAAAAACCGACCTTTTTGGATATTGCACCCCAAACCGGCTAACCGAGATACATGCATGTGTATTACTCATATAAATATGGAACTTTTGGTGAGCGCTTTGAATAAGGCATCTATAATTAATGAAAAAAAACCACAAGATATATTAAACACACTGTGTTGTGATACATACAACACAGAATGCTTGCAAAGAATATGCCAATCTTGTGCAAGACGTCACATTGTTAACAAACCGTTTAATAATGAATATAATTTAATATTTTTTCAATGGGAGAGAGTTAAAAAAAGATGGTACCAAAATACAAGTGTTTTGGTGTTAAGGTTGATATTAGCTTGCAGTACGATTATGTTTTTAAAGAAAACCACGATATGTGTTCACTTATACGTTGTTTATTTGCGACTGACTCAAGATTTAAACAGATCGAGTACTACACTAGGTTCAAAGTAATAATTTGTTTATATATCCAAGAAATACTTAACATTCCGCCCACCAAAAGGACTATCAGGTCCTTTTACAGATAATCTAGACAAATGAATTTATATAAATCAAATATTAAATATGTACTCTAAGCGAATTGATAAGCGAATAAATAAGCTAAATGAACTACAAGTTACAGTATGTTAAAATAAAATTAATAATACAATCAAGTAATCATAAAAAACAATACTAACAATAAGAATAAACAAAATATAATAATGGTTCTACTTTACTCAGTGCTAACTGGAAAAGGACATCATTTCGTGATTGGTCTTTTTACTACACTATTACCAGATTTTACGCTGTATACTCTCGTACATCCATCGTCACCAGGATGCTTATCCACAATACGTCCCAATGACCATTTGCCGGGAGGCAAACCATCGGTCCTTATCAAGACTATATCGCCTATTTTTAATTCCTCAGTCTTTTTTAGCCATATAGGACGTTGCTGTAATCTCGAGAGATACTCTTGTTGCCACTTTCGCCATAAATCACCGAGCAACTTCTGTGTATATTGCCATCTTGATAGATTATGTACTTTTGAATCCTTAAAGTCTGGTGAAGATACGACAATTGGTGGTTCTCCGATTAAGAAATGGCCAGGAGTAAGAGGTTCTATCGAATCTGCATCAGTATTATCTATAGGACATAGCGGACGAGAGTTTAAGCAAGCCTCAATTTGGCACAACACCGTGGACATTTCTTCGAAGGTAAGATTGTTGGTCAGTACTCTTTTTAGGTGGTATTTCACTGATTTGACTCCAGCCTCCCATAAGCCACCGAAGTTTGGAGTGTAAGGTGGTATAAAATGCCATTGAGTTCCATCTAATGCTAATTCGTTTGCTAACCGTCACCGTCAAATGTCAGATTAGCGTCTTCCCAGGCTATCGCTAGCTCCTTATTGGCTCCTACAAAATTTCTTCCCTGGTCACTCCATATGTGTGTGCATTTCCCTCTTCTAGATACGAAGCGTTTGAATGCAGCAATAAATGCTTCGGCACTCAGATCTCCTACTAACTCTAAGTGTATGGCTTTAGTTGACATACAAACAAAGACTGAGATGTATGCCTTCTGAAGTTTCATGCCTCTTCCCCTTGACATTAATATTTGAAAGGGACCGGCAAAATCCACTCCACTATGTAGAAAAGCCCGTGTAGGAGTAACTCTCTGCTTGGGTAGGTCTCCCATGATCTGAGTCTGGAAAACTGATCTCTGTCTTGCGCATGTCAAACACTTGTGGATGCATGTCTTCACTAAACCCTTGTCTCGTATAATCCAATATTTGTTACGTAAGTAACAAAGCATCAATTGAACGCCTCCATGCAGCGTTCGAGCATGTGCATCGGCAACAATCAGGGTAACTAATTTACTTTTGTTTCCTAAAATTATAGGGTGTTTAGCTAGTTCATCTAAATTTGCATGCCGAAGGCGACTGCCCACCCTGAGGATATCATTCGCATCCAAGTAAGGATTGAGTGTTTTAATAGTACTGTCTCCTCTTACAGGTTTGTTCCTTTTTATTCTATCTATTTCGTTTCTAAACTCTTCATTTTGTACTAATTTAATACAGGACGAAAGTGATTTCTCTAATTCTTCTGTTGTAAAATTTGCATCTACTTGCTCTAAGTTTCTTTTAAAATTTAAAAATCTTCGACAGTAGGTAATAGTTTTTAACAATTCTTTTAGACATCTAAATTCCTCTATTTGTGACATTAATCCCTTCCCTGCTTCCTGTTGTAATTTTAAATTAATTTGTATTTTTTCTTTTTTTATTTCCAGGTCTGTATATACATCTGTTTGTTTTAATTTTATTTCTTTTTCAGAAAGCCAAGCTGGACCTTTCCACCATAGATCAGCATTCTTCAAGTCAGCAAGTAACATTCCTCTGGACGCTATGTCTGCAGGGTTTTTTTCAGACGAAACATGATACCAACGGTTATTATTGAGTTTTTCAATAATTTCTACTACTCGGTTTGCTACGAATGGCTTCCATCTATTCGGTTCCCCAGACAGCCACGCAATTACAATCGACGAGTCTGTCCAGGCATACATTTGTGTCATCTGTATCCTCATAGCTTGTCCGATTTGTTTTAGTAATCTTGATAACAACAATGCTCCTGACAACTCTAATCGTGGTAAAGATATTGTACGTAATGGTGCGACTCTAGTCCTCGAAGCAATAAGCTTAGTCCTGATGAAGCCATCTGCAGTTTTTATTCGGATGTATGCGACTGCTGCATATGCTTGCATCGAGGCATCACTAAAACCATGGATTTGTATTTCAGTGTCAGTACTAATTGTTCCAAGCCACCGGTCAATATGAATTTGTTCAACGTTTTTAAAATCGTCACGAATAATCATCCATTCCTCTTCTAATTTATGACTTAATTTATCATCCCAATCCACCTTTTCTACCCATAACCTTTGTATGAGTGTTTTCACTTTAATTAAAATTGGGGAAATCCGTCCTAATGGGTCGAATAATTTTTGAATATCGGATAAGATTATTCTTTTCGTAATATTTGTTTGATGAAGTGGTAAGTTACATCGATATGTGAAATCATCTGATCCTAAGTTCCAAATCAATCCAAGTGCCTTGACTGTACCATCCAGTTTTATATCCAAATGTGCATGAGTTGTTCGTTGACTGGGTTCGATGGATCTCATAAATTCAGGACAATTCGATGACCATTTTGAAAGTTTGAAGCCACCCTTTCCTAATATAGAAGATATTTCTTTTGCTGTAATGATTGCATTGTGTGTTGTGTCATCTCCTGACATCAAATCGTCCATATAGAAATCTTCTTTTATAATTCGCGCAGCTTTAGGATGATTTTTGCCTTCATCTTCGGCGATTTGATGCAGAGTTTTAACTGCAAGGTAAGGTGCAGAAGCAGTACCAAACGTGACGCGAAGCAAGCGATATTCTTTAATATTTTTGATGAATCTTCTCTCCACAGAATTCGTTGAAAGGTATCGGCATCCTCTTTACAAATCATAATTTGTCTGTACATCTGTTGAATGTCACTTGCGTAACATACACGTTTCATTCTCCATCTCATAATTAAATTCCTCATGTCTTCTTGGAGTTGTGGTCCTAAAAAAAGTTCATCATTAAGTGAGACGGAGTTTGAACCCTTCGCAGAAGCATCAAACACAACTCGTGTTTTCGACGTGTCTTTATCTTCGCGGACTACTGCGTGGTGAGGTAAGTATACAACCCTTTCTTTATTTGTTTCATTTTCAGGTATTTCTTCCATATGTTCCAGTGTTAAATATTCTTTCATAACTTTAATGTATCCTTCTTTCAGCTGTGGTGATCTTCTAAATCTTTTTTCTAATTGCAGTAACCTTTTTGTAGCGACTTCCTTAGTGTTCCCGTCAACTGATATTGGATTATTTGTTTTAAAAGGTAGTTTTACAATATATCTTCCTTCTTTTGTTCTTGTATATGTCTCTTCAAAAAAATTTTCACACATTACTTCTTCTTTTGTAAACTTTCTTTTATTATCGGTGTTTATCTCCCACAGTGATTTCAGCATGTTGTCCACATCTACTTGATGATGGAGAACCAGAAATGATTCTTCTTGTTGCTTCGTGTCTATCTCTCTAAACAAGATCCAACCCAAGTGTGTCTTTTGTGCACAAGGAGAACCTGCTGGACCCTTGATCAGGGGTTGTTGTAGAATTTGTGCATATTCCTTTACGCCTAGAAGCAAATCTATAGGACCTGGTGTATGGTAGCTAGGAGCTGCCAGGTTGAGTCCTTCTAGGTGTGGCCATTGGTGAACAGATACAGCTTTGGATGGGATCTTAGTTGTAAGTTGCTTGCTCATAACATAAGCTTGTATATTAAGCTCAAAATTAGAATCCCAAATGGAACCTATCTGTAGCGTTAATACATGTTTAACATTTGTTTTTGTAGATCCTACTCCAATGATACTTCCTCTCGCTGATTGTTTGTTAAGATTGAGCATTTGAGCCGCCTTCTCCGTTATAAACGATGCCTGCGAACCTTGGTCTATTAGCGCACGTAGAACAACTGTATGATTTTGCTCGCTTCTAGTTATTACCGTTGCTGTCGCTAGTAGTGCTATACCCGTGTTTTGTCCAATACTGTAATGAGACGCTACCATTGTATTGACTTGCAATTCTTCTTCTTGTTCTTCTACGACGTGGTGTGATACCTCCGGTTGAATTGAGCTCGACGATACTGGAGTATCAAATTTCTTCTTATCGTGTAGAATAGTATGATGGCGTCGTTTGCATATCCTACATAACTGGGACAATCTACATTGATGTGCTGAATGTCCCGGTACTAGACAATTAAAACAGAGGTTGATTTTCTTTACATAGTCACATCTTTCAGTAGGTTGCAGTTTAGAAAATTCCTTGCAGTGGCAAAGTGCGTGGTCTTCTTTACATAGATAACAAGATTTTTTAAATGACGTACCAACATGAAAAGATCGTTCCTTCACAGGTTTTTCACGTGGACCCGATGACGTTACAAGTTCCAAAGTGCGGTATTTTGATTGCAAAAACTTCTTTAAATCACTCCAGGTAGGTAATTCTTCTGTGTCTTCCTTGTAGGCATTTTGTTCCCAGTCTTTATGTGACTCTGGGTCCAACTTCTGTACCACCAGAAAAATAATTAAAGGATCTCAAGAATCCGTGGAAATATTTAAATTTTGTAAATTATTTAAACAATCTGTCGTGACGTCTAATAAAGTTCTTATTTGAACTGATAATTGAGAATTATTTTTCTTCTGATTAAATAATTTTTTCAAGACTGAGTTTATTATTAATCTTTTATTACCATACCTCGACTTTTAAATCCTCCATGCTTGTTCATAATTTTTATGTGTTATTTTTACGTGTTTTAACAATGTTTCGGCTTCTCCAGTAATGCTAGTCTTTAAATAATGTAATTTTTGAACATCACTTAATGAAGTATTTTCATGCACTAATGAAACAAATAAGTCCTGGAACGTAGGCCATTCTTCATAGTTTCCGCTAAACCTAGGTAATTCAATTCTCGGCAACCTGATGAGTTGGTCTGAATTATTTGCGTTCGAACTTGTACTTGAATTTTGCGATACAGATGATCCAGAAGATGAGGTTAATATATCACGTAAATCTGCCACCAATATCAAATATAAGTCTTCGTAAGTAAAATAATCTTCGTTAGCGAAGTACGGTAATATTGACCTTTGTTCCTTGGGCGTTATTTGAGTTAAATCCTCGTGAGTTTGCTTAAAAGATGACCAATACTCTTCGATAACTTTAATTCTTGCTTCAACGTAACCCTTTGTTAAGCGTGATTTCGGACATTTTTTCAAGTTAATTTGATTTTTCTTTAATTTTGTTGCAATATCTTCTAATATATTTAATAATTCCGCAGTAGTGCTCATCGTTATCGCTCGGGTCTCGGTTCCTTTTGTTCTCGACGGGCGATCGTAGCTCAGGTAATTAGTTCACGATCCGGCTCGAAGGACCATATGTTTTGGTGTTAAGGTTGATATTAGCTTGCAGTACGATTTTGTTTTTAAAGAAAACCACGATATGTGTTCACTTATACGTTGTTTATTTGCGACTGACTCAAGATTTAAACAGATCGAGTACTACACTAGGTTCAAAGTAATAATTTGTTTATATATCAAAGAAATACTTAACAACAAGTTTTAACAGTAAAACAAAAAATCGAATTGAAACCTTTAGAAGCTACTTCCAAATTAGAAGAAGAACTACCAAATTACTTTAACCATATCTACAAAATTATTAACCAATATAAAACGATAAAATCACTTAAGGCTAATTTAAATATTCATGTAGCAATCATACACGTCGATTTTTCTGAAAATTATAATTTAAAATATGCTAAAGAAGTTCAATCTTTTCACATTGGAGGGAGTCGACAACGTGTGTCGCTTCACACCGTTGTAATATATACCCACAGTTTTATAACTGGTCAAGTTACTCCCACATCAATGTGTACCACATCAATTTCATCATCAGTGTGTGTGTAATACATCCATTTGGGCACATTTGTTACCTGTGCTCGACAAAGTTATAGAACTTAATCAATTCGTTGATACTATTCATTTCTTATCGGACTCTCCATCGTCGCAATATCGTAACAAGTATATGTTTTATATAATCAGTCAGTTATCGTCACATCACTCCAACATAACCAGAATAACGTGGAACTATTCTGAAGCTGGCCACGGCTAGGGTGCTCCTGACGGCGTAGGCGCCACACTTAAAAGATTAGCTGATCAGACGGTTCATTTTGGTACAGATGTTGGAAATTTTAATCAGTTTTACGAACTTATGGAATCGAGATTAGAAAATATTACAATTAAAAGTGTTACAGAAGAGGATATCATTCAGTGGGAAAAGTTAATTCCTGAATCATTGAAACCATTTAGCGGTACTCTTGCCGTGCACCAAGTCTTATGGGATAAATTTAATCCTAGAATCACTATGAGAAATGTGAGTTGTTTCTTATGTGACGTTGGTGAAATTTGCTCCCATGGCAAACATCTGGGTTTTATCAATAACTTATCTGTGAATCAGAATTCTAATATTGATGCTTCTGTTGTTCCTTTAAAAAATACTACGAGCAAATTTTCATTTTCACTTCAAAATAAAATCACTATTTTATCCGATATTCTCATTGATGTCACTAACAAGATTCCCCGTCAGTAAAATCAGGTTTATATGTTGATTGTTTATTCATTTAAAAAATCAAAAAATGTAAGTCTACGCGCAAAAAATGCACTCAGTCATCATTGGGATAATTGGCATCCCGATTATGACTGTTGCTTTGTAATTGTGTGTATATCTTGCATTTGAAAAGTTTTATTGAATACTTAAATATTTGAATTATGATTGTCTGTGATTTTTTATTACCAAAAGTTATGTGCTATCGCTCTTGCTGAATTGGACGTCAAGTGCGACAAAAGTATCCCATTTGCATTATTAAATTGCTATTTTATCTTTCTATTAAAATACAATTGGTTGTTTTATAATTCGGTAAATAATTGATTTAGTAACAAATTATTGTCTACTACCGTATTTTTAAAGCATTTAAATCATTTTATGCCACATAATGCAACCGTTCAATTACCGTTTTTTTAAAAAAACACTTCCAATTAGGAATTTCTAATAAACTAAGGATTTGAAAAATAAATGACGTTATGATTCATGCTAAATAAATTATAAATAATTTACTTTACTGTTTTTGTAATTATAAATAATTTATAACGCAAAATCAGAAACATTTTATTAATATATCTGAAGATAGATTACCTTTGCCTAAAATTTTGTAAAAAAAAGTATAATAGTATATATATATTATTTATTTATGTACCAACAGAGTATACAGAGAATTATATAAATGAAAAATATGTACATAGGGATAACTTATCTCTAACAAGAGATCTCTTACCCTGTCGAAATCTAGTGGAGATTATTTGTAATACAGATTTATGGTGTAGGTACAATATCAAGTAGTTTTATATTATAAAATTCAAGTAGACTTAACGATAAATTAATATATTACACACTAAATACAAATATTTATAAAATATATTATATATTTATAAATATTTGTATTATAAATATTGTAATATATGTATTATAATTATAAATATTTGTATATATTATATATTTATAAAATAAATTAAACTTAAGTGGAAAGAAAGTGTTGCTTGACTCTGATTTTAAACGAACTTATTGTAACATTATTATAGAAAATATTATCGGGAAGAGAGTTCCATATGCGAGCGGCAACAAACGAAAACGAAAGCGAAAACGAGGTACGGGAGGTATGGGAAGTAGTATTAAAAAATGGTACATCAAGAGTTTTCGACGCCACACATGCGCGTACTGGTCTTTCACGAACAGGACAGAACAGAAAACGCTCATGTAGGTAATCAGGGCTACCATGTTTTAATATTTTAAAAAGAAGCGATAAAATGTGCAAGCTCCGGCGAAGTCGGATAGGAAGCCACTTTAACTGACGTCGATATTGAGAAATGTGATCAAATTAAGTACCGTCCGTCATCGGAACGTCATTGACAGTGTTTATGTACAATTAAATTCAATAAAAATAGTAAAACGACGTAAATATCTTTAAAAGTTTTATTAAAACGTTATATAAATTGTGACTACATATTTACAGTGTTAGTGATATCTAAAATAAAGTGATAAGTGCTGCAAATACAAAAATATAATTTAGTGTACAGTGGAAAGTTAACTTGTACCCGCTAACAATTAAATAAAATATAATAATACTAAATTAAAGTGTTTAATAGCCAGAAAAGTTCATATAAAATAATAATAAACCTGGACACTTAAGAATCAATTACAATTAAGTATAGCCATATAAAACTAAATTAAATTAAAATAATTTTACAAAATACTATTAATTATTATAAGTGCCATCCATGCCATATTATAATTGCCTTGTTGATATTAACGCAGCGTTATGACGAATAAGTGCAATCATTGCGGTAAATACCTCGCAATAATAGATGGCGCGAAGTGTACCAAATGCGCTATGCTTTATCATAGAATGTGCGTTAATATAAAGCCGGGAGACACTATTCCCAAGAAAATACTGTGCAACAATTGCAAAGTAGGAACGAAGCGTACTACCCCTGCGAGCGCCAGTAGCCATCCCTCTCCCAGCTCAGATACAAAAAATGCAGAGGACAATTTCACAGATGCTGATGAAAATAATTCTGAAAAGTCCCTCGCTCATGAGATAAGGCTGTTGCGATTGGAATTTTCTTCGGTAACCAGGGAGCTGTCGCGGCTTAGTACGACTATATCCGAATTTAATAAACGGGTGGACAGCGTCGAGAAACGCTTAGATAATTTAGAAAAAATTAATCAGGAGCGACACTCGGAAATTGACGATAAAAATGCGACCGAAACAATTGCCCAACTGCGATCCGAATTGAATGACCGTGACCAAGAGAACCTGCTAAATGATATTGAAATCTCGGGTTTAGAGGAGAAAAATGGCGAAAATCCAACCAATATAGTGGTTTTAATTTAAAAAAAAATTGGGGTGCCACTGGAGGAACGCGACATAGTCAGCGCTGAGCGTTGGGGCCCGCGCCGTATAATAGCCGATCACAGCAGCCAAACTCGGCCGCGGCCAATTGTCGTGCGTCTCGCTCGGCGCGCCGTCCGCGACGAAATGCTACGAGCCGCGCGCGTGCGCCGCGGCTGTGACTCATCGGGAATCGTCGAGTCGGTGCCTAAGCGGTTTTATGTTAACGAGCGTCTCACTCCGATGAATCGCCATATATTTTTATAAAACACGCGAATTAGGTCGACGCGATGGATGGCGATATATCTGGACACGAGGAGGACGCATTTACGCTCGTCGCAGCGGAAACTCCGAAACTCGTCGTATACGCACGTTGAGCGACACAATTAAGTTTTTTGGAGACAATACCGTTTGATTTTTAGCTCATATAAGATTAGTTTATTAGATAAATTTAAAGAATATATCATACATGTAAAAACAAAATTAATTCGCAAGTAGGTTAAATTAATTTCTCATTTATTTAAAGTGTATTATATTTTATATAATTAAGTTTTCACTTTGTGGCAGTATCATACTTCTAAATAGTAATTGTAACGATGTATTATTATTATATTTAATTATTTTTTGGCGGGTAGGAGTGAATTAACGCACAGCACAAAATTTTGCTCTTGAACTTTTTATTTTAATTAAATATACATATACATATACATATTTTATATACAGTGTTATGAAAAATTAATATATGTAGCTTACGTTTACCGTCAGCAAGTGTTTTCCTTTAATAAAGTTCACTCTAAACAATTAAACAATTACCACCAACTTAAACACTCAATATGGATTCTATCAAGCAATCACTGCCAGCCATGACAGAGTTGTTTAATAACAGGATGCAAGAGTTCCAGCATGATCTAAATAAAACCTCCTCTCCCGGATCTACAACTTCTTTGGCATCAGATTTTATTACATTTAAATCCTTTGTAATATCTGCTTTAAACACTCTTCAGTGCCAAGTAGAATTTCTTGGGAGAGAACTTGACCGTCAGGAGATGCGGCATAGACGGAAGATGCTTCTTCTTCATGGTGTCCCAGAGGAGAAGACGGAAGACACGTCGGCTCGCGTCACGGGTCTTGTAGCGGATCATCTCTTGCTTCCAAACTTTTCAAGTGCCAGCATTAAGCACTCATACCGCTTAGGCCAACGGTCAGATAAGAAACCCAGGCCTATTGTGGTAAAATTCACTGGAGTTAGCATCCGCGATAAAGTTTGGTTCGCAAAATCCAAATTTAAAGGCACGGGATTAACACAGTCGGAGTTCTTGACGAAAAGCAGGCACGATGTTTTCCTCGAAGCCAGAAAACGCTTTGGCATAAATAAGTGCTGGACGCGGGACGGTTTCATATACGTAATAGCGTCGGATGGTGCTCGTCATCGAGTTGAAAGCCTGTCGGACCTCAACAGCATACCCACTGCGTCTACTACGAAGTCGCCGGTTCAAACAAAGTCGCCGGTTCAAACAAAGTCTTGAGACTCCAAAGGTGTTGACAAGGTAATTGTTACACGTACTAAGAGACTGATAAAAAAGTAATTTGTAATGTTTACTTTCTCGACTTTACTATCTTAGTACCCACTTGTTAATTTTATTTATATCTAATAATTTCTCTTACGGTTACCTACTCTTATTATTTTATCATTGTGTATGTCAAACTGTCAAATATCCGAAGTGTCAATGTCACAGACTAAAATATTCTGTCACAGAATGCAGGATTAATTTACATATTATGTACATAGAATAATGTAATTTTTATTAACATAAGAATTAAATATACATAATTATTGTACATAGATATTTAAATATGGACTTGGCATTGGGATCTTGGTGTTATGGATGTTTTTTATTTTTTATTTTATTGTCAGTGTTGTTATTGTTCTTTTATTTTTTAGTTATTTTGGATTTTCTTTTATTATTATTATTTGCTTTTTTATTATTTTTTTTTTGTTTAGGTTTTGGGTTACATGTATGATGCATGAATCCTGCTTTGTTAATTTTATATTGATTTTTGTTTTGAGTGTAATAAATGTGCTTTGTTTTCCTTACAGCTGGCGGATAAATGGACATTATACTAAATTTATTATATATTTTTAGCAGTTATAGACTTTTTATAATATTGAAATATATATAATTATATATTTAAAATAATTTATATAAATATTTATTATTATTTATACTTTACTTAAAGTTGTAGTTACAATGGCTTTTAATGACAGCCCTGATAGTGAATCTTTTTTTTCCTTATCCTCAAATGGTTCGAACAGTGACAGTAGTTTCCATAGTATACATTCCGTCAACGAGTCCCTTGATACTTATTTTTCTGATGTTGAAAAAAATTTTAATATAGTTCATATTAATGCACAAAGTATTCCTACACATTATCCAGACTTACTATCCTCTTTCCAGAATAAAAATCTTCATGCAATATTGATATCTGAGTCATGGCTTAAACCCTGTTTGCCGTCTACAACGTATTCACTCCCTGGTTTCCATCTGATCCGAAATGATCGTTTAGGGCGAACGGGCGGGGGTGATGCCATATATCTCAGATCTCATATTGCATACTCGATCATTAGCTACTCTCAGTCTCACACCAATGGAGAGGCAGAACACCTTTTCATTGATGTTACACTATCACACACTAAACTTCTTTTAGGTGTTTATTATAGTCCGTCGCAGAATGTGGATTATTTTTTAAGTTTTGAAAATCTGTTGGAGTCATTCGTACCCTCGTACAGTCATACGGTGGTCATGGGTGACTTCAATACATGTCTGCTTAAAAATGATTGTCGGTCATCTCGTCTGACATCGCTTGTCAACGGGGTGAATATGACAATCTTGCCACTTTCTGCTACGCACTGTTTTCCTCATTCTGTTCCTTCTCTTCTTGATTTAATCATTGTGTCATCTATTGACCATGTTGAAAAACATGGTCAATGTGATGCGCATGCCTTTTCCTACCATGATCTTTTATATCTATCCTATAAAATCAAACCCCCGAAGGCAAAATCAAGAATTCTTCTGCAACGCAATTTTGCTGGGATGGATTTAGAGCGTCTGCAAGCTGATGCTGCTGAGATTGATTGGTCAGTGGCGTTAAATGGAAATACTGTTAATGAACAGGTTGGTGTTTTCAATTCGCTTTTAACTAAACTTTATGATACACATGCACCTGTTCGGCGTATTCGTATAAAACATTTACCGGCACCATGGCTTACCTCAGATATAAAACGTCTCCAAGAAAAGAAAAATTAGCTAAAGCCAAATATAAATCTAATCCGTCTGACACAAATAAAGAAAAATATATAAAGTATCGAAATCGTTGCAACAGGCTGTGTAGAGACACACATCGACGGCATATTCACAGAGCTGTAGTTGAGGAGGGCGATACCTCTAAAGTTTGGAAATTTCTGAAATCTCTTGGAGTTGGGAAAGCTCAGTCGGATACAAACTTTAATAATGTCGATCTTAATCAGCTCAATAATCATTTCGCGTCAGCAGTTGCTATCGATGGCACTGTCAAATCAAAAACAATAAATAATCTTTCTGCTTCATCCACTCCAGCATTCCCATCTTAGTTTTAGTCAATTAACGGAAAGTGATATTAAGAAGAATATTTTAGCTATAAATTCTGATGCTGTCGGCTCTGACTGCATTAGCCGTAAAATGATAATTCCTTTCATTGATTACCTTATTCCTGTCATCACATGTATCCTTAATAATTCCTTTAATACTGGTATTTATCCTTCCTCCTGGAAAGACGCTCAAATTGTCCCACTACCGAAAAAAGTTAATCCATCGTCCTATAGTGATTTCCGCCCTATATCCATACTTCCTTTTCTCTCAAAAGTCCTGGAGCGCCTTGTTTACCAACAACTTAATTTATTCCTAACCAAAAATAACCTATTTAACCCACTTCAGTCGGGATTCCGAATTTTTCATAGTACGGCTACTGCTTTAGTTAAGATCACCGATGACATCAGATTAGCTATGGATAACCAGGAAGTTACAGTTTTGACATTACTGGATTTCAGTAATGCCTTCACTACTGTTGATTTCGACATATTACTGGCTATTTTAAGTTCTCTTAATATATCTCCTACTGTAATTGACTGCTTTCGTTGTTATCTAATATGGCCGCAGACAAAGAATCCGAGTTCAGGACTCTTATTCTGATTGGTCAATTTTAAGTGCCGGTGTGCCTCAAGGCGGAGTGCTTTCACCTCTGCTATTTTCGATTTTTATTAATTCCATAACTCACAATATATCTTCTCTCTACCACCTGTATGCCGACGATTTTCAGATTTACTGTCACTCTAAGTTAATAGATTTACCACTGACAATACAGACAATTAACTCAGATTTAAAAAAGATCTTAAGTTGGAGCAATTCATACGGTCTCAAAATAAATCCACTTAAGTGTCAATCTATTTTTATTGGCAGTCCAATATTAATCTCACGAATAGATTTTTCTCTTTTATCCCCTATTTTATTTGACAATGCCATAATCCCCTACATTGATAAAATTAAAAATCTGGGTTTAATATTCGATAAAACCCTTTCTTGGAATCCACAAATGAGTGAGGTAAGCAGAAAAATGTTTGTTGCTGTTGGTTCCCTACGTAGATTACGTAACTTTTTACCGATTCCCACCAAAATTGCGTTAGCACAATCTATCCTTTCACCAATTCTTGATTATGCAGATTGCTGTTATCTTGATCTTAGAGAAGATCAATTGAACAAACTTGAGCGCATTCAAAATCTTTGCATCAGGTTCATATTTGGGCTTCGCAAGTATGATCACATTTCCGATTTTCGCAAAAAGCTCGAGTGGCTCCCGATCCGCCTTCGCAGGAATACACACATTCTCTCTCTTCTCTACTGTATACTATTCAACCCCAATGCCCCTATTTATCTAAAACAGTCCTTCCAATTCCTTAGTGATTCCCATTTCCGCAGTCTTCGCTCCGAACAAAACCTTACTCTTAAAACTCCTTCCCATACTTCTTCCTTTTTTACTAAATCCTTCTCTGTCCAAGCAGTACGCTTGTGGAACTCCTTGCCCATAAATATAAGACGTGCACAATCCGTTGCTGCTTTTAAGAGGCTTCTAAAACACTATTATTTGTCATTGTAAATCGTTGTAATTTTATTTATGAAATATAATAATACTTTATATATAAGTATGTATTTTTATGTATTTGAATTTATTTATAAAACATATGTAATATTTTGTTTATACACGTATTTATATGTTATATATAACATGTATTAATCGTATGTATGTATGTTATGTAGATATGTTATGTTTGTGTATATATGATTTACCTAAAAGGTGTACACCTCCGAACCCCTTTCTTAGAGTATTCAATATCCTCTATCCAAAGGTTGTCTGGAAGAGATCGCTCTTTTAGCGATAAGACCGCCTTTTGTACCGTGTTTTCTATTTTGTTGTGTTACTTCTTGTATTTTTTTGTTTCGGTGTACAATAAAGTATATTTATCTTATCTTATATTATTTGCTTTTAAAAGTAATATATGTAACAATTATTGTGAGATGCCGAATGTAATATGTAAAAATAAACTTCATACGAGTATAGCGTATATTTTGGAACTCATGTATCGTTCACAGTTAGCCAGTATAATATAGATATTTGATTTTTTAATATATTATATACATGCGTAAAATGAATAAGTCAAAAAAAATACGAATTGGCTTTCTGAATCCTGGCTCACTTGGTACTGGTCATGATGAGTTTTTATATGCAATGGATCGCCACAATGTCGATATCATGGCACTAAATGAGACTTGGCTACGTGAGGGGGAGGATGCCCGAGCCCCAAGAATTCCAGGATACCCATTGCGTCACATTCCTCGACCTGCGGAAATACGTTCCCGTAGCGGTGGAGTCGGTTTTTATATAAAACAGGGTATTTCTGTTCGGACCCTTAAACACCCAGAGACCATAACTATTGAGCAAATGTAGTTAAGTGTTAATATTAGGGGTAAAGTTTTAGTCATAGGTACAGCATATAGACCGCCTTGGTTAAGTACGCAAATTTTTATTGATGCCATTACTGACACATATGGCGCTTTGCCATATCATGATCACATACTATTGGTGGGCGATTTTAATATCAATTTCCTAGATACAGGTAATGTAAATACAACTATGTTTACAGACTTTCTCACATACACAAATATGACGCAATATGTTACCGTTCCCACACATTTCACAAGTCACAGCGAAACCCTCCTCGATCTCATCTGCTCAGATACCAACGTCGAACGAGTGTGGGTTGACTATGTAAGCAATTTAAGTGATCATGCATTTTTATCGTGTGAGCTTAATATTGAAAAAGGTAAGCCCGTAACGGAAAAAATATATAGTAGACGATTAGACGACATAGATTTAGACCAATTAAAATATTATTTAACCGCGCTTATTAACTGGGAACTCATAATTTCAGAACAAGACATTAATAAAACAGTTGCAGCTTTTAATGACAGTATCCTGTGGGTATTTGACACATTAAGCCCTATAAAGTTGCGATATATCAAAGAATTACAATATCCATGGGTTACTTATAACATCAAATTAATGATGAGACGGAGAAATGAAGCACAAATTAGATGCCGTAGTACGAAGATAGAAGCTCATGTTAACTATTATAAGCAACTTAAAAAATCAGTAGAATCGGCCATAAATACAGAAAAAACTGTTTATTTTACTTTATTTATTAATGATAATTACAAAAATTCGCGATACTTATGGTCACATATTAAACGCCATGTCAACTTTAATAATAAGAAAGACAAACTTTTGCCCGCTCATTTTGATGATCCAGATGGTATTAATGATCACTTTCTCCAACTACCAGGCAGGCCTCAGGCTTCTCAAACTGATATAGCATACTTTAACAGTCAACTTTATGGTGAGGCTACATTCTGCATCAAAATTGTCGATTGTACAGTTGTCAATAAAGTAATAAGTAGTATTAAATCAAATGCTGTTGGGGCCGATGGAATATCTCTAAAAATGTTGTTGCTCATTATGCCTCATATTCAAGAAATGATTACTACGATAATTAATATGTCTATTACCCAGAGCATATTTCCTATAATATGGCAGAAAGCGATAATTAAGCCTATCCCTAAAAATAATAATCCCTCAGAAAAAAGGATCTACGGCCAATAAGTATCCTGCCATGTTTATCCAAAGTATTAGAAAAAATAGTATATAACGGAGCAGGCATGCCCGAGCCCGTTTTTGAAAAACATGACGTCAGCATAGCTGACGTCACGAGTGTCAGAGTTTCGATCTTTGACCATCTTTGGTGGTATGTAATAAAACTCAGGAAATAATCCTCTCTGATTTATTCCAATATGAGACGGTCCGATCGCTCCGACGGCTCGACCAAGTCTGTCGATACCGGCGGGCGCTTGATCTTTTATAACAAAAATAGGTGGGTAGACTTATTCACTCAAGATAACAGTTGTTTACAAACATTAAAATATTTCAGAGTAATTTAACATTTCAAAATTCACTAAAAATTATTCATTTAACAATGAAACAGTTTTAAATTATTAAAATAATCATTTCTGGACACGTGTTTTTCTTAAATTCGTGGCTCCGCGCCGATATATAATCAGCTATCTGATTTTCTTGAGACCAATAATATATTACCCATGAGACAGTCAGGATTCCGTAAACGTCGCGATACTGCAACTGCACTGATTGATGTGGTTGACGAAATATTAAACGCGCAAGATAAAGGTAATGGCACTATACTAGTTTTGTTGGATTACTCTAGGGCATTTGATACGATTAACGTCTCTCTTTTACTAGCTAAACTACACTACTACGGACTTAGCGCAGAAGCTATACAATGGTTCACCAGTTATCTGGGTAGTAGAACGCAAACCGTAGAACTTAAACATGAAGATGGCACCATAAAATCATCGCAATGTAGGCAAGTTCTTAGAGGTGTACCCCAAGGATCGATACTTGGTCCTCTACTGTTTATTATATATTGCGCTGACGTAACAAAAGTCATAAAAAACTGCCGTTACCATATGTACGCTGACGACATACAAATATATATATCTTTTCCACCTAATGAAACTCATAATGCTGTACTTAAGCTAAATGAAGATTTAAAAAACATAGCAGGTTGGTCAGAAGCAAATTGTTTAGCGCTAAATCCACAAAAGTCTAAATTTGTAATACTGGGCACGGCGAATCAAATACAACTGATATCAAGGGAAATACCTATGGTTAAAATTCAAGATGAACCAATTGAAAGAGTTACAGAAGCACGTAATCTTGGCGTACTTATGGACGAATGCCTTAGATTTGAAAAACATATTCATAATACAGTTAAAAGCTGCTTTTATCGTCTAAAAGTTTTATACCAAATAAGAAAGTTTTTAAAAGTAAATGTAAGAATCCGCCTATGTGAATCATTAGTATTATCCAAATTAAATTACGCCGATGTAGTGGTGGGCCCAAGACTATTGCAACGTACAAAAAATTTAATTCAAAAGGTGCAAAATGCTTGTGCAAGATATTGCTTCGATATACCTCCACGTACGCATGTCACACAATATTTAAATAACGCAGGAATTATGAGAATGGAATACCGTAGGCAACTGCATTTGCTCTTATTCGGGGTAATCAAGTTCAAACTTCCACCATACCTTTATCACAAGCTTCGTTGGGCGCACGATTCGAACACATACGCAACCAGATCGAAATCATATTTACTTCTTATGCCTCTCCATAGAACGGCCGCCTTCCGTGGCAGTTTTCGATACGCCGCCACCAAGTGCTGGAACAACCTTCCACCGCCATTGAGGAACCTAAATATAATTCATAATTTTAGAAACAAATACAGAAAATTTCTTCTTGATAAACAAAAGCAAACATAGCAATTGATTTTATTTATCTTTGTTAATTTAAATATAATATAATGATTTATATTTAATTGTATACATATGTATGAATTTATATACATGTTCGTGTGTGTGTGTATAATATGTAGGTATGTGTGTGTATGTAGTTGTATAGATGAGATTTTATATATGTATATGTCATCATCATTCATTCTCCTGCCCTTATCCCAATTTTATTTGGGGTCGGCACAGCATGTCTTCTCCTTCCATACTTCTCTGTCAGACGTCATCTCACAAGTAACATTCTTTCTAGCCATATCGTCTTTCACACAATCCATCCATTGTTTCCTTGGTCGTCCTCTACCTCTATATCCATCCACATCCATGCTCAAGGCCTTCCTTACAATGTGTTCCTCATTCCTCCGCATTACATGTCCATACCATGATAGCCGTCTTCCACATAACTTCTCGGCTATCGGTGTCACTTTCAAACTTCCTCTTATATACTCATTCCTTACTCTATCCATTCGCGTAACACCACACATTCCTCTCAGCATTCTCATCTCCGCAACATGCAATTGTCTTTCGGTCATCCCTTTTGTAGCCCAACACTCTGATCCATACAGGACAGCAGATCTGATCATGGTCTTATAGATCTTCCCCTTAAGTTTAAGGGGAACACGGGGGTCACAAATAGTTCCCGTAACCTGCCGCCATTTCATCCATCCTGTGTTAATCCTGTGCTTCACCGTTCGATCTATTTCGCCATCGCCTTGAATGAGTGAACCGAGATACCGGAAGTTGGAGCAGACTGGAAGAGCTGCGCCATCAAGCGCTATCGCTTCGGGACCGGAGAGACCGCCGAAATCGCAGAACATGTATTCAGTCTTCGTTCTACTGATTTTCAGGCCAACATTCTCTAGTTTCCGTTGCCAATCCTCCAATCTGCTCTGTATCTCAGGTCCATCTTCACCAACCAGTACAATGTCGTCGGCAAAAAGCATGCACCAGGGTGCCTCCTCCTGTATGTCCGCCGTTAGAGCGTCCATAACCAGCAGGAAGAGGTAAGGACTTAGAGCCGACCCTTGGTGCAAACCTACAGCCACATTGAACCGGTCGGTGTTACCGGCAGACGATCGGACGTAGGTACAAGATCCCTTGTACATAGCACGAATTAACTCCACATACTTCCCAGGCAAACCTTTCTCTTTCAATGCCCACCATAACACCTCACGAGGCACCCTATCATACGCTTTCTCGAGATCAATGAACACCATGTGCAGGTTCTTGTGAGCACGTCTGTACTTGAGTGCAAAGATAGCGTCCATTGTCCCTCGACCTGGCATAAACCCAAACTGATTTTCGGTAATTTCACTCTCTTCTCGCAATCTTCTCTCTATTAACTTCTCCCATACTTTCATAGTGTGTGATATGAGCTTAATCCCTCTATAGTTGTTGCAATCCTGTACATCTCCTTTATTTTTGAAGATGGGCACTAGTGAACTACTGCACCATTCTTGTGGGATGGTTTCATCATGCAACAACTTATTGAAGAATAAAGTCAACCACATACATCCTTCACTCTTTAGTATCTTCCATACTTCAACTGGTATATCATCTGGACCCAAAGCCTTCCCATTTTTCATGCTTTTGACTGCTGTCATTACCTCATCCATGCTAATTTCTCTTACTAATTCCTTATTTACTTGCGCCTCTCGAAGAACACCATTCCAGTCATTTTCTTCATTCATAAGCTTTTCAAAATAGACCTTCCATCTTTCTTTTATTTCCTCATCTTTACATAAAACTTTACCAGCCTCATCTTTCATGCATTTGATATATGTTATATCTCTCGATCGTCTTTCTCTCTCTTTCGTAATTCGGTAGAGATCCTTCTGGCCTCTAGGGCTATTCAGTGAGTTGTATAACCTCTCCTGTGCCTTCGCTCTGGCAACCGCTACCACCTTCTTTGCTCTCCTCTTAAATTCCCTATAAACTTCCTTTTTTTCATCTTTCAAACTCGCATTCACATTTTTTACAACCTGCCATTCTTTAAATGCCACTTTCTTCTCTTTCAATACATTTTGAACTTCGTCATTCCACCACCAGGTACCTATCTATTAAACCCTTTCCTTTCGACTCTCCAAACACATCTTTTGCGACCTTCCTTATATACCTAGCCATCTCAATCCAACATTCATTCGCTAATGTCTCTTTCATGTCACTCATTTCTATCATTTTCTCCACTATTTGGTTCCTAAATCTAATAGCACATTCATCATTCTCTAACATACGCCATCTTGTCTTAGGAGGGGGCCGTGTTCGGCTGTTTTTGGGCGAGACACTTAATTTTACATCCAATAGGATTAGTCTGTGTTGGGTTACTAAAGCTTCGCCTGGCAGCACTTTACAGTTTTTGACACAGCATAGACACCTTCGCCTCACTAAGAAATAGTCTATCTGTGTCGCGTGGTGGCCACTATTGTAAGTTATTAGGTGTTCCTCTTTTTTCTTAAACCACGTGTTTGTTATAGCCAGGTCGAAGGCACAGGCAGCTTGTAAAAGTGCCTCGCCGTCAGCGTTCCGGTTTCCAAATCCCAACCCACCATGTACTCTCTCATATCCATCACTCTCTTTTCCTACATGGCCATTAAAATCACCACCCACATAGACTTCCTCGCTATCCTGTAAATCCATCAGCAGACAATCAAAATCCTCCCAAAACTTTTTTTTCACGCTTTCCTCACAGCCTGACTGTGGCGCGTATACACTTATTAAATTCAGTGTCACGCCGTCCACAATTAATTTAATCGCTATCATTCTATCATTCACTCTTTTTACATCAACCACACATTCTTTCAACCTACTATCTCAAACTATACCCACACCATTTCTCTTGCCATCACTTCCACAATAGAATAGCTTATATCCTTCTCCTATTTCCCTAGCCCTTGCACCTTTCCACTTTGTCTCTTGCAGGCACGCTGCATTTATCCGTCGCCTTTTCAAAACATCTGCTAGCTCCCTTCCTCTTTCAGACATCGTTCCTACATTCCAACTCGCATACCTCAATTTTACCTCTCTCACACTTCGAGCTCGCTTCTTACGTCGCACCCGCCCGTTTTGGTGCGACAACCCTTGTCCATTTCCCACAGGGGCCGGGTGCTGCTCCTGCGCGTCGCCTGTGGGGTACGCCCTAGCCCTATCATTCTTATGGTTTTCATTGTCCATGCTGTAAATGTTTCGGCTTATATTTTTAAAGTCGGCCGCCTGTCTGACACTAACCCTCCTTGGGAATGCTATCGTGGTGGTTTACCCGCCACCGTGCGGGTGGCCCAAAGTGCAGATGATATGCACTGGGCCCTAATATAAGCCCTTAGTCGCCTCTTACGACACCCACGGGTAGAGTTGGGGAGGTCTTATTCTAATCCGGGACCACACGGGGATTATATATTATATATGTATATGTCATAACTATAAAATGATAATTCAATATAATCTTATAAATTTTTTTAATATGTAATCAAATCTACTCACCTTACAGTGCATGGCCCATTGGCAAGATGGAGTATTGATCAGACTTGGTTAGACTATTTAGTGAATAGATTTCAACCTCTATTTGATTGTTATGATATTTGTTAAACGGCACGTCTCGACCTGCTTGCGACCTTCTGTAATAATATGTTCGCTATATTAATTTATATCTCCAATAAATGCAAAGAATCAAAAGTAATATTATTGTGATTTAGATTATATTAAAACACATTTAAAAAAAAGAAAAGAAAAACAAATTAGTATATATTACTTACTTATTATTATTAATTCTTTTTTTTTCTTTCTCCTTAAATAATTCGTAGGTGATCGAATATCTTTGTGATCTCAGCGTAATATAATTTAGTTTTAAATTTTAATTTATTGTGCTACACGTCCAACCTCCTCTGCCGCCGCGAGGTACCTGAGCGCATCCTACTATCCTAGACTTGTTTTTATTTCTGTTATGTTTTTATTTGATTTTAACACGATATAATAGTGGACTATTGTCAATGTCGTTCACTTGACGGAAATAAGGTGATCACTGAAAATCAGTGCTGCCGTCTTTGCGAATTTCACACATAGTATGAATCGTATTTTAATTTAAGTATAGAAAATAAAAACTATATAATTTAAATCGTTAATTTTTTTTTTATTGTTATTCTTTTTTTTTCTGTGTGTGAAATTCCTAGGACGACAACAAATGCTGAGTGATTTCCCTTTTTGTGGCATCGTACTGCTATGTAGGCAGCATTTTGTTTTTATTTATTTATGCCTCTTTTTAAAATCTTTCTTAGATATTATTTAATTGTATTGTTATTTTAAGTTTTTGTTTTTTTTTTTTGTTGTTTTGTTTATGTCACTGATGTATCAAAACGATGCTTACAAATAAAAATTCTTTCTTTCTTCTTCTTCTTCTTCTTTCTTCAAATTTGCGCAGACCGTAAATGAAACGAATGCACAAATTTTTAAGTCTATCTAGTTTATCAAGCAGCTCATCATTCGCATCAAGATAGCAAACATCAGCGTAGTCCAGGATGGGAAGAAGAAGGGATTGTGCAAGTAAAATTTTTGTTTTGAAAGGAAGGAAGTTCTGCAAACGTTTTAGATAATGCAGAGAGAAATGGACACGTTTACTGACTTCGTTATGACTAGCCCCAGATTACAAGCTTGGTCACTATATGCAATTTGAGTTCCACCATAGACAATTGATAGTACAATATCCCAATTAATCTTGCTACGTAACTGTCTAGTACCTATTATCAATGCCTTCGACTTCAAGGGATTGACAAAAAGCCCAAAGGATGCAGCCCAGTTCTTAATTTTTGCAAGATCATAATTGATATAATGTATGGTCGAACACAGATTTGATAAGGTGGTGTGTCTATAAAGTTGTAAATCGTCTGCATAGAGATGGTAGTGAGAAGAAATAACTTTGGTAATTTCATTAATGAAGATTGAAAACAGAAGAGGAGAAAGTACGCCGCCTTGCGGAACGCCAGCAGAGAGATCAGCCCAGTCCGAGGAAGCCTCATCAGACTTTACCATCTGCCGACGACCATGAAGATAAGATTCGAACCAATCAATCACAGGCTGATCAAAGTTAAGTGAGCGAAGGACACCAAGCAATACATCAAAGTCGACTGAATTAAAGGCATTGCTAAAATCGAGCAAAATGAGAATAGTAAACTCTCTTTTGTCCATAGCAAAGCGAATGTCTTCAGTGACTTTAAGCAGTGCGGTGGAAGTACTGTGACCGGAACGGAAACCGAGTTGAAAAGGACTAAGGAGATGATTATGTGTTAGGAATTCTGACATTTGCTTACGTACAACGTCTTCAAGGATTTTTGATAGGATAGGCAAAATAGAGATGGGACGAAATTGTGAAAATGAAGAGGGATTTGATATTTTAGGTAAAGGAATCACGTGTGCTAACTTCCAAACCGTTGGAAAGGTATTGGATTCAAAGGAAAAGTTTATAATGTGAGTAATAACAGGGTTTAAAGAGTCAAGGACAGGTATTAACATATCCCGACTAATGTTGTCATTACCAACCGCCTTGGAAGTGATAGACAAGATGCTTCTCTTGACTTCGCTCTCTGTGACTGTATGAAAATTAAAAGGAATACAATCAGGCGTGATGGCGTTCGCCATCTTTAACAATGTTTCAGCCTTCGTAGAGGCTGAAATTGTTAAAGGGGGAGTAGAAAAATGTTTATTTAGAGAATTCAAATCAAATTAATGTTGAGAAGATTTTGAGGGATAACCCACCCCTAAGGAGTTAAAAAATCTCCACATTTGTGAAGTGGTCACTTTATCGATGGAGGAGTGGATGAAACGGCGTTTAGCATCTCTACACATCCTATTGCAGAGATTTCGCAATTTTTTGTACGTCGCAATATTGAGGTCAGTAGGTTCCCTTCTAGAGACTCTCTTGGCTTTATCACGTTTTGCCAACATATTTTTAATATTTTGAGTAAGCCAAATGCGGGTAGATGTTTTACCTTAATCTTCCTAATTGGAGCGTGCTTGTCATACAATTTTGTCAAAGATTCGTTAAAATAGGCCACGTTGTGCAGAAAATGGTTAAATTACCCCAGAAGGGTACCATCAGCGACAGCGGTGGAGAATCCCTCTCTGGGCATCCATGCTCAGGACATACACCACCTGAGCAGGGATGCCCAGGCTGCCCTCCGAATTCTGGGGGGGGGTCAATTTTACGCTCGCCACTGATCGAGGCAAGCAGAGCAGGCATTGTAAGGCAACCCTTACCACCCTCGCTGTGGACTTCTGCAACATAAGGGGACTCAACTCCAACCTCAACGCCGTTCACTACCATCTGGAAACGGCAAAGCCGGCCTTGCTCTTTCTAAACTTTCTAACCTAACCGAGACCCAGATATCTTCTCCTGCCGATACGACTCTTCTTTCGTACCCTGGGTACAAATTGGAACATTCCTTTGTACCACGAGCTGGGGTATGCGTTAACGTCAGAGATAATATCTGTTCTCGCGCCTTGGCAGCCTTGAAGGACAGGACCTATCGATTATCTGGCTGCGTGTAGACTGCGATGACCATCCGCGAATCTATGCGTGCTTTATAGGCACCATAGCGGTAATGCCGAAACCGACCGACTGGTTGAGTACGTCCAATTGGCTACAGATTCCGTACTGCAGCAGATTCCATCCGCAGAGATCATTATTCTGGGCGACTTTAATGCCCACCACGCTGAATGGCTCGGCTCATGCACCACCGATCATGCGGCTATATTTGTTCTGGACTTCGCTCTAGCATATGATCTGACACAACTGGTCAACTCGCCAACGCGAATACCGGATGTGGAGGATCATACACCTTCCCCGTTGGACCTTCTGCTGACTTCGCATCCGGATGGCTACCTGATAGCCATCCGGATATCGTCGATCCCCCTCTGGGCTCGTCGGACCACTGTCTCGTCCGGAGTACAGTGCCAGTTGTGCGGTACTCACGGCCTCGCTTTGTTGGGTGCCGCCGAGTATGGCACTACAAGTCAGCAGATTGGGATGGGATGCGGTCTTTTTTTGCATCTTACCCATGGGGGCAGATATGTTTCTCTCCGGATGATCCTAACGCTGCTGCTGACTCTGTTGCCGATATGGTGCTTCAGGGTATGGAACTATTCATTCCTTACTCTACAGTACCCATCGGTGGCAAGTCCCAGCCTTGGTTTGGTCGCTTCTGCAAAACGGCATCACGCCGAAAGTGGGAACGCTATCGAACCTGGGCTAATGCATCTGCGTCTCGTGATGTAAATACCAGCGCATTCAAAAAGGAATATAACTCTGCTTCTATGTCCCTCAAAAATGTGATTGCTAGGGCGAAGATGGAGTTCATTGGCAGAATTGGCGAAAGACTGGTGCGCCTCCCTCCAGGAACACGTGCGTTCTGGTCTCTCGCTAAGGCTGTCTTAGGGAATTTCTGTCAGCCTTCATTTCCGTCTCTGCACAGGGACGGCGAGTCATTGGCCCATACCACGAAAGAGACGACGTGTGGGTGGGTCATACGAATAACATCATAAGTCTTGCTCTGCACTTGTTTTTTTTTAATTTAAATAGTATTTCTCTATTTTATTTAAATAAAAAGTATATATAAATGATTTAGTGTTTACCTACGTCAGCTGGCACATTTAATTACTCAACATATCATCTTTATTTTGCACGATTTTTATTGGTTACACTACAATGGATCTATACACTCAACTAAATAAAAATATGGAAGATATGACGAAAATGTTCGAGGCACGTATGGATCTCTTCGATAAAGCTTTGGCTAAAACACAAGTTGCATCATCAAGTCCTGACGAAAGTGCTTCGGGTAATTGTTCCTCACTGGCGGCCGACTTCAATGTGTTCAAGGAGTTTGTTTGGAAGGCTCTATCGATGTTACGGCATCAGTTGCAATTGCTTAGCACGGGAGTCGACAATCAAGAGGTATTGTCCAGAAGAAATATACTTCTACTTCATGGTGTATCTGAAGATAACAATGAACAAATCAATATCACAGTTGTATCCATTTTGCGTGATCGTTTAAAACTATCTGATTTTGATTACTCTCATATTGATATTTGCCATCGATTAGGAGTAAAGAAGAATAAAGCTAGACCCATACTCGTCCGCTTTATTAGTTTAAGGGCCAGGAATGCAATATGGAACTGTAAAATTGCACTTAAAGGTTCCGGCATAACAATTACTGAATTTCTCACCAAACCCAGGCAGGAGTTATTTGTGGCTGCCCGTAAGCATTTCGGAATGAGAAATTGCTGGACCGTCGATGGTAATATCGTCATATCTTTGCCAGACAAAAATCGCAAGAAAGTAAATTCTATATGTGAACTGAAGGTATTAATAGAAAAACATCCGCTTGCTGAATCGCTATATGAACAGAAAACTACAAGAACTCGTCGAAATATTAAAACATCAGCTAAGTAATTGTATTCCTTGTTGGAGGGTACTATGTGGTCAGTTTCTTATTATTACACCTTCATCTATTACTTATTGCACTAAATTCAATTTTTCACTTGTACTGTTTATCCACTTAATTGAATGAGGTCCGGTAGATCCAAATTTTTTTATTTTTTTTCTTCACTTTTTATAACCTTAAGTTGTAAAAGATACCTAATTAATAAATGTCTGTCACAATCTGTCATTGTCTTAATGACTACTCATTTCCACAGATAAATTGATATAATGTGCACAGATTATTTATCATTTAGACAATCCTATACTGTCATCTTGCACTGCGTTCGGATATTCCTATAGATTGTTTTTTGTAGATAAATATAATAGCTGATTCTGAATTCTTTTTATTTTATTTTTATTTTTCTTTTCAATTTGTTAATGACTGTTCAATATGTTTTTAGTAAGCTATTTTTGTGTTTTTTTTTCCTTTTATAGATATATGAATTTGCTCCAATGAAGTTTTGTGTAATTTGATGATATCTCTCTCCTTTCGCCAGTGTGAGCAGGTTTTTGCTTGTAAAGTTATTTTATCTACTTCTGTTATTTTTATAAGTTATTTATACATTTTTTATATAATACTCTATATATTTATTTATTTTATTGTTTCATATTAATTTTTATTTTGATAATTCTCTCAAGTTTTTATTTATTTATTTTTTAAATAAGTTTTCTACATATTATAATGTCTGATATATTGTTCTTTGATGATGAATATTTCTCGTGCTCATCTTCTGAAGATTTTCAAAGCCTGTCAAGTAACCATTCTTCAATGGATGATTCATTTACAATTGGTCAAAATCTCAGTTCCATTTTCACTAATAAATTACATGGTCTTAACATAGTTCACATTAAAGCTCAAAGCATTCCGGCTCATTTTCAAGATTTTCTAGCATCTTTTAGCGGCATCTTAGTTGATTGCATTCTTATTTCTGAGTCCTGGCTAAAGCCTTCTCTCACTTCTGCCCTTTTTCATTTACCTGAATTTACTTTAATTCGGAATGACCGTACTGGCAAAGGCGATGGAGGCGTCTGCATTTATCTGAGAAATAATTTAAATTTCAAGATCATAAATCAATCTCCTTCCACATACTCTGGTAGTTTAGAACATCTTTTCATTGAGATCCGCTTAAAGCATACCTCACTCCTTGTAGGGGTGGCATACAGCCCTCTATCTACTATTAATTATTTCGATGCCTTCGAATCTCTCTTAATAAATTTATCTCCCGCTTATAGTGACACAATAATCATGGGTGACTTTAATACGTGCCTACTAAAAAATGACTACAGGGCTCAGAAATTATATTCTTGGTTTCATCTTTAAACATGTCAATTCTTCCTCTCTCTGCTACCCATTTTCCACCTAATGCTAATCCTTCTCTTTTAGACTTAATAATTACTTCTCAAACGTGTAATGTATTATCTCATGGACAATTAACTGCACCTTTCTCCTATCGCGACCTCTTATATCTACGCTATAATGTTAGCACTCCTAAACGTAGACGTAAAGAAATTCTGCATCGCAACTTCAGAGACATTGATATGGAGCGTCTGCGTGTTGATGCCGTAAATTTGGACTGGTGTGTACAATGAATCGGACATAAACAACAAAGTATCTCTCTTTACTTCATTGCTTGTACGACGTCCATGCGCCAGTAAGACCGGTCAGAGTTAAGCATTTACCTGCTCCATGGCTTTCCTCTACAATAAGGAATGTAATGAACAAACGCAACAAAGCCAAACTGAAATATAAAAAGTATCCAACAGCTGAGAATGTTACTGCCTACAAGAAATTACGTAACCTTTGTAACAGATTGTGCAGGGACGCTAAGCGACGATTTATTTTTAACTCAATCGAATCTCTTTCCACTGCTCAGACATGGAGATTCCTTAAAACTCTTGGCATTGGTAAAACTGATATGCACTTTAATAACTCAATTAATCTTAATGACCTTAACAAACACTTCTCTTCTCCACCTTCCACACTTCTAACTTCAAAAAAAATTCTTCTCTTCAAAAACTGGCTGCTATACCATCTCCTGTCTTCCGTTTTCTTTTCAAGATGTCGCAGAGGAGGACGTTAAGAAAGATTTACTTTCAATTTCTTCAAAGGCCGTTGGCAGTGACGGCATAAGCCGGGACATGTTAATTCTCATCATTGATATAATCTCTCCTATTATAACTCATATTCTAAAAGTCTCCTTATCTAACAAAGTCTTTCCTACTGCATGGAAAATGGCACATGTCATTTATCTGCCTAAATCCCCTAATCCCAGTTCTTTTTCACATTTTCGCCCTATATCCATTCTTCTCATTCTTTCTAAAATTTTCGAGAAAGCTGTTTCAAAACAGTTTTCCTCTTTTCTCCTCAATAACAATCTCTTAACTTCCTTCCAATCTGGTTTTCGTCCTTTTCACAGCACAACCACAGCTTTACTTAAGGTTACTGATGATACCCGTTACGCAATGGACAACAAACAGCTTACTGTCCTCACTTTACTCGACTTTAGTAACGCATTCAATTCAGTGGACTTTGACTTATTGCTGGGTGTCCTCCGCTCTCTTAACATTTCCTCCTCTGCGATTGATTGGTTTCATTCTTTTCTCTATGACCATCAACAACGTATACGTTGTGAGGAGAGTCATTTTGACTGGACTAGACTCTCTGCTGGAGTACCACAGGGCAGCGTTCTATCACCTCTGCTGTTCTCTGTATTTATTAATCAGCTTACTAAAATTGTTTCCTCACACTATCACCTGTACGCTGATGATCTGCAGATTTACAGACATTCCTCACTGAATGAATTAAATGATGCCATTGGAAAAGTTAACTGTGATCTTGCTTTAATTAAAGATTGGGCTGACTCATTTGGGCTGTTAGTTAACCCCACTAAATCTAAGGTACTGATAATTGGTAGCAGACAGCTTAGAGGGCGAATTAACTTTGCTGAACTACCCTTTGTAGTCTATGATGGTTTACCTATAAGTTACGTAGATAAAACTAAGAATTTAGGCTTAAAATTGGACTGCAATCTGTCCTGGTCTGCACATATCAATGATATCAGCAAACGTTTGCATCATTCCATTCATTCTTTGAAGCGATTGCAGAATTTCCTCCCACTAAAAACAAAAACTATCTTGGCTCTATCTCTTTTACTTCCTCTCCTCGACTATGCCGATGTTTGCTATTTAGATGCCACGGATGAGCTACTTGACAAACTCGAACGACTTCAGAATTTATGCATTCGATTTATATATGGACTGCGCAAATTTGATCATGTCTCCCATTTCAGACGTCAATTAAAGTGGTTTCCGATTCGTTTTCGCCGTAATGTACATGTTTTGACCACACTTTTTAATGTATTAAATCATTATATTTATATATATATAGGATCGGGGGCGGTATTAGACGGATCGTCAGAAGGTCGGGCTCCCATTTTAAGAAATAGCAATTAATTTAAATAACAACAGATTTATTATTTACAATAATTACAGTAATGGTCTTAAAATAATTTATACACAATCAAAAAAAGCAAACAGATAAGCCAGAGATATACAGCGAAAGCAATATGCCGAAGGGCAGCGTAACCGCGTACAAGCGGACAAGTACAGCTAACTAAATAGCGTAGTAAAGGCAGTCAAGCCTGAGGAGTAAACCGACAGTTTTGTCGGGAGCTAGAGCTCTTGCTTGAGTCGATCCTGGAAATCGACTGAAGACTAGCCAGTGAACACGGTATTTATACCCTAGCCCCTACTCCCAACAACTCTGTCCATGGCGCGAAACGCTAGCCACGTGTTTACCAAAATGAAAATACAAACTAATTAAATCTGCTATTATGACTTTTAGTCATAAAATATTCCAATATGAATTATCGTTAATCAAGAACAGTCAATTTGGAGTTATTTCTGTGATACAAATTAAATAATCGTTTATAATGTTTCGTAACGTTATTAACAATTACCGAAATCGAAACTAGTCGTCATAAATCAATTAGCAGGTAGCTAGTAAATCATACCAGATATAATTAGGAATTGTCGTAAAAGATTTGCATTAAAAATCTAGCTAATTGTAATAATCATTGAGTAAACAACAAATCAATCAAGTCAAGGTGGGTACTTTTATCTTTGCGTTGATGTGACGACTGACTCCGACATATATATATATATATATATATCAAATATTTTATTAAATTCTATTAATATTAATTCAAAAAATGAATTATAAAGTTAATTTGAATCTTGTGTCGTTAGATCAAAATAAGACAATTTACACGCCACAATATCTTTAAAACAGTTTAATTTGTGAGCCGTTATTGGCCTGTACATTATTATTTTTTTTTTAATTTCTTTGTGTTTCAAAGAAAACTTTTGGCCACAGTGATCAGAAGTTAAATTATTTATAATTGAAAATTCATATATTTCACAGTCACAAAACACATTGTCAATACACGTAGAAGTATCGTTGGTTATTCGTGTCGGTTCCTTAACTCGATGCGTTAAATTAAAGGACTTAAACAAGGTGACTAATCGAACACTCAGATAAGTTACTTTTAATAAGTCGACGTTAAAGTCGCCATATACAATTACATATTTATTACTTTCACTCATCTTTTTAAAAACATCCTCCATAGTGGTCTCAAATAAGCAAAAATCTTCCGATGGGGGCCGGTACACCCAGACTATAATATACTGCCGAAATTCTTTTAATCCAATGCCCTGTGAAACAAAATATATGAGTTTTGTAACACTCCGATAATAATTCTATTTCATGATCTTTGCCACCTATGCCCTGTATATTTTGATGTATAATATTGAAGTAAGAGGGCATAGGTTTTGTCATTTTATTAAGTTTAAACTATGAATTTTAATATCCTTAATTTTGTCAGATTAGATAATATAATGTCCTTACTTTAGTTAGATAAGGGCATAGATAATAAGTCTTATTTTTAACTATACAATGTGAATTGTCAAAATACATACAAGCAATTCCTTTAGTAAATAAAGAAACTACGTCCATTGCTGATGCATATTCGTACCTAATTTTATTCTAATATTTGGTATTCCTAAGGTAATAGCTACAGATAGAGGGAGTGAGTTTATTTCGTCGACAATGGGACAGGTTTGTATGATCTTGTATATAGAAAAACTATCATCGACTGTATAATGTAATGTAACATAATGTAGGTAATTTAATATTAATTAAGATAGAAAAAGGTAGAAAACTAGATCCTCTTTATAAAGGACCATATACAGTTGTAAAAGACTTAGGAAGTAATTTTAGAATTAAAAATAACTCGAATAAGGAAGAAATAGATCATAAAAGTAGGACCAAATCCTTTTATGATTAATATTTGATATAATTATATTGTCATGTCTGTGTTGTATTGTATGAGTATCTTTTTTTTATATTAATATTCTTTAATATATATTTTTTTAAATTGGGGTGTAAATTGTTTGTTCGTAGTATAAGAGTTAAAGTTAGTTTTTATTTTTAAAATATATCTAATTATGTTACCTAAAACAAAAAAAAAATGTTCCAATGTTACATTTTTTTTTCTTCGAATTCGGGAGGTGAAGTGTGTTTTAATTATAATGTTTGAAATTATACATGTAACTGTACTCGCATTTAGCTATGTAAGCATAATTTTATTAGAATATTTTATTAATATACGAGTTAGACCAATAAACGCCACGATACAGTAAACAATTGTTTTCTTTAACTAGAGAGTAAGGTTTCAACATCACAGAAATAGGGATACGGCATATTTCAGTAACAATTCTTCAACTAACAATAGTTAGCTAGAAGCTCGACTCAGTAATCACTCAACCTTCAATCAGACAACTTACAACAGAAGTATCGCTGTTTGGGGTAAAATATGTAATGACTCGACCATACTTACTTACTTTGACTTAGACTTTTATACCTAACTAGACAAGGATGCATACAAAGTCCTATCGATGAATAAACTTTAAAGCCATAGGTAATTTTTTTCAAAATCAAAATAAACTTTATTCAAGTGGGCTTTTACAAGCACAATTGAATCGTCAATTAACAATTAAGCGACGCTACCACCGGTTCGGAAAGTAGATTATACCGAGGAGAACCGGCAAGAAACTCAGTAGTTACTCTTTTTCAACATTTAAAAAATACAAAGTCAAATGTTTGTTAATACAATTATTTAAATTGGTATATCCTGCCTGGAAGTCAACAGGTATTAATTCCAAGCATTTTTATCATCTACAAAATCTTGTATCGAATAATACGCCTTTTCTACCAATGTATTTTTTTTAAACGATTTGAATTTTCGCAATGATATTCTAATAAACAGATATGTTATATCCATACTAAACAACAGAAAAAAGTGTGCCGCGCCGGGGACCATTTATTTTAGTTTATTTTTATATTTCATTAAAAGTAAAAAGGATAGCTTGATAAAAACAATAAGTAAAAGGGATAACTAGATGTTTTAATTACGCAAAACGTATTACTACGTAATTATGATTTTTTGTGGGTAGACTTACAAGTGTGTACATCTTCTCTATAAAGCTCCTAAACATAATTATTAATTTTATTTATTTTAAAAACTTTTATTACATGAATTAATATTATAATAAAAGGCAATCACCGCTCCTTTAATTTTCACTTTTATTTTGCACAAGAAAAACCTTATTTAGAACAAACATGGACCAATCACTTAAAATGTCCTCTAACTTTGATGAAATAGTGAAAATGTTTGATTCTCGAATGAAGAACTACGAAGAGAGGCTGAAAATCTTTCCCCGCCATCTGCTGCTCCTTCTATGGATTTGAAGTTATTGGCCAGTGAGTTTCTCGATTTCAAAGTCTTTGTTTGGAAGACTCTCACACTTATGAAATCACAAGTTGAGATGTTGACCCTTGGTCTTGAACGACACGAAGCTCACTTACGAAGAAAAGTCATCCATATCCATGGTGTCCCTGAAGAAAAAAATGAAAAGCTTGACAACACCGTTCACATTATATTAACCGACCAATTAGAGTTGTCCGAGGTCAGACCTAGTGATTTGCAAGTGTGCCATCGCCTGAGAGTTCATCAAGGTAAACCGAGGCCTATTTTAGTCAGGTTTAACAATTATAACATGCGCCAACTTGTATGGAATTCTAAGACTTCACACAAAAGGCCCGGTATTACTATATCAGAATTCCTTACGAAATCCAAACATCACGTTTTCATGGAAGCGCGAAAACATTTCGGCGTTAATAGCTGCTGGACTTCTGATAGCAAAATTATCATACTGCTCCCTGACAAGACGCGAAGAAAAATTGAAGTTATGTCCGATCTCCAAGCTATTATTTCAAAGTTCTCTTCCTCTTCTTTCTCTCTTCAGCCAGTTACCGAAGATGATGTAAAGAAACATGTATCATCGATTAAATCAGCTGCAGTTGGTAGTGATTCGATTTGTTCCAGAATGATTCTCCCTATTCTCTCTGAGCTCCTTCCTGTCCTGACGCATCTGTATAATTACTCCATATATACCTGCACTTTTCCGTCAGTATGGAAAATGCTCACATTATCCCTCTACCTAAAATACCTAACCCTAGTTCTCCTTCACACTATAGACCAATTTCAATCCTCCCTTTCCTTTCTAAAGTTTTGAAACATATCATTCACGAACAGTTGTCGTTTTACCTCGTGTCTAATCGTCTTCTGAACCCTTGGCAGTCTGGTTTTCGAGCTGGTCACAGCACGGTTACAGCGCTTCTAAAGGTTACGGAGGTCATTCGATACGCTATGGAGAATCGTCAACTTACTGTAGTTGTATTGCTTGATTTTAGCAATGCATTTAACTTGGTAGATTATGATGTTCTTTTATGCGTTTTACGATCTTTAAATGTGTCATCCTCTGCGTGTATCTGGTTTGAATCATATCTCCGAGGACGCTCGCAGTGCATTCAGTTGGGTGAATTAAGCTCAAATTGGAGCGCGCTTAATTCGGGCGTTCCTCAAGGCAGTGTGCTATCCCCTCTTTTATTGTCTTCATTAATACTATATCAGCGGTAATTTCTTCCAAGTTTCACCTTTATGCAGATGATCTACAATTGTATCGCCACTTTAGTGTTGTGGATGTTACTACGGCTATTACTGGTATAAACGGATTCACAATTGGGCTAACAGTTTTGGCTTTGTCGTGAATCCCGCAACATCGCAGGCATTAATTGTTGGTAGTCGGTATATGCATAAATGTCTCTCTTTAAATAGCATTCCTCCTTTGGCATATAACGGCATACCAATCAATTATACCGAGCATGCCAAAAATTTGGGTCTTCTTTTCAGTAGTGACCTGTCCTGGTCCAAGCATATCAATGAGGTAAGTAAAAAGATTCATTTCTCCTTTCACTCCCTTAAACCTCTTCAATATTTCCTTCCTACTAAAACAAAAACTCTTCTTGTTCAATCTCTTTTGCTTCCTCTGATAGATTATGCTGATTCCTGTTTTCTTGACGCTACTGAAGAACTGCTTGATAAACTTGAGAGGCTACAAAATTTATGCATCCGCTTCATTTTTGGTCTACGCAAATTTGATCATGTCTCTAGATTTCGAGCTGAACTCAAGTGGCGTCCTATACGTCTTTGCAGGGATACTCACGTTCTATGTCTCCTTTATTTATATATAATTTATTTATAATATACTTTTTAATCCCTTATATCCCAATTACCTTCGAGAACGTTTCAAGTTCTTGCATCCTCCTGGTTCTCCTTGCCGTCCTAATTTCCTAATTGTGGAACGCTCTGCCGTGCACGATTCGCACTTCTAGTTCAATTCACATTTTTAAAAAGAAGTTAGACAGCATTTTTTATCAATCTCCTAATTTTGGCATATTAAGTAGTGTATATGTATTTATATGTATGTATATTGTAAGTATTTATATAAGTAAACTTTAATGTATTATATGTATATATATATATATATATATATATATATATATATATATATATATATATAGATGTATATATAATGTAATAATAGTTAATAATTATTTGTTGCACTTTTCTTCTCTATCTCATCTAGATTAAGTGGATTAATATTGTTATTAATTTAATTCTTAATTTTTAACTTTGTTTGCACCTAGCTTTTATTTTGTTTTGTTTCGTTTTAGTTTTATACTATTTAGATGATACTTTAATAGCATCATGTAATCGCACACAAACAAATGCCAACAATGTTGTATACACCTGTAAAGGCAAATCATACTGGATTGTATATTTAGTGCATTATAATATTGTGTTAGTTATTATGATAAGTCGATGGTGTATCTTAATAATAATAAATAAACTAAAACAAATACTAAACTAAAAATGAATATAAATATATATACAAATACAAAATAAATATATCGCCGTCCCCGGGGAATAAAAAGATAACTAACAACGTAAATTTTCAGGAGAATTAAAAAACATGTTTTCGTCAATAACTTTTTAAATACTGGACATAGAAGCGTGATTTAAAGTTTTTAGAAAATTAGATTTTTAAAAGCTTTAAGTTAATAACGACAAGAACCTGTAACCTATGTAGAAACGGAGATATTTAAAAAATAAGAAGTTAGCCAAAATCAATCATCACCTGTGTTGCCTAACGCCCGTTATCATTTTATTCACAGTATTTCCTATCCAAAGTCAAATATTGTACAACAGCTATATCATTTTATTCTTAGGGTTTCAAGAGTACAAATGCAAATGATAATACAATAATATCATTTTGTTCTCGTAAATATTCATTTACCATTTTATGTTTAATGACTGTAATCGATTTTTCTTATAAAATTTTGATATGGTTATCACGTTTAGTTTTGCTTTTCTCATGATACCTTTTTACTAAAACAAAATTAAACCAAGGAAATACAACAAAACGTCCAATATTTTTCATCTGTTCATCTGTATTATTTTAATCCTTCTTTAAATCGAGTAAATAAGTAATCCATAGTTCCATATAATTAATTAAAAACCTTAATACTCAACTGCAATACTCAACTACCTAATCAAATAAATCAGTTTTAAGCAACAACTGAAATATTTATTATGATCTTCTTCCTCGTCATCGGCATTGCTTCCAGTGTTACCCTGATGAGTTAGAAACTTGTTAAGAGCGTTATAATGCTTGAGATATGTCCTGACTTGGAAACGCACATAAAACCATCATACATAGCCTTGCTTACTGGAAAAAGTTTAGTACACATATGTATAGCACTGGCAACTCCGTCACATCGCTGGGGTTTGGACTCACTATCTGTCGGGTGTCTCGTTTATACTGAATCTTCACAGGTTCTATGTTTAAATCATATCTGTATTTTAATACTGATTGCTGTGAATGGGTAACACTCTCTTCCATAACTTGAGTCCACAATAATCTCTTACCATATTTCCAGTTTTTTAGGCTGCCCCTTAGGTTGTTAAACTTTGATTGACCATTTCCTTGACGTTATATCTGTCGCCATTAACACATGTGTTCCTAACAATTGAGTAAATTTAATCGGGAGTATATTCGATTCTATGTTTCAGTTAACCCTCAATATTGAATTGCATCGAATCCACACTTTGGTCTTGGCCGATCTCAAAACATCTGTCCGTTGTATAATATCCAAGCTTTTGTGAGGCAAATATATATCAAACTAAAATAAATCTGTTTTTATTTTGAGCGTAACATACATCGGAGTAAAATAACATGTTATTGACGCCTCTTTTCTTCTCATGGAGTAGCAATTGCCCCAAGCAAGTACCTATTTTGTTAGCACCTCTTTTCGCAATCTGAGCATGCCAAACATAGCAATACCTAACAAGCATTTACAATTAATATCATCATATACAGTGAAGTTGTGAATAGGATACTTTCTTTTATAGTAAAAGGTACCAACTTCAGACTATGGGATACTCAAAACCGTTTCGAAAATTGAAGACATCTATGGTCTCTGGTGTCAATCTTGCGCGAAGTCTTGACGAATTCCAACCCCCTGAACAGGCTGGGTTTCGGACTGGTTTGGTAGAACAACCTTGAGGACGAGGTGAATAGAAGAATTTAGCTAGGTTTGGCAGCGTTTCGGATGTTACGTCGAATCTTTACATCGTCGATCCTACAATGCCTTAAGACGATAGTCTTCAACCGGTGCCTCCTACCCGTCATGACATACGGAGCCAAAACGTGACTCAAGTCACGACAAAGCTGGTCACCCAGTTTAAGACTTTAAACCAGCTCAGCGTTTCTCTGTGGAATCACATCAGAACAAACATGATCACAGAACCGATAACCGTTGGGGAAAAAGTGTTCTAGAGTGGAGACCGCATTTCGGCAATCGTAGTGTCGTCCTCGGGCGCGGTGGAGTGACGATTTACGCAAGACGGCTGGCAGGAGCTGGATGCGAGTAGCCCGAGAACGATCACAATGCGCGCAATTGGCCTATGTCCGGCGGTGGACGAACATGAGCAGTTGATGATGAATACATTCAAAATCTCGTTGCTCTCGTATGCCATGTTCATTAATTCCAATCTTTCCTTTTGATGGTTCATTTTGATTTTGAAACCTTTCATTGGCACCTCCTTGATAATTTTTTTTTTTATATTATAAATCTTAGTTGGAGTCAAATCAAGAACACATTCTGTCTTGGTTTAGGATTATCTGAAATTTCATGAGCTTCGTATATAACTCATAGCGATGCTATGATATTTCTTGTGTTAAAATAAATAAATTTTGGATATTGTTTACAATTTTTAGTTGCATTTTCTATGTAATCCGAATTGCCTCCAGTACTTGACAGACAGTTGAATTGCAATATTTTTGATGTTCTATGTAGACTCGACTAATACTCTGATTCGTCCGCTGAGAAATCTTCAGCTATATCATTTTCCTCGTAATAAATTCTTTCTTTTGGGCTCTTTTAACATATAACATGGTATGAGTTATAACTTCTTCATCAAAAGTATTATTACAAAAACACCTTATACGAAACGCGTAGACTGTTTTGCACAAGAATAAAATGATAACTGCTTTTATCACAAGCTAGTCGAGAAGTTTTCACGAGAAAATAATTGTTAGGCTGTTTGTCCTACAGTAAGATATAAAGACATTTAGATAATAGTACAATATATTTTTGTTCTTGAAATATCAGGTATGAGTATAATCGTAGAATAGTACTGTAATATTTTGTAACTTCATAAGTATCACTACAATATTTATGAAAAAAATTGAGCAGGTGTATTAGTAGCCAAAGATCTCAAAAATGACAAAACACTAAAACGATGATAATGGCAGTTATCATTTTGTTCCCCGGGGACGGCGATATATATATATATATATATATATATATATATAGTATTTGTTTTAGTTTTATTTTGTAATTGTAAACTCTTGCCTGTCTATTTTCACTCTTCTGGGTATGCTGGTCGAGATGGCCCAGTGGTTAGAACGCGTGCATCTTAACCGATGATTGCGGGTTCAAACCCAGGCAAGCACCGCTGATTCACGTGCTTAATTTGTCTTTATAATTCATCTCGTACTCAGCGGTGAAGGAAAACATCGTGAGGAAACCTGCATGTGACAAATTTCATAGAAATTCTGCCACATGTGTATTCCACCAACCCGCATTGGAACAGCGTGGTGGAATATGTTCCAAACCCCCTCCTTAATGGAAGAGGAGGCCTTATCTCAGCAGTGGGAAATGTACAGGCTGTTACTTTACTTTTTACTTTTACTTGGGTATGCTGGAAGAAATCTTTTATAGGGATAAGCATACCTTTTCAATTTTACTTTCCTGTGAATTATATATTTATCTCTGTACTGTATCTGGCAAATTTTAATAAACTGTTAAATAAATAAAATAATAAATATGATGTATTTTAACGAATTACTACGTAAAACAACTAAACAAACGTCTCAATTAGGACGTTTTCTAGTCTTCACTTTTTGCGCGTTAATAACATATCTGTTTACTACAACATCATTGAATTTACGAGACGGCAAAGTTAAAAATATCTGCGGAATTTTATTATAGAAGCGGATACCTTGCTTCAAGAAAGATTTATTGACTTTGCGGAGTCGGAAACTTGGCGTTACAAGCTTATCCTTACTCCTAGTGCATATACAATGATTATCACTGATTTTATCAATGTGATCAATGTTACTGTGAATATACATAATATTGTTGTAAATAGTGAGTATTCCTACTTTGTTACAAACATCCTGAAGAGAGTCTCTAGCTCCAAGATTATAAATAGACCGGATTGTTCTTTTTTATAAAATAAAGACAGATTCAATATCTGCAGCGTTACCCCAAAGTAATTTGCCATATGACAAAATACTGTGAAAATAAATGGTATTGGAGGTAAAATTCAGTCCATAGGTTAGGTTAGTCACTGATGTCATCTAATTTCATCGTGACCAAAAGTTTCAAGTTGACTTTAATATAAGGCTACATGTTTTCAATAACTTACCTTTAAAGGCTGACGGTATTTTAGGTTTAGATTCTGTGTCGCTACGTATCAAGTATCTACTTTGAAAACAATTCTATTACCTTAAACAAATATGGAATGGAATATTCCTTACCACTTTAAGATTCGTTGAATTATTCTAATGAAAGTTTACTTATACCTGCGCGTTGTGAATCATTTCATTACTTACTTTTGGATAACGATTCGGAAAATGACTGTGTTATCCACAGTCAGCAATTAGCTGATAACGTTTTCCTTGCAGGTTGTATCAGTAGTATACGAAATAACAGATTTTAAATACCAATAAACATGATGTTACTTTGCCAATGTTTCAACCGGAAATATATTCGATTCAAGATTATGAGTTATGCGACTTTAGGTCAACTGCGAATGACTTAAATAGGCCTAAAACTTTATTAAACATTTTAAATTTAAATCACCTCAATACAGAGGAGCGCAAATCCATTCAGGGGATATGTGCAAAGTATTCAGATGTTTTCTTTTTGCCAGGCGATAAATTAAATACTACCAATATTTATCAACAATCAATAACTTTGAAACCAAATACGAGTCCGGTATATGTTAAGCAGTATAGAGTACCCCATTCTTTAAAAAAATTAATTAATAATTAAATTACAGAAATGCTTAAGAATAACATTATAGAAGAAGTTAAGAGCGAGTGGTCAAGTCCAATTTTGTTAGTACCGAAAAAAAGTTATAGAGATAAAAAGTGGAGAATTGTTATCGACTATCGGAAACTTAATGACTGCATTGTGGACTTTAAGTTCCCTTTGCCAAATGTAAATGAAATTTTAGACTCTCTGTGGTTCTATCTATTCCTCACACTTAGATCTTAATCAAAGTTACTATCAGGTAGAGTTAAATAAACGAAGTAGGGAATACGCGGCTTTTACGACAAACACTGGTCAATACCAAATTAAAAGATTACCAATGGGTCTTAAGACTAGTCCTAGGGCTTTTAGCAGTGTCAGTTGCAATGTCAGGGTTAACATTTGATAAGTGTTTTGTTTATTTAGATGATTTAGTTGTATTTGGAAGAAATTTGAGCGTACATAATAAAAATTTGATTGACGTTATGGAAAGGCTAAAAAAAGTTAATTTAAAATTAAATCCCAAGAAATGTAATTTTTTGAAGAAATTCTTTATTTAGGACATTTAGTTTCAAAAGATGGAGTTTTACCTGACCCTGCAAAAATCGAAATCCTACAAAAATATCCCATACTTACTAATATCGACGAAATTAAAAGGTTCGTAGCGTTTTGTAATTTTTATCAAAAATTTTGCCGAAATTACATATCCCTTAAATAAATTAACGAGAAAATATGAACGGTTTGTTTGGACTGAAGAGTGTCAAAAAAGTATCGAAACATTAAAATAGGCTTTGACAAGTCCCCCAGTATTAGAATTTCCCGATTTTTCAGAAAATAATGAATTCATCATTCAAACTGACGCTTCAGGTACAGCAATTGGCGCTGTTTTGTGTAATCAAAATATGAAACCGGTAGCTTTTGCAAGCAGACCTCTTAATAAAGCCGAAACAAACTACTCAATATTGAAAAAGAGTTACTTCCTATAGTGTGAGCAGTAAAATACTTTAGACCATATGTATACGGTAGATCTTTTACGATTATGACAGACCATAACCTTTATTATATCTATTCTCAATGAAAGACCCCTCATGTAGACTTCTTAAGTTTAGGTTAGCACTAGAAGAATACGACTTTAAAATTATATATGTAAAAGGTAAGGATAATAGCGTAGCGGACGCTTTGTCTAGAATAAGCATTACATCGATATCATAGATCGAACTTTAAACCAAATGAACGAAGAAATATTGTTAGTTATGACTAGAGGCCAAAAGAGGCGTTTAGAAAATAAATTAGAGCAGGATAATACAATTAAAATTACTAAACCTAACGAATCGTGGCCTGATCAACCACGAGTAGTTGAGGTACTAAAGATACCAAATGATTCAGTGGAAATGACTTATAAATAATGAGGAGTTAAATAAATTGAAAAATAATGATAATTTTTTTTTATGGAATAGGTGGCAAACGAGCAGGAGGCTCACCTGATGGAAAGTGACTACCACCGCCCATGGACATCTGCAACACCAGGAGGCTTGCAGTTGCGTTGCCGGCCTTTAAGAAAGGAGTAGGCTCTTTTCTTGAAGGTTCCCATTTCGTATCGGTTCGGAAAAACCGCCGGCGAAATCGTATAAATCGTATAAGTTCGGAATTTATACGATACATATACATTGAAACTCAAGGAAGATTTTCGGACTCCATGGAAAGCCTGTTTTATATTCTCGAACGTCTATTAGAGGTTAAAATACCTTTTTCTGATACTTTTCCACAGCTAAATACATATCTGCCAAATCTGGATTCCAATGAATGGATAATAACAGAAGACATGGTGGCACTTTTACGCCCTTTCGAAAATGTTACTGTGATTTTGTCAGTAGAAAAATATTCAAATTTGTCTTCTGTTATTCCTCTTGTACTTGGACTACAAAATGCTATAGAAAACAAGACGCCAGTAACGGAATTGGGTAAGAATTTTAAACGAAGTCTTTCTGCAGTTATAGAAAAAAGGCTTGCAGTATATGAGACTAATAGAACAGCATCAAAAGCCACCTTCCTTGACCCTAGCTTTAAAAAAAGGCTTTAGGTTGAAAAGTAATGCCAATATTGCGCAAATGTGGGTAATCAATGAGTTATCAAACATGAGCACCGATCAAGTCCTACCTTCATCAAGCCCAAATAGCCCAAGTACTTCAATTGTTGCTGCTTTGGATAGAGACGACATTTGGGGAGCTCACTTAACTACATACACTTCTGCAGCTATGATGGTTAAACAATATATTGAATTACCATATCTTGATAGAAAATGCGATCCACTTCTGTTTTGGAATGACAAGAAATGTTTATTTCCGCAGTTGCCCGAAATTGCCCAAAAATATCTTTGTATACCAGCATCGACAGTCCCTTCAGAACGCTTATTTTCAAAAGCTGGGATTTTGTGCAATGATAGAAGAAACCGTCTAGCACCAAAAAAGATTGACCAAATCTTATTTCTCAACAGTATTCCATGATTGTTTATTTTTTAAGTACTTTAACAATATTTTGTTATTTTATGTTTTATTTAAATCCCCTCGGACCTCGCTAACGAGTAGACGTGTCTTCACTGTATCACACTGAGTTTTAATTTAATTATGAAAGTAACATAATTCATAAATACTTGAAACAAACATAAGAGTGCATAAATCTCGAAGAAGTTTCTTTAAAGATCAAAAATATAATGCTTGCAAGAAAGAGCGCGACGGCTAGCATCAAGCCACGCCCCATGCTTCATCAATTGCTGTAGCTACTACCGCAAATAGACAGCGCAAACAATACCGTCCGCCACAACATCACCGACGGCAGGCCACGCCCATTGCTTTTGTCTACGATCAACGCGCTAACATGTATGTTAACTTAACTTATGAGCTCCTGGTACATGTAGTTTGCTTTTCGTTTTTAAGTGACCTTTGAACTCGCAAGCGACAAAGACTATCTCTTCACTCGTTAGTGCACTATTTTCCTAATTTGTAACATCCTTATGGTTTTTTCTATAATTTTATGATTAATATTATTGTTTTTTTTTTTAATATAAAAAATCAACCTAATTTCATTGCATTATGTACAAAACACCACCTAATTCGTCTACAACGTATAATTTACCTTCGCGCTCAGGGTCAGATATACGCAAGCTATATCATGACGAACAGTTGATACCGGACTTACCTACGTCACAAAGAGCCAAGCGTTGCCGTTCCCCAAGTGTTGAAATTGCAAATGACCTAGCACTTTTCAAAGAATAAATCAAAGAGTTACTAAAAGAAGTAAACTCTTCTTATAAAACGCACATGGATAAATTAGAAAACCATATTCTCGAAATTAAAAAACAATACTCAAACATCGAGATCGCTAATAACGAAATTGAAAAATCTGCAAATTAGATATACAAACAACTAATTTATTGCAGTCAAAAATCAGCTTCCTCGAAAGAGAGGTGTGATGCGTCTGTTCAATTGTCAAACATTGAAGACAAACTGGATTCGCTTGACCGTAACGTTATCAAAACTTGCATAGAGTTGCGTAACATACCTAAAAAACAGAGAGAATCGAAAGATAGTCTATTTGCCATGGTTGAATACCTTTCTAAAACGTTAGACATATACATATATATACAAACATCTGATGTTCGGGATGTTATAAGGCAACCTTCAAAAAAAGAAAATAAGTCGTCCAGTGCAGTTGTTGAATTTACAAATACCTTGATTAAATTGCATTTCTTAAACTTGCCAAGGAACATAACAAGCGTAACCTAACCGATAAATTACTTAAACATCAGGCATATTGGCATAAATGGACATAAATCACCAATTTACGTTGATGAACACCTGACGTTGCAAGCTAGAAGAATGTACTTTGCTATCCGAAATTTTCCTAAATCACATCAATTTAATTACTGTTGGACGTCAAATGGTCGAATTATGCTGAGAAAGGTCAACGATAGCCCCTACATTGTAGTTAAAAATGAATTGCAGCTCCAACAAGTCACTTCTCCGATAATGTGACTATTTAGATATACAGGGTTATTGGTAACTCGACGTATATCCGTTAGGAGGTGATAGGGGTGGTTTTTTGCAATAATGCCATATGCCCATATGCATAATCCAAAAGTGAACCATTTTTGAGTTTTCACGTTTTTTAGCTTTTTTCAAAAATTGTCAAAAATGCAACTTCAAAAATTTGTTTTAAAAAAAGTATCAATTAGAAGAAGACAATTACAACAAGAAGTCTCTGGAAGGAAAGTTATTTTGTGTAAAATGTTTTTAATTTAATACTTAGTGATTAATTATATATTTTATAAAATGATTTATATTAAGTGGTTGTAGGGCTTTGTGCAAGCCCGTCTGGGTAGGTACCACCCACTCATCAGTTATTCTACCGCCAAATAACAGTACTCAGTATTGTTGTGTTCCGGTTTGAATGGTGAGTAAGCCAGTGTAACTACAGGCACAAGGGACATAAAATCTTAGTTCCCAAGGTTGGTGGCACATTGACGATGTAAGGATAGTTAATATTTCTTACAGCGTCATTGTCTATGGGTGATGGTGACCACTTACCATCAGGTGGCCCATATGCTCGTCCGCCAACCTATACCATAAAAAGAAGTACACTTTACAAATACTTATGGATTAGGCGGGTAGACACGAAAACATAAACACGCAAATATAGAGCTCTGTATTTTTTAAATATTTTAATTATTAATTTTCGTAAATGTTATAATTTAAGTGTACCTGTGTATAAGTTGGCGGTCACTGAACTTTCTTACAAATCATCACCTTTTTAACTTAATCACCTCACATAAATATGGACACACACAGCTGAGCAGCTTTTAAAAAGCATGGAAGAGCTTTCAAAATTATTTAACTCCAGGATGGGCGAGTTTGAGAAAAATTTGCCGCAACCCACTTCTGCTTCCAATCCAACAGTGAAAGCCATAGCTGGAGAGTTCCAAACTTTTAAGACCTTTGTTTGGAAATCATTAGGCATTCTCAAATCCCAGATTGAACTTCTTATCCTTGGCTTCGATCGCTTGGAGACACAGTCTAGAAGAAAGGTCTTACTTCTTCATGGCATTATGGAGAGTGTGGATGAGGATGTGGTAAAGAAGACGATTACTGTGTTCACGGAGCAGATGAAACTGACTAATGTTAAACCTGAGTCACTTGAATCTTGCCACAGGTTAGGTGCCAAAAAGAACTCGGCTAGGCCTGTTTTAGTGCGCTTCACAACTGTGCAACTTCGCTCAAATGTCTGGAGGGCTAAAACATCGTTGAAAGGTTCATCAATTAAAGTAACGGAATTCTTAACAAAGTCCCGACAGGAAGTTTTTGTTGCCGCTCGAAATCATTTTGGGATTCGAAGATGTTGGTCTGCAGATGGCATCCTAATTATTGTTCTGCCGGACAAATCCCGTGTTAAGGTCGTGTCTCAAGGTGAACTGAAGCAGCTGATAGCTAAGTATCCTAAAAACACAACAGCTCCATAGTGTTAAAACATATTTATTAATTTCTTAAGTTTGTTATTGTTACCATAATTATTTTCGTCATGTTTTAGCATTCTAAATATTTTATATTGTAATTGAGGGTACACTGAAGTCTCTTTGTTCACTTCATTTATCTTATTTTAAACAGTTAAACGTTATCTTTTTAAATTTCACTAACTTTTTAGTATATTAAGGTATTTTCAATAAAAATAACATTCATAAGATGACGACAATATTTGATTATGTCACTGTCAACTGTCTATTTCACATTGTCTACTATCTGTGAGCATTGCGTGTGGTTATTGCATTTACCGCTTTTTAATTTTTGATTTAACTTTTATTTTAACTCAGCATGTTATTATTATTTTTTACCTCTTATCATTTTTTCCGTATTTTTTTTTAATGTATAAAAATATCATTTTTTTTATTAACATTAATAAAATTCATACCTATGTTTGTCCTGCAGTCAACTTATACATAGGAATAGTGTTGTTATTGGCAAATAGTTATTTAGTTTTTTGTATTTCTAGTCTATACCATAATTATAAGTTATTTATACTGTTTTTTTTTATAGTGTTATATACATATTTATATATATTTATTTATTTTATATCTATTTATTTCTACTTGGATGAACTTTGAAGATGATTATTTTTCTTGTACGTCAGATGATTATGAAAGTGCCTTAAGCAGTAACAATGACTCACTATCTGATACTGAACTTCTGGAGGCAAAACTCCAGAAAGTATTCCTCCCAAAAAGAACCTCCTTTCACTGGTGCATATCAACGCGCAGAGTCTACCAGCTCATCATTCTGATCTTCTCACATCCTTTGACACTAGTATAGTCGATTGCATTCTGGTTTCTGAAACATGGCTAAAACCCTCCCTACCGTCTACTTCTTGCTCTCTACCCGGCTACCAACTGTTTCGCCACGACCGCGTTGGGCGTGGTGGAGATGGAGTGGGTATTTATTTGCGCGGAGATATACCGGCCAATATTACTCTCTGCTCCCCTCCACATTCTGTAGACTCTATAGAATATCTTTTTTTAAGTATTGAGATACATCATAAAAAAATTCTACTTGGTGTTCTTTACAACCCAAGTGACAAAATTAATTATTTTAATGACCTTGAAAACATTTTAGCAAATCTTTTACCGAACTTTGATCACGTAATATGCATGGGCGATCTGAACACCTGTATATTAAAGGGCGAAGGGCGAGCACAGAAACTGAATGCATTGCTGTCTTCTTTTAATTTACATTTACTTTCAATGTCTTCGCCCACTCATTACTTTCCTGGCTGTAAGCCTTCATTGATTGATTTGATGTTTGTCTCTAACCCTCATTTTGTTATTTCTCACGGTCAAATGTCTGCTCCCTTTTCCTATCATGACTTAATTTTTCTTACTTATAAAGTGCGCCCTCCTAAGGTTAGAGGCAAAGTATCTATTCAGCGCGATTTCAAGCATATTAACCTTGAACGTTTGAAAGAGGACGTAAGAAATATCGACTGGTCGTCACTACTATCTTCGAATAACATTGATGCCATGGTCAACGATCTAACTACTGAACTGATTCGTATATATGACATCCATGCTCCTGCACGACCAGTGCGGATGAAGCATGCACCAGCTCCCTGGTTAACACCAGTAATCAGAAACACCATGGCAAAACGCGATAAAGCGAAGAGTCGATATAAAAAGTATCCATCTGAGGAAAATTTTGTAGAATATAAAAGATTGCGTAATATCTGCAACAGAATGTGTAGGGACGCAAAACGTCGCTACATTCACTCAACAATTAAAAATCTCTGTTAATCCCAAGTTTGGAGTTTTTTAAGGTCACTGGGTGTGGGCAAAACTCCTGTAGCCTGCCACAGTTCCGTTGACCTTAAAGCGCTAAATTCTTTCTTCACTAGCCCTCCCACTACTGTAGATCCTATAACGAAATCAGATACTCTTTCTTATTTATCTTCTCTTGAACCACCAAACTGTCCCTCTTTCTTTTTCCAGTTGGTTTCTGAAGATGTTATCAAGAGGTGTGTCCGTTCTATTTCAACCAAAGCCATTGGTAGCGATAGCCTCAGCCTTAATATGATTCTACCAGTGTTGGATGACATTGCACCAGTGATCACTCACATTATAAATTATTCACTTTCATGCAATGTCTTCCCAACACTCTGGAAAAGGGCTATCGTTATACCTCTTCCCAAAACCAGCAATCCTACCTCTATGTCCCAATATCGTCCTATATCTATCCTCCCTATCCTCTCTAAGGTCATTGAGTCCACATAATGTTGTCTTAAATTTTCGCGATTATTACACATTTAAATAAAACTAATTATAACGGATGAATCGCGTATATTAATTATTTTTAAACATCCCGACGTTTCGAGCATCGAGATGTTTAAAAATAATTAATATACGCGATTCATCCGTTATAATTAGTTTTATTTAAATGTCATTGAGTCCATTGTACACGAACAACTTTATTCCTTTCTTACAACTTACAACCTGTTATGTCCTTTCCAATCCGGTTTTCGTCCATCCCACAGCACTGTTGGTGCCTTGCTGAAGATAACGGAGGATGTGCTGTGGGCTATGGATAACACCAAGCTCACTGCAATTGCTCTATTGGATTTTAGCAGCGCCTTCAACTCCGTTGATTTTGACATACTTCTTGGTACTCTTCGAGCAGTCAACGTCTCTCCTATTGTTATTAACTGGTTTCATTCATACCTTTTCGGGCGCCAGCAATGTGTAAAAACCGACGATTCCTCGTCAGATTGGTTAGAGCTCACGGCTGGTATCCCTCAAGGCGGCGTACTTTCACCATTACTGTTTTCTGTTTTTATTAATAACATTTCCCGATTTATTACTTCTCCCTTCCATCTGTATGCAGATGATCTACAGCTTTATCGACATTTTAGTTTGACTGAGCTACCCAGGGCTGTTGATTTATTGAATATGGACCTGTCTGCTATTCAGTCGTGGGCTAGATCTTTTGGCCTTCTTGTGAATCCCAAAAAATCACAAGCCATAATTGTTGGCAGTAGCAGGCTTAGAAGCAAGCTAGACTGGGGGCTAGTCCCCAAACTACTTTATGACGGGATTCCAATTTCTTACTGCGATTCAGTAAGGAACTTGGGTCTTGTTATTGACTGCAATATGTCCTGGGTGGTCCAAGTCAATGATGTTAGCAAGCGGGTACACTACACTTACCACTCTCTTAAACGTCTCCAATACTTTCTCCCTTTCAGTACAAAAATTATACTAGCGCAATCTCTTCTTCTACCAATCCTCGACTACGCTGATTTCTGCTTTTTGGATGTGACTGAGGAGCTACTTAATAAATTAGAGCGTCTTCAAAACCTGGCTATTCGGTTCATTTACGGCTTACGTAAATATGACCATATATCTGCATTTCGTACTCAACTTAAATGGCTCCCTATCCACCTTCGCCGTGATATGCACATCCTTTCAGTCCTTTTTAATATTCTTAATGATCCAAATTCTCCTGCTTACCTTCGCTTCCGTTTCAACCTTCTTCCTCCTCCAACACGTTCTAGACGTTCCTGTATTACTTCTGAGTTAGAAGTGCCTAGATGTAATACAAAGTTTCTGCTTAACTCCTTCACGGTACGTGCAGCAAATCTCTGGAACAGTCTCCCAAAATTCATCCAAAAGAGTCCAAACATCAACCTCTTTAAAAAAAGAGTAAAAGAGCACTTTCTCTCACAACTTTCATAAATTTGACAATTTTATATAAAAAAAAAAAAAATCACTCGTGCCTACATGTGCAAAGCCGCCAAAACTGTATGGGTTACCTAAGATCCATAAAACTGGTGCTCCGCTGCGTCCTATTGTAAGCCAAATCGATACACCAACATATAGATTGGCTCAACACATAGCAAGGACATTATCACCCCTCCGAGGACACACTGCGGCGTATGTCAAGGATTCTTACCAGTTTGTTGGTGAAATCAAAGACCTTAAATTAACCAACAACGAGACAATGGTTAGTTTTGATGTCCAGTCATTGTTTACGTGCTTACCCATACAAGACTGCATCGAAATTGTCAAGAGGAAGCTACAGACACACAACATGCCTATTGAATATGCAGAGCTGTTACATCACTGCCTCACATCCGGTTATTTGTTGTGGAATGATGAATTCTATGTACAAGTTGACGGGGTAGCCATGGGTTCTCCAGTATCCCCCGTGGTCGCCGATTTATTCATGGAAGACCTGGAGGAGAGGGCTCTTCGCTCCGGACCAATAACACCTAGGTTTTATAAACGGTACGTAGATGACATTTTCATAATATTACCTAGTGATCTAACATCTGCATTTTTAGTACATCTTAATTCTATAAATAAAAACATTCAATTTACTATGGAATTAGAGGCAAATAATTCTTTTGACAATAAGGATGTCAAGGAAAGCTCCTTGACATCCTATTGTCAAGAATCCTGACAATACATACTACATACATTAAGTCACACAGGTTATAGGAAACCCACACACACCAACAAATACCTCAATGGTGACTCGCACCACCACCCTAGTCAGTTAGCTACCGTTGGCAAATCTTTGTTTCAGAGAGCCCACCATCTCTGCGATGCTGAACACCTAGAGGACGAGCTACGTCAGGTCAAGCTTGCACTCCACCAGAACAAGCTGCCCGTGCCTCGCCAGCATCGCAGAAGCCGTATCAAGCCACCCACAGTTGAGCGACAACCTGCATTTCTACCATATGTGAAGGGAGTTACAGACAGGATTGGCAACATCTTGAAGCGAGCTTCGATTAAAACCGTTTACAAGCCTCATAAGAAAGTGAGCCAGTTCTTGAGACCTATCAAGAGTAACATTCCTTTACAAACTGCGGGAGTATATAAACTCGAATGTGAGAGTGGTTTATCTTACATAGGCCAAACAAAGAGGAGTATCGGTACCAGGGTCAAGGAACATATAGGAGATGTCAAAAATAGGCGTTCTTCAAAGTCTGCAGTCTGTGAACATGCTCTGGATAAACCCAACCATTTTATTCGATTTGATAAACCACAGATCCTCGCTAAAGAACACAGATTCATTCCTAGAATGATACGCGAGGCTATTGAAATTCAAAAACATCCGAACTTCAATAGAGAAGATGGTTGGAGACTTTCTAACACCTGGGATCCACTTATTAAAAATTTAAAATCCCAAATCCAACAGACTGCAAGACCTAAAGATACAGTCAGTGCCTTCTGCGTGCAACCGGAACGTTACTCAAGATACCAATTGAGAAATCGTTGGCGGTAGTTGTAAATAATATTTCTTTGTTCCTCAAATAGACAAATGCCACCTTAGTCATATTTTGTCATATTTTTAATCAATGCTTCCCATAAGGGTATTTTTCCAAGATCATTCAAGAAGGCTGTAGTAATTCCAATACTACAGCCTTCAAAGGTGGAGATGCGAAATCCATAAACAATTATCGTCCTATTGCAATTTTAACAGCCTTATCGAAGGTTCTTAAACGACTAGTTTATAAAAGACTTGTTTGCTACATATCGAACAATATGATTTAATATATTCCCAACAATTTGGATTCGGGAAAAACAAAAGTACAATAGATGCCGTTCATGAACTTACCAATTACGTAATCGAAAACCTCAATAACGGTCACAAAGTTTTGACAGTATTCCTGGACCTTAGCAAAGCATTTGACACTGTCTCTATTCCCACGCTCATATCAAAACTTGAAAGACTAGGTGTTAGAGGTACTCAAAACAATTTCTGTAGCAGCTATCTTAGTAATCGTTCCCAAATCACCAAAATCAGCAACCATGTTAGTGACGAGCTGTCGATTTCTTACGGCGTTCCACAGGGTAGTATTTTGGGGCCAATACTATTTCTTATTTATATAAATGACCTTTGTGGAACCAATTTACCCAATGGACAATTTTTTTCCTTTGCTAACTAACGATACCTTCATTGGTAAATCCTGGCCCGAACTCCAAATTACAGCCCAGAATGGACTAACTCCATCTTGCATTGCATCCAATCTCTGTCCCTTACAATCAACGCTACTAAAACTATTTTTGTAACCTTCTCGATTCGGTCAAACTCACAACCAAAAACTCCAGTTTTGCTCAAACTTCACACTTGTTCCAATAAAAGCAACTCAAGCTGCCAATGTGCATCCATAACTTCTTCTGAAAAAATTAAATATCTTCGCATTATTCTTGACAAGCATTTAAATTTTAAAGATCCTATTGAGTTACTAACAGGTAGAGTGCGCAAATAAATTTATATTTTTAAAATTCTGAGGCATGTTGCAAATTTTTCAGTGATCAGAAAAAAATATTATGCTTTATGCCAATCTCTCATTGTATACTGCATCTCGTGTTGGGGAGGTGCCCCAAAAACTACTATGAAACCCTTAGAAATTGCTCAACGCGCCATCCTAAAGGTGGCAACTTTTCGGCCCAGCTCTATCCAACCAATCCGCTATATTAAAATTGTGCGGTTCTTAGCGTAAGACAATTATTCATCTTAAATCTAATTCTCTACCAACATATGAGGGATCCTTATACTGCTATTGTCAAACGACGCAAAAATAACATTTGTTTCTTAGACACACCAAAATTTGCTTTCACTAAACGATTCGGTTATTATCTTGGTCCTTACTTGTATAATAAGTTGAATGCAGACCTGTCTTTATACAAATTACCACTAGTTCAGTGTAAAAAAATCGTGTCTGCGTTCCTGCTTATCAAGACGTACGATGAAACAGAGAAATACATGACTTCTATAACCTAATTTCAAATGACCCACACATACCTACACGCACGCACTCGCTCGCACTCACACACGCACATACAGTAACACGAACGCACACGCACACACTCAAAAAAAATCGCCACAGAGTACAAAAAAGGTAAATCGACCAGTAGGTCAAAAACAATGCTCACAATCGCAACCGGACTTATCTCGGGATAGTGACGATGATTCGGGAAGTCAAATTACTTATCGTAAAAGAAAACAAAGAGAATGTTGTAACATCGTAACCGAAATCAACAACTTCCGTGGGGAATTAATCTCAATACTCGAGAGCAATTTGTAAATGATGCGCGATGATATATCTGCAATGAAATATCAAATTAATGAAATCAAAACATCAAAACTAGTAAAATGCTAGCAGAACAAAAAAGTGTAAAATCCGAAATCATAGAACTGAAGAAGAATAACTCCATTGCAGAATCCAAAATATCTGAGCTTGAGGCAAAATTAAGCAAGCTTGAGTGTATTTCGACCAAACCCTGTACCCCAGATGTTCTTGATAACGAGAAAATCATCAATGAACTGCAGGAAAGGGCTAACAGAAGTAAGAATATTATAGTCTTTGGTATAAATGAACAAATTAATGCTGATAGTTCTGCAGGCCAAGTCATGGAATTGAGTCTTGCTAAAAAAATTTTCAGAATGTGACAGCTGAAAATCCTAAGATACATAAAACTATGCGACTGGGCAAATACTCTAAAGGAAAAAATCGACCGCTTAAGGTATGTTTGGAAAATCAATATGGAGTTAAATATATATTACGAAACAAGAATAAATTACCTGATAACGTTAAAATTTACTCATATCAGACTCCTACTTAAATAACTATAATCAAGGAACTTACTGAAGAACTCAATCACCGGAAAGCAAACGGGGAAGAGAACTTAACTATAAAATAAATCAAAGGGACACCAAGAATTATACAAAACTTAGCAAAAAACTCGAAACATTAAGTTTACAGGACAAACAAACTATTACACACGAAAATATTTCATACCAGTATTCCCACACATATCAGGATCTTATTGTATCGCAGTCTCAACTAAATTTCTTCTATGCTTGATACTTCGTACATTACGAAGTATCCGTAAAGATGGTAAATTTGATGAAATAAATCAAATCAAATCAAATCAATTTTATTCAAGTAAACTTCACAATGAAGCGTTTTTGAATCGTCAATAATCAAATACTACCACTGTTTCGGAAAGCAGCTTCTAGCGAGAAGAAACGGCAAGAAACTCGCATAGTTGCTCTTTTCAAATAAACACATTTACAATGCTGTTATTGACAGTAATTAGCGTCCTATGATGGAACCCGAGCCTAACTCCAGGCGTTTCTTTCTAAAAAGTACTCTTTTAATGAATAGTATGATTTATTTATTAATTTAGTCCTAATAATATTTTTAAATTTTGAAAATGGTAAATTGATTATATTTTCCGGTATCTTATTATATATGCGTATACCATTGCCCAAAAACGTTCTATTTACCGTATGCAAACGGAAACTGGGGGTTACAAGTTTATTCTTATTTCTTGTATTAATAGTATGTACATCAGCATTGATAGAATAATTTTTAATATTCTTTTGTATAAAGATTATATTATCATAAATATATTGTGAAACAGCCGTTAATACACCTATTTCTTTAAATTTTTCGCGTAATGATGTCCTGGAGCTAATATTGTAAATAGATCGGATAGCTCTTTTCTGTAGAATAAAAACAACTTCAATCTCTGCTGCATTACCCCATAACAACATTCCATATGAATAAAAATGTATAAATATAACAATCCATATGAAATAAAATGTATAATTCATATTGGGAGTAGAAGACGCTGAAATATTTCTATTAGTGCTAGTTTTTATCGTACCATATATGGTATCCGAAGACGAGAAATGCTGGTTAAGTTGGTTTATATTCAGATTATTTAAATTTAGTTCTTGACGTGCCTTCCTAATTCCAAGTGTTTCAAGAAATTTCCACACTTTAGAAGGATCATTGTCGGTTAAGGACTGATGAATATGGCGTCGTTGTTGATCTCTATATTGCATGTTGCAGCGATTCCGAATATTTCTATATTTCTCGCGGTTTTTGTCTGTAGGGTTCAACGAAGATACAATAATTAAATCAAGGAGTGAAGGATTGGAATTCGGAAAGGAATGTGTGGTAGAGAGAGGAAGAATGTGCAAGTTAGATGAAGATGTTAAGGAATTGAGTCTCACGGATCTATAGTCATTTTTGATCAGGCAAGTATTAAAGTCACCCATCAATATAGTGTGGTTATATTGAGGTGTAAATTTTTCAAGAAGGTATTCTAGTGATGAGAAGTAGTCAATTGAGGCAAGGATTATAAAAAACACATAGTAGAAGTTTACAATGGGAAAAAGTTAACTCAATAAAAAGATGTTCCGCGGAAGGACCAGTCTGAGGTGCTGACATGCTGATAATTTTAAAAGGAATGTAGGATCGCAGGTACATGGTAACACCTCCACCAGCTCTATTGACACGGTCATTTCGAATTAAATGGAAACCCGGTAAAGAATATGACTCAGAAGACAAACATGGCTTAAGCCATGATTCAGACACAAGAATAGCATGAAGGTTTTTGTTATCAAACGATGTGAGAAGGTCAGGATAGAAGCAGATGAGCAGGAATACTCTGAGCGTTAATATGAACAATGTTAAAGTTTTCTTAGAATACAACATATTAACAAAACAGAAATTATTACAGACATTTCACTATACAAATAAAATAATAAAATTAAATTTATGTATTAAAGAACAAAAAAAAACAAATAACAAGTAATAAAAAAAGAGAAAAAACAAAAATGAATAAACTAGTTAAAAATAAAGAAACAGTCATACAAAACGTATTTAAAATTGACAAAACACTAGAGTCCAGATCGTGACAGCTGTCATTATGGCGGCCATACACGCTACGGTCTACCGGAAATGTCCACCTGTGCAGGTATGCCTGCGCAGGTAGACTGGAATGTGTGTGGGAATAGACCTGTGCAGTTTTTTGAACCTGCGCAGGCAACCGGCGCAAGATCGAAAATCGATTCTTTCGAGTGACACCGTACGGTGCACCTGTGCGTGTGTGCGTGTACTCCGGTCGCCTGCGCAGGTCGCGACTCGCGTCAGTTGTTTTCTAGTGTTTCTTCCAAACGGGCGTCTCATCGCTCGCATCGTATTGCCAGAAAATGGCGCCAGCAGATTCAACTAAAAAAATCCTTGAAGATTTTATCGAAATTTATAGAAATAATCCATGTCTTTGGCAAATTAAAAACAAGGTTACCATAATCGAGACAAAAAAGAAGCTGCTTATAAATTACACATAGAAAAATTGAGAAAAATTGAGCCAGATGCAAACAAAGATATAGTTTTCAAAAAAATCAATAACCTAAGAAGCAATGTCAGGAAGGAAAAGAAGATATATGAGCAGTCTTTAAATTCTGGGGCATCTGCTGCTGATGTGTATCGTATTAAACTGTGGTACTACGATTTGTTCAATTTTATTCATGATCAATGCACTCCAAGGGAATCTTCATCCAACTTAGATAGTGAAGACGAAAATAGTTGTGAGGTAAGAAAAACTTATTAATGATTTACTATTTGAAGCAGAAATAGGAAACCTCACTCTTGAGCACGCCTATATTAACATGAGAGATATTTTGAAACAAAATCAACGAAGCTATGTTCCTGCTCAGCAATATCGACAAAATGCATATCAGACCTCGCCTAATTCCAATAGGGCATATACCCCTGTAAGTTTTGTTTCAGCGACATTCCTTAATAATTTCAATGTTGATAATGAATAACTTGTACGCGACAGTTTTTTACTTTAATGATTAAAATCGTAATTTTTTTTCAATAAATATTATCTGTAATATAACAGTGTTTTAATGATTTACCTTCAAATATTCTCTTCTAAGTACTTTATATAAAGCCTCACATTTTTCAGGGATAATTTTTCCAAGTGCCTGAGGCGAAATAATTGCTGAAAATTTTAGATCCTCATAACTTCTGCCAGTTGCGAGAAATCTCAATGTAACTTATAATCTTTCGTGCGCAGAAATACTATTTCTCATAACTGTGTCTTCTTTTTTTATCATAGGAGTAACCATTTCAAGTAATTTAAGGTATGTTTTCTCGTCCATTCGAAGATAGTTTTTCAGTTGGTTCAAATTTCAATTCACTTAATAAATTAACATGACTATATGTTTTCCTTTTCAATAATCAATGCTTACACCACTTTTTTCACTTCTTTTTCGTATTATTCGTCTTCAAAATTAAAGCAAGACCTAGCAATGCCAGCGTGTCATCGGCCACATTCGATGCCATCGCAAAAAGAACTGAAGACCGCTCCGATACACCGGAACGTCCCCATACACGCTACCAATCTTCGGTTGACCTGCGCGGGCATACCTGCACAGATACCTCTCCGGTAGACCGTAGCGTGTATGGCCTACATTAATAGAAATTGTCGGCACAATCTGTATTTGATATCTGTCATAATAGTAGCAAAATTTTAAACTACACTCACTAATAAATAATAAATACACCAATCAATAAAGAAAGTAAGTGATTAGGAAGGTAAATTAAAGTAAACAAACCAGTAGTAAGCAGATACTATGTATAAATAAAATTTTAACAAAAAGAAAAACCGACTTCAAACAAAACACTATTTTAAAACAAATGAATATGCACGAAAAAGTAATAAAAATAATTGCGTATTCAACATATTTTTTAGTCTTCCTAAGTTAAATGAAATGAAAAATATTAGACTACTTAAAAGTCGATTAACGATTATATCATGTAGTTATAGTTATTGGTATATTTGGAGCCGGTGTCAGCCACGGTGCCCTTGCCCCAACAATCAAAAGAAAGAAGCGATACGAGCCCCTTGATTGATCCAGTATATTATTGTGTCAAAGGTAATTTGTAAAAAACATATTTGTTAAAGTATTCTCGTATTGTTTTTTGATAGATATACTATAGGGTTTTATTGGCTGACACCGACTCCAAATATAACAATAATTATAACTACATGATATAATCGTTAATCGACTTTTAAGTAGTCTAATATTTTTCATTTCATTTAACTTAGGAAGACTAAAAAATATGTTGAATACGCAATTATTTTTATTACTTTTTCGTGCATATTCATTTGTTTTAAAATAGTGTTTTGTTTGAAGTCGGTTTTTCTTTTTGTTAAAATTTTATTTATTTTTTGATTTTAAGTGAAGCTGATGTTGACTAACTAATTTTTTTTAATATGGATAGATTAAGCGTTCCGTTTATATGAGTCAGAAACTACTTCGAGGACAATTTTAAAGGAAACTTGCGAATAAAGCAAAAATAGACTTTCGAAAATGCGGATTTAATACGTCACGCGGCGTAAACTACAAGGATCCCTCGAAAGAACTGTAATCGAACTCAGCAAAAAAACTTTGAAAAAGACCAACTATATTTCGTACATCATATGACATCACATCACATACACAAAATTTGATTAAAGATAGTAAGAAATTCTGCCCCATATCGCACCCTAACTGCGAGCCGTATAGGAGTTCCATCACTACATAGTATAAAATAAAGTCGCTTTCTCTGTCCCTATATCTTTAAATCTACACAACGGATTTTGATGCGGTTTTTTTTAAAATATAGTGTGATTCAAGGGGAAGGTTCGTGTATATAATACATGAACAATATAGTAAAGAAACACTGATAATTTTAGAAGTTTGCGATGTGATGTCGTATATAAACAAATTCTGTAGTATATTTAGTATCAGTATTGCACCCGTGCGAAGCCGGGGTGGGTAGCTAGTTGATTATAATATTCGACTATGATAATTACATAAACATAACCACATTACGGAAGGTGACTCAAATATCCAAATAACCTATAAATAAAAGATTCGACCGAGTATCGCTAAAGTGCTCCTCAGAATTGTTCCGTTCCCTTCCGTTCCGTTACTTTGTTTTATTTATTTATTTATTTATTTGGATAACCAACAAAAGTAACATTATTACATGCATTATATTATAAAGCTAATGACAATGACTTAAATGTTCTTTTAATTATAGGTTATCACATCATGCAAATATATATATTGTAGTGTATCAAAATTTAAATTAAGAAACAATAATGATTAAAAAACACAAGAAATCTTTTACATTATTACAAATAAATTAAGAATACAAAATTTGAATTAAGAAACAATAATGATTAAAAAATACAAGAAATCTTTTACATTATTCAATAAAACAATTACATTACATAACAATTAAACATTAACATATTCGATAATATTATAATATACAATTACCACGAAATTAAACACTATTATTATATATGTCGGCGCGGAACCACGAATTTAAGAAAAACACGTGTCCAGAAATGATTATTTTAATAATTTAAAACTATTTCATTGTTAAATGAATAATTTTTAGTGAATTTTGAAATGTTAAATTACTCTGAAAAATTTAATGTTTGTAAACAACTGTTATCTTGAGTGAACAAGTCTACCCACCTATTTTTGTTATAAAAGATCAAGCGACCGCCGGTTTCGACAGACTTGGTCGAGCCGTCGGAGCGATCGGACCGTCTCATATTGGAATAAATCAGAGAGGATTATTTCCTGAGTTTTATTTCATACCACCAAAGATGGTTATAGATCGAAACTCTGACACCCGTGACGTCAGCTATGCTGACGTCATGTTTTTTAAAAACGCGCTCGGGCATGCCTGCTCCGTTATCAGAAGCGGGATCGGAACAAGCTCCGATCTCTGCCACGTCCCTCATCAGCTTCGGTTCCACCTGTCATATAAGGATCGCTACAAGACAGAACCATATTGCGAAGTGATAAGAAGATCTCTAAGCGCAGTGCTTAAACTTACTGCCTGGTGTAATGGGGCCTATCTATGTGGGAGGACCGCAAACCACGAATCCAATAAATCATTCATCAGCTCCTAGGCCGACTAGTGCGGGAGTACCCACTTCGTCAACACTTGAGGCGGCTACTTCTTACAATTAAGAACAATATGCTTCAAGGGCATCCTCATTTGCCATGCTGTTCATATGTGTGGAACATCTTAATTGAAAAATCAACAACTGATCATGTGGATCACGGAGAACATGGATATCACAGGGAAATGAGACGCTAAGATAAACAACACGTCAGGAAACAGCCGAGCAAATGGCTATTTGGAAAAAGTCATTACTACCCTCAAAAATGAGTTAATAATAATCAAGAACTACGAGACCGAACAGTGCATCTACTATATGGAGTTGCACCACTCTATTATTACACTAAGAAAACATCGCATACCACCTGAACTTCTTAAACCTGATCGACATTAATAACCAGAGGACTTTGCAGCACTAACAACACAACAACAGCAACGAGTGACTCTTGTGCGGAATAAAACAGTCGTCTCTTCTATTCTCAGAAAACTAAAATTAAACTAATTTCAGCATAAAGATTAAAGTAGTAGAGTAACCAGTAGTAGTAGAGTAACCACCATTACTTGATGTGATTAATTAATTGTGTCTTTCGAGATTTACAGGTTTCATAAGAACACATCGCATCGCATCGCGAAGGTGGTCGGCAGAGGGCGCTCGTGATCAGCTTCGTCGTGCACCGCAGCCGGGCGACCAAGAAATGCGACTGGTGCAGAGCACGCACCATCCCGCAGAATGTCACTAATAACACAACTACAGCAACGAATGACCCTTGTTCGAAATATAACAGTCATCTTTTTATTCTCAGAAAACTAAAATTAATTATTTTCAACATAAAGACTAAGAGTCCACGTAACCACTATTACATGATATGACTAATTAAGTGAGTCTTTCGAGATTTACAGGTTTCATAAAAATTAAGACAGTGGAGAAGGTGGTCGGCAGAGGGCGTTCGTGATCAGCTTGGCAGAGGGCGCTCGTGATCAGCTTCGCCGAGCACCACAACCAGAAACGTGACCGGTGCAGAGCGCGCACCGTCCCGCAGAATGGCCGTGACAGTGGGAGTTGTCGTCCATATCACGAGCTGGTCAGTCAGTGCGAGTGGTCAGCATCGACGAGAACTAATCATCGCATAAAACTGTGAGGCAAAATTTACTTATCTTACCTCTTAAAATCTAAAGAAATAAAAAAGAGCAATAACAAAAAAAAAAAAAAAAAAAAAAAATTTTTGAATATTAATTACCATTGAGATTCCTCATGCAACCATAACTACACACGTACACTCTCGTTTGAGAGTGATACCTCTGAGCTAACCACGTGTTACCCTCGTATTACTCACGGATCCTTGATGTATCCAAAAGTGAACCATGAGATACCGTTGGGAGGCGTTGTGGAGCCGTGGTAGCCATTTATATACCGTAATCTGGAGAGTGATACCTCTGAGCTAACCACGTGTTACCCTTGAGCTACCCGCGGATCCTTGATGTATCCACAGAGAACCATGAGATACCGTAGGGAGACCTTGTGGACCGTGGTTAGACATGTATACACCACAGATCTACGAGAACCTTTAGTAGCCATGTATATACCATAGTCTGGAGAGTGATACCTCTGAGCTAACCACGTGTTACCCTCGAGCTACCCACGGATCCTTGATGTATCCACAGAGAACCATGAGATACCGTAGGGAGACCTTGTGGACCGTGGTATAGACATGTATACACCACAGATCTACGAGAACCTTTAACAGTTATGAGCATAGTATGCGTAAAATCTGCCCACATTTATTATAATAAAGGTGCATGAGAGATTTCTTTGTGTACTGTTTTACAAAACAATTATCAAAGGTCAACATGATGTGTTGCTTACAGATACCTGCTTCAAAAATGTTTTTTGATTCGCAGATTTCCAATCGCACAACTTAGGCAGGTGCAGAGCGCGCACCGCCTGTCAGAATGGCCGTGTCGGCGCGGAACCACGAATTTAAGAAAAACACGTGTCCAGAAATGATTATTTTAATAATTTAAAACTATTTCATTGTTAAATGAATAATTTTTAGTGAATTTTGAAATGTTAAATTACTCTGAAAAATTTAATGTTTGTAAACAACTGTTATCTTGAGTGAACAAGTCTACCCACCTATTTTTGTTATAAAAGATCAAGCGACCGCCGGTTTCGACAGACTTGGTCGAGCCGTCGGAGCGATCGGACCGTCTCATATTGGAATAAATCAGAGAGGATTATTTCCTGAGTTTTATTTCATACCACCAAAGATGGTTATAGATCGAAACTCTGACACCCGTGACGTCAGCTATGCTGACGTCATGTTTTTTAAAAACGCGCTCGGACATGCCTACTCCGTTATATACATTGTCTTTGGTTATTATAATATTATGATTATAAAATATGTAATATTGGGAATAAATTAATAATAATTAGGAAAAATGGAGTACTTATATATGCATATTTAAAAAAAAAGTCTGTCAACAAATATTTAAATAATTAATTCGACATCTAAGTATAACTTAATTTTAATAGTGCATGCATTTAATGACTTGAGAAGTAGGCCAAAATTTTTTGTCTAAATTGTACCTGTTTATCATGACATATATCTAAATTATTGATTTCTTTAGCGGTTTGATTATATAATGTCAACATTCTGGGAATTGGTGAATTTTTACCTAACTGAGTCCTGTATGTTGCAACTTGAAATAGTTTGCAAGGATATCCGTGGTACTTTTGATGGAACTCGAAATAGAAATCTATTTAAGAGATCTGGACAGTCAATTTTGTTGTTTAAAAGTTTAAAAAGAAACATTAAAGATAGAGTTTTCCTTCTAGTTTCAAGGCTAAATATGTTGAAGTACTTTAAGCTGTCATTATAATTTTTAAGATTTAGTTTAAATCTATATGATATTTGCCCCAAGAAACGTTTTTGAATATTTTCAATCCTTGTGGTATGGATTTTTTTATAAGGTGACCAAATAACATTACAGTATTCCAGTTTACCACGGACAAGACTGATAAAGATCTTAAAAATTGTTGCAGTATTCTTGAAGCCTTTAGTGCTGCGCATAACAAAACCAAGAGATGTGTTCGCTAGTTCCAGACTACGATCAATGTGGGGAATAAAACTAAGACGACTGTCCATGATGACACCGAGATCTCTAATATTATTAGTTTCGGATAATAATCTTCCATTAATGAAATATTTGGACGGAAAAATATTTTTTTTGCGTGTAAATTTTATATGGACACATTTCTCGACATTGAGATACAATTTGTTCGTCCTACACCATTTAGTTAACCGGTTTAGATCTTCCTGTAGAAGATATTGATCCCTTACATCCTTTATGACTCGCGTCAATTTTAGGTCATCCGCAAACAGGCTCATACTACTATTATTAGATATGTTCACTATGTCATTTATGAAAATGTTAAAAAATAAAGGACCCAAGTTCGATCCCTGAGGGACACCAGAATGATTAACAAAAGAGTCAGATTGATATCCATCGAGTACCACAATAGAAGATCGTCCTAACAGATATGATTTGCACCAATTTAGTAATGGATTTGATATTCCATATGCTGAGAGCTTTTGTAATAGTAATGTGTGGTTTACTTTATCGAAAGCTTTAGAAAAATCTGTATAGATCATCCACCTGATGGCCATGATCAAAATTTCCGACAATGTCTGTTACATATATTAGCAAATTCGTAATTGTTGACCGTTTCACTATAAATCCATGTTGTTTTTCGCTTAGAGAATATTTAACGTGATTATAAATATGAGGATACACAATAGACTCGAAAACTTTTGCCATCGTAGATATTATTGAAATGGGACGATAGTTGCTTATTAGGTTTCTCTTACCTGATTTATAGATTGGGACAATTCTGCATAACTTCCAGATGTCGGGAAAGCACCCATCTCTTAACGATTTGTTGTAAATAATCGTTAGTGGTATGGAAATCTGTTTAGCACATTTGGTTAAGAATATAGGGGGAATGTCATCAGGTCCAGCTCCCTTACTTTGGTCGAGTCTTTTTAATCTTTTAAATACCTCTTCACGAGTAAATTCAAAGTGATGAATTTCATTGTAAGTGCTGCAAGTATCGATAGAATCAGTACTAGTTAAGTTGTCGACTTCATATACGGAAGAAAAATGTTTAGCAAAGAGATTACAAATGGTTTCAGCTGTGTTGGCCTTATCAACTCCGAGATTCATTACAGGTGGATACGTACTATTAGATTTACGTATGTTTTTTAAATGTGTCCAGAAGTATTTTGGATTTTTACCGATTTCAAATTCAATTTTATTGATATAATTTTGATAACAATTAGAAATTAATTTATCGCAGTCTTTACGTAGGTATTGGAACTCTAGAATATCTAATGGATTTGAATATATTTTAACTTTTGTATGATATTTATGTTTTAATTTTAATAGGTTAATAAGTTGGGGAGAAAACCACACAGGATATGATCTGCTTCTAGGTCTGTTCATAGGTACGTGTTTTGAAATTACTTTTCTTATTATTATATAGAAAATTTTAACCATTTCGTTGACGTTTGGACAATAACTAAACTCATCAACCCAAGAGACACTATTAAGTTCTTCAACAATCATATTATAGTCAGCTTTATAAAATTTATACTTATTTCTAGAGATTATTTCTGATTTAATAGTTAATGGGATTGAAATAGTTATATCCAGAGGAGGGTGAAATTTGTCTATATTTCTAATCGGGTTGTGATTCTTAGTAACAGTTATAAATTCATTATTGCATAGGACTAAATCTAAGATTTTGTTGTTACAGTTTAAGATAGTGTTAAATTGTTTTAGATTATTTAAGGACAGAAAGTCTATAAAGGCACTTTTCGTTGAACAATTGCTATAGTTACCCGGTTCTAAAAATAAATTACCATTTATGTTTGACCAACAAATACCACTCATGTTAAAATCTCCTAATATAAGAGCCAAATCAGTATTTCTTTCTAACACTTTGTTTGTATTTTCAATGAAGTTCTCAATAAGTACTGTATTTATAGGGGGGAATAAATAAACACCGCATATATGTATCCGTAAAACACCACTCTTAGTTTTCATTTCAATTGTCACCCATAAGTCCTCGCAATCACTTTCCCAATCAGGGTTGCGATAGGAATTAAGTTGATTCGAAACGGCAATGACAACACCACCACCCGCTTTTTTGTGTTTTGCTAACGCAGATGTATCACGGTCACGCCTATATACAACGTACCTATCATCGAAGATTTCGGCATCGAAAACATCATTATTCATCCAAGTTTCAGTCAAAACTATTATCTGAAAATTGTTAACTAATATTTGTTGTCTTACCTCATTAGTAAAAGACTTTAAGCCACGTACATTTTGATAGTAACAATTAATAGCCGTGAATTTTAAAGGTAAAAAACGCTATCAACATGCACTATTAAAATCGAACAAGAATAACTTAATCTAGGGTACTTAATGAGTCCATATTTTTAATAAATTTATATTCCGATGATTCACTTTTACGCATGAATATCTTCCCTCCTTTGACCCACACAAACTTGTATTTTAGTTCTTTTGCTTTTATTCTGCATGCTGCGTGAAGAGCTTTCTGGGTTGACGAAAGATGCTCAACAATATATATTGGCTTTTTTTCGCAACCCAATCCCACATGACTAGTATTCAACTTATCGCTTATATTGGTATTTTTCTTATTAAATGTTATTGTGGCTGCAAGAAAATCGTCTCGTATCCTAGGGCAGCTGAATTTTACTATAACTGATCGTGGTCGTGCACTACTTTTTTGTATTTTAGCAACTCTAGTGCAAAGATGTACATCAGTGTCTTTGAGATTATAATTAATTGTGACTGCAATTTGCTTGACTACAGTTAGAAGGTTTTCGTGTTTGTGCTCAGGGAGACATTGTATCTCAACATTACTTGCTCGTGATTGTTGTTCCATTTGTGAGATTCTTGAATTTAATTCTTGAATATTTGTACGCATTATCTTATTTTCAGATTCAAGAAAGTTAATTGTTTCTACTTTCTGTTGCATTTCTTTTTTTACATCTTCATATTCTTGTTCCATAAAATTTATCGATTCAGTGACATGAGAAAGTTGATTACTTATTTCTGTTAATTTAGAGTTCATATGTGACGTTATGTTACCCTTGAAGGTATCCAACAACAGCGTACGTCAGCCAATGTTATGAAGTGGAACTGCCATCTGGTGGCGTGGCTGGCGATAATTTCTGTTTATTTCTTAATGTCACTTTAGAAGACGATTCCAGTATGTCATTGCTGTGGTTGGATGCTGCACGAACAGGTGTGTTTGAATTATCTAAGCCCGCTTTTGGACGATTGCACGCCGGACAAAGCCAGGAGGTCTTAAAGTCAGCTGTTAATTCTTTATATTGAACGTTTGTTGTTGCGATACATACGTAGTGATATTTTTTCTTACAAGATGCACATTTTAAACATTCATTTGAGCTAGATAGGCGATTACAACATTCAAAGCGAACCTTGTTATTTTGTACCTTTGCTGAGTCACACATTTTAGGTTGTTATTCCTTTCTCCGTTCTTGTTATATTAATAGTATTCGAGCCTTACTGTTAATATTTTTATAATTTTGTTGTAAGGAAAAAATAAAACATGCAGTTATATGCGCTCGCTGTGGCTGGGATCGAACTCGGTTTCGTCGCTGGTTAACACCGACTTGTAACCTCAAGACCAAGTGATCGCTAAGTCTTTATGCGAATTATTCAACTATATGGTAATAGGGACTGCCAGCTGTTAGAAGGTCAACGTCCTGAGACAAAGAACGACAACGTTAACAGCTCACAAGTTGTGTTCACCACCACATTGCAAAAATTAATTATGTTTTATTTAGTCTTATTAGTTTTATATATTTTTAGTTTTCTTAATTGTTTTAGTTCGAGTTCATAACTATACTACTGTTAAATACTGATCTATAATTTTTTCATAGTTGAACGATCCATCCACAAAAATAAAAAAAACTAACACTGATCACAGTCTTGCCGAAAAGTTTTAAATACCTTAATAATTACTTGTATTTATCAGTGGATAACAATTGTCCTCCGCTAATGACTACTTTAAATCACAATAGTAGCAAATTCACTTATATAACACTTCGGGAACTATTTAAAAACTTTTATTTTACGGAGACGACTTGATACACTGTGCTGCCACCAACGACTCCGGTTGGTAGTGATTTGTCATGGATCCTGTGCTCAGAACCTTACCAAACTTTCACCAAATTACCCTTGAAGTATATATTTTATAATAAAAAAAGAATTATCAAAATTGGTTAACGTGTTTTCAGTTATTCACCTATTTGTCGCGCATATACGTAATGCAAATTTAAAACTTATGTCGTTTTCACATGGATACCATCATCGGAAAAAAAAATAAAAAAAATGGGACCCCACGGGAAGCACTACCTTTCAAACAAAAAAAAAATTATCAAAATCGGTCCACCCAGTGAAAAGTTATGAGGTAACAAACATAAAAAAAAAATAAAAAAAATACAGACGAATTGATAACCTCCTCCTTTTGGAAATCGGTTGAAAACTACTAATTATAATCACTACTTTTTAACAATTCGTTTCGTACGATTAAATGATTACATTGAGAATAGCACGAGGTCGTGGGCTTTTAGGATCTTTTTTAGCAATTCTGCTACAGTAAGATATGTCTGTTTCGTTAATGGGACTTGCTACTACTTTACTCAGCTGCTTAACAACCGCAACTACGTTTTCCGTTCTGTGTTCAGGTACGCATTGAATCTCCAAGTTCGAGGAACGTGTTAGTTGGTCTTATTGAATAAGGTGAGCAGAAACAGTCATGAGATCATTTTTAAGAGTTTTATTCTCTGTCTTAATACGTTCGAGATCACTCTTGTATTCCTTTATTTCAGTATTAAGTTTTTCGAAATGACTGTTCATAAAAGTAATCGATTCATTAAAATTTTTAGTATCGTCTTTCATTTCACGCAGCTGATTGTTAATATCGCTTCTAAAATCGGTAAGACAGTTTCGCAGTTCATCCTTTATAATCTTACGAAGATCAAAATGTGACAAACATGAGGGTGTGCAGTAAATATTATCGTCGTCAGTGCTGCGAAGCTCAGTAGTACCGCGCTTAGAAGTGTTAATGTTAGAACGGGAACTAGGCGACAACGTCGGCCTTACTTGCGAGTTTGAGTTGTCTTTCTTAGGAACCTTAGAACTGCAGTTAGGAAATAGCCACTTCGATTTCTTATCAGTATTGAGACTTTTAAATTCTTTATTGGATATATTTATGCAAAGAGTGTGAAAGTATGCTGAACATGACCGACATTTCAAATATAAATTATCTTCAATAGTTGATTGACACGCAGAGCAGAGCATTTTCGTTAATTGTATCGGCATTCAGAGTCGTGAGTTTCGTATGACAATAATATTATGAGTGATTTATGATTTTAGTTCTATTCAAAAACTATTGTAAAAATTCTATTTTGTAACTCACTTGTTAACAAACAATGCAGGACGAACGAAGAGTACAGGTGCGACAAGGACGAATTATTTCTCCACGCAGCCTGTCTCTTTTACTCGAGGTGAAGAGGAGCCTACCTCAGCAAGCGTTCGTGTCGTAGGTCGCACTCGGGGTTTCGTTTTTTTCAAAATTTTACTTGCTGCAGTTATGCTATTTTTGTACTTATAACTAGGTAAACTAAGGTAAATTATGCATGAAAAAAGATTAGCAAATTTTAGGGAATAATCGACACACGTCCGCTCTCGACTAAAAATATTTACGACTGAATATATCGTGTGATCGGCGTAAAAATTACGAAAGGTTAGTATTCACGCAACTTTTTTTCAATGTGTTGCATTTTTTTTGTCTAATAAAATCAAAAATAACTACATAAACCTTGTTTATTTATTATTATAATACATAATATGCATACAAATTTATTTTTATAGTAATAATTTTATTATTTTATGTTATTTATGACTATTTAGTTATTGTTTAGATTTGAAATTTACCTCTTTAGTTTATGTTTTAGGTGGATCGGAGGAGCCAAGATGAGAAAATTTTACAGTGGCTAGAAGAATCGGATACGGAGTCAATCCCTGATAATCAATCACAATCGGATTCAGAGGAAGATAATAATAATTTAGAGACGGAAATTCACTTCGAAACTGACGAAAATGACGAGGATGTTGCAGTTTCATCAGAGGACGATGTTTTCGTGCCACGTACCAGTCGAAGGTTGGTCATAGATTCTGTTTCTGATGATGGTACGTCAACGACATTTGGCTCAAATCACATCGTTGATGTCAACAATGAGCATACTAAACACCAGCAATCAGTCATTCAACCAAGGCAGAACATCTTGTACAAATTATTTTGTGAAAGAACTATGTAAACCATACCAAGGGTCGAACCGGAATATAACGATGCATAATTGGTTTACTTCGGTTCCTCTGGTTGCTGAACTATTGAAGCCACCATATAAGTTCACAGTAGTAGGTACTTTACGAAGTTACGAACAAGCAAGAGATCCCCAAAGAAATGATGAACACTAGAAATAGACCAGTTGGCACTTCGATATTCGGTTTCGATAAAGAAATGACTTTGGTGTCCTACAAACCGAAGACAAATAAGATCGTTTACCTTCTTTCCACCACACATGATCAACCTTCAATCAATGCAAATTTTAGAAAACCAGAAATTATTGAATTCTATAACTCCACAAAAGGCGCGGTTGATACAGTAGACCAAATGTGTTCGATCATGACTACCAGCCGAAAGACCAACCGATGGCCGCTTTGCTTGTTTTTCAACATTCTGAATCTGACTATAGTAAATGCATATGTCATCCATGTCTCTAATGCGATACGAAATGGAACAAAACTCATGAAAAGGAGGCCTTTTGCTTTACAAATGGCAGATGATTTCATGAAGCCTTGGCTGCAAGAGAGATATCAGACTGTAACTTTGCAGCGGAATCTGAAGCTCATCATTATAGAGATCTTGAAAATTAATGATCCTCAGGAAGGTCCTAGTCATGACGTACCTAAAACGCGAAAAACTTGCAACATCTGTCCTGCAAAAAAACGTCGTATGACGACGACATTCTGTAAGGTTGACAGGAAAAAAACTGACTATGACGATGTGAACGGTGCCTTATCACAGATACAAGATTGGTTTAAAGTAAATAATTTGGTTTTGAATACTCAAAAAACAAAATGTGTAGTTTTTACCCTACCCAATTTTAGAAAGCAAAATTATAATATATCTTTAAGCGGTGGCCCGCTTGATGTAGCCGATACTACGGTGTTCTTGGGGATAGAATTGGATTCCAGACTTCAGTTGAGTCCCCATTTGTCGTCCCTAACAGGAAGACTCAGCTCCGCAGCATACGCGGTTAGAAAAGTTAGACAACTAACTGATATTGATACCGCTCGTTTAGTTTATTTTGGTTATTTTCACAGTATTATGTCATATGGCATATTACTTTGGGGTAACGCTGCAGATATTGAATCTGTCTTTATTTTACAAAAGAGAGCAATCCGTTTTATTTATAATCTTGGAGCTAGAGACTCTCTTCGGGATGTTTTTAACAGAGTAGGAATACTCACTGTTGCGTCGCAATATATTTACAACAATATCATGTATATTCACAGTAACATTGATCACTTTGATAGAGTCAGTGATAATCATTGTATATGCACTAGAAGTAAGGATAAGCTTATAACGCCAAGTTTCCGACTTATTCGATACAAGATTTTGTAGATGATAAAAAAGCGTGGAATTAATACCTGTTGACTTCCAGGCAGGATATATTAATTTAAATAATTGTATTAACTAACATGACTGTACTTTTTTTTTAAATGTTGAAAAAGAGTAACTACTGAGTTTCTTGCCGGTTCTTCTCGGTAGAATCTACTTTCCGAACCGGTGGTAGCTTCACTTAATTGTTATATGTATGACGATTCAAAAGTGCTTGAAAAAGCCCACTTGAATAAAGTATATTTTGATTTTGATTTTTAAGGGGTGCAAAACACCGATTTGCAGGGAGCATGTGGTATCGATGTGCAATTTGTGTTGAGGATAGTAATTTATAAAACATATTATTTAGTTTCATTAAAAGATAAGTAAGACTGTTTAATTTAAGCCATTAATAAAGTTGATTTAATAATTATTGATGTTTTAATTTGTCGTTTTAGTTTTTAAAAATTACGAATGGTTAGTGACAATGTCAATCGAAAATAAGAATAGTGAGCTAGGGTTAAAGCAAATTTTATTTGTAAGAAATGTTTGTAAGAATATGTTAAACTAGTGATACATTTATTATGATTGTCGAATGTTTATAGTCATAATTTTCTCAAGTAAGTAAAATGTAATTTCTTTTTGAGAAATAAAGTATCTTTAACCATAAAAAAACACACACACAGAAATTATTTGTTTTATCATTATTTGTCCTTTATTTTTTTATGTACCTCCAACCACTTCATATAAAGTTTGTTTTGTAACTAACTAGGTGATATTTCTAATGTATTTTAAATATCTCAACATTCGGGGAGAGGACTGTTTATCCTTACCACAGGTTATTTAATTAGCCTATCTAGGATAGCCAGTACTTGATCTGTATTTCTTTTGATGACCTTGTTATAATACATTGTGACTTTTGTCGTAGTTCAACCATGTTACTGTTTAATTTTGTTTGGAAATAAATTATTATTATTATTATTATTTAACTTCAATTAAAAAAAGTGTATTATTTTCGTTTGCTAAAACTTATAAGAAGTTTATTTTGATTTTTTTCATAAGATTTTTATGTTTTTTGTCAATAACTAATTGTAAGTTAATTGCCGGGAAAATATTTTTCTTTTTGTTTTAAAATCATTTCACATTATCCTTTATAGTACCCACGATATATTTAAGACAAAAATATAATTTAACTAAAGGAAAAAATATTGTTTGTGATACTAATTGCTCACATCCCTCCAATTCCTAAAAATCCAGTATCCTTTTCCCATTATCGTCCTATATCGATCCTTCCCTTCTTGTCGAAAGTATTGGAACGTATTGTGCACCACCAGCTAAACGACTACGTTTTAAAGTACAAAATCCTCTCCGAATATCAATCTGGCTTTCGTATGGGCCACAGCACAGTTACCGCTCTGGTAAAATTATATGATGACTTACGTTCCAATATGGACAACAAGCAGCTGAGCATTCTTACATTGCTGGACTTTAGCAATGCATTCAATGCGGTTGATTTCGAGCTCCTGTTGGCTGTCCTCCAGTCCATCAATGTTGCTACGGACGTAACTGACTGATTTCGTAGTTACTTGTTTGGTCGTCGGCAAAGTGTACACATAACAGCCACTCTTCTTCCTATCTCCCTCTCACAACTGGTATATCGCAAGGTAGTCTCCTTTCACCTCTCCTGTTTTCTATTTTCATTAATACCATCCCAAAAATCTTTTCATCCTCTTTCCATCGCTATGCCGACGATCTGCAGGTCTATGTTACTTGTACAGCACTTGATATTGATGATGCCATCGCAAGACTCAATCAGGACCTGCTTAATATCTCCAATTGGTGCAAGGCGTATGGTCTCCATGTTAATCCTGCCAAGTCACAAGCCATTATAATCGATAGCACTTTTCAACTCTCCAAACTTGATTGTATTAAATTACCTGCTATTCTTTATAACAATGTTTCCTTAACCCTCTGTACCCATGTAAAAAAACTTTGGTCTCCTTATAGATAGTAACCTCTCCTGGTCCGTGCAAGTTGCAGAAGTGAGTACAAAGATTTTTGCCACTATTAGCTCTTTCAAACGTTTGAAGCACCTTTTACCAGTTAAAACAAAAATTTGCCTGGCTCAATTACTACTGCTTCCAATACTGGACTACGCTGATTATAGTTATACAGACCTAACAGAGGAACAGCTAAACAAGCTTGAACGACTACAAAACGTCTGTATCAAATTTATTTTTGCGCTACGTAAATTCGATCATGTCAGCGATACCGTAACCAACTGAAGTGGCTTACAATTAGACATCGCCGCAACTTGCATATACTCTCCCTTCTCTATTCTATCCTTTATAATTCTTACTTACTCCTAATTACTTAAAAACTCGTTTCTCCTTTTTAGGCACTGACACTGATTGGCATCTTGATCTGCGGTCAAGATGTGACAATCGCTTAAAAATGCCAACAGCTCATACTCGCTTTTACAGTGAATCTTTTACTGTTAAAGCTGTGAAGCTATGGAATATGCTTCCCCCGGAAATTCGTCGCTCTGATTCTATTTATATATTGCCCTTCCACATGTCTGCGAAGTGTGTCGGACGTCTGTTATGTTGCGTTTAGTTCCGAAAATATTTTTAGAAAAAAATTTGAAAAATAACATTTAATAAATTGTGTGGTCAAGTACCAGATAACAGCAGCTTCAAGTGGTGAGCGCAATCACTCTATTCACACATACCTACACCGATAAAGTAAGCCACCACTAACTCGCTAATTGGTCAAGAACACCTGTGGTAACTGACCCTCCCACTTTTGCGAAGCATCTGGACAGGGGGCGTTGCCAAGTAGGAGGAGTCTGTGCAAACACAATTAACTTGCAACACCAATACGATAGCGACTGCATAGGCCATCACTGTCCGCTATGTTTAAAACTCCACCTCAGTTGTCTCCAGCGCACAATACGCCTTCACTATCGGAATCGGATTTACGAAATCTTTATAAAGACGAAGAACGTTTATCAACTGATTATGCGTCTGTTTGTATAACACAACGAGCCAAACGACGTTGTCTTCCCAATGAAGAATTCGTGGATGAGTTATCAATTTTTAAAAATGAGATGAAGGAACTGATGAAAGAGCTTATTTCTGCTCAGAATACACGTATGGACAAAATTTAACGACATATATTGGACATCAAAAATCAATACCTCCAAATAGAGAACACGAATAAAGAAATTGAAAAATCAATGTCCTATAGGTATGACAGATCAGATCAGTCCATGGGCATCAGCATACCTCTCACATACATATACTTAATAATTTTCGTAACGCGCCGATTGAGGGACTTATCAATACCATATCGTCAGCGTAACTGATGTTATTTACGCAGACGCCCCCCACGTGACAACCGATACCGCTATTACCCAGCTCAGCAAGCAGCCCATTAATGTACAGGTTAAAGAGGCGAGGCGAGGTAAGGCCGCCTTGTCGCACTCCAACCCATACATTTCCAAGTGCTCGCCTGCCCATTTTACTACATTGCGTTAGTTGTGGTACCAATATTGCAAAACAGATGTAACTTCGAAGGGTACATCTGTCTCCTTCCTGAGTTTATTCCATAGTATATCATAGTCTATAGTATCAAAAGCCCTAGATAGATCCAAAAAACAGGCATATACAGGAATTTTTCTAGCTGTATAGTACTGTACAGTCTGCTTGAGGCAAATGCTCTCTGTAGAAAGACCGGGTCTAAAGCCAAATTGGGAATCGTGAAGTTTAATATGCCTCTCCAAATGTCCATCAAGCAGCCTGTCCAAAACTTTAGCTATGACCGTGGCTAGTGAGATCGGTCTATAATTCGCAACATCACATACATCCCCTGTTTTATTTTTCAATATTGGTACCACTACAGTGTGCATAAGATCCTCCGGCAGGTAACTGTGGCTCAGACATAAATTAAAAAACATAGCGAGAACTCTTGTCAAAACAGCTCCAGCATACTTCAGATGCTCAACACTCAGCCCATCGTGACCAGGCGACTTACCACGCGCCATTCGACTTAATACTTTGCTTATATCGTTAGCGGAAAATCTAACGGCCAATAACTTTGGTTGCTAAGTGTTCAGCATCCGAGCACCAGTGCCGCTCGGTAGCTCAGCCATGAAATGTCGTTTAAAGATGTTTGCTCGGGGTTCGTGCGAGCCAGCAACGCTCACAGGACGGCTATTTGATTTTGGGTTTAATTTATTTGTTGTTTTCCAGAATTTACAAAAATTTTTACCAGCGTGATGACGCACTATTATATCTAATTTTATTTGATTTTGATTATCCTGACATAACTTTAATTTCGATTTAAAAATTCATCTACTTTCCCTCATGTCGTTATGAACCGATCCCCTCATCTGCTTACCCATTTGTAACCAATTTTGATTTGATAATTTATTTCCAAATAACTCACCCGGATGCGCACTAAAGTCCCCAAGCACATATACAGACTCCACGTCGTTGCTTTCTATTAACGCATTTATTTCACTAAGGCTCTCCGTATATTCGATTAGGTTTTCCGGTTTCGCGGTTGGCATATACACCGATATAACCATACTCACTCGGCCCCCATGCACTATTTTAACGGCCGCCACCCGAACACTAGCACTTTTTATCGCTGTTACACACGGGAACAATGACTTTCTCTGGGCAGGGCCACTCCACCGTACGGCCTGCCTCTCAGGACCAAAGCCGTCGTTGATGGTACCTAGGTAGGACAAATCATGTGGCAGCAACCAGGTCTCCTGTAGCGCAACGATATCCGCCTTAAGGCAAAGCTGTCTGATACAGTCCGTGGATCTCACTACGTTCTTACAATTAAAACTAATCAGTTTTATAGGTGTACTTTTATTCATTATGATTTATTTATTTCTCGCTTGCCTTCGGACTCTTCGCCGTTTCGACGAAAACTAATAAAACGACGGAATGAGACTCCTTCCGGCCAGAAGTCGTCACACAAAAACGTTTCTAGTTTATACTGGGGCACAAAAATTTTAAAAGCACAATAAGGTTAATCGTGCCTCATATTACACTTAATTAAATTAACGTAAAGTTTTTTTTTTTAAATATATTTTAAAATATCTTCTTCTGTTGTCTGCTTTGAAACATTGTAAATGTATATAGAAATACTAATATCCACCGCTTTAAAGTTGTTATCTGGCTGGACAACCGCTTTTCCTTTGTTTCCCATGAATCGATTTTTATATCTTTTCCTCTGAACCAGTTTCCACTCACCCGTTTTCGCTAGTTGCAAATGATTTCTTTGATTTTGTAGCAGTTACTTGTGGATTAGAATCGCCGGCAAGTTTTAAAGTATCGTTGTTTACAATATGTGTTGCCCTCGGTAACGATTTATCAATGGATGGGCTGTGTGCGGGGCGCGGGACAAACGGTGACCGCTGCCGATTCATAGCAAGAGTAACGCTTTGCATACTGTCAGCTGATTCTTTGTTTCGTCGCGGTGTACAATTTGTGTCACTACCCTCTTTTGTGCAAATGTAGGTCGAAGTGTATTATCTACGGGTTTACTGTTAAGTTCAAAGCTATTAAGCAAATATGATCTGCGTGTATTATTAACCAGATTTTTAGCGTTACAGTTATAATTGTCCGGAATATTCATACTAATTGTTTTTGATTTTAGTTCTAGTATTTCTTCTTTGGTTGCGTAATTATCTGAAATCCTATCTATATCCTGTCTTAACTTAACGAGAGATCCTTGAGGATCCGAATAGCGTCCAGTCCACAATACTGGAGGTAGTTTGTGTAATTCCCGAGCTACAAAAATGGGAAGTAGCTCTGGATCACTTTATTTAAGACAACAAATAATATCCTCTATATCTCTCAACACTTTTCGTTTCCGTTTTCTCGTCTTTTTCTTGCTGTTTGAGATCGAATCAAAAAGTAAATTCTTCGCTATTGTTATTTTGTTTTCTGAAAACGCTGTTTCACAGATTCTACAAATACTGCCTTCGTCCATGACGTCTATTTTATTGCATACGAATGCAAGCACTTCATTAATGACAATGTTGCACGAACTACATTTTACCGTTGTAATTACTTGTTCATAATTGTCTTTTGCCTTATGACTCATCGTTCTCAAACCGTCCGCACTCGAGCACATGCGACACACGACTGAGAATTTGTCAAAAAGTCTAAATTTGGATATGCAACCCCATGACGTGTGTGATGTTTCAAGAAACCCTTCTAAAAAAGAAAATCGAACATCTTCGTTAATTGTTGAATTATCCAATACATGCGTCAAAAATAATTTCCTTATGCGTGCTAAAGAATATAATAAGAAGAACCCTAACAATAAATTAAATTCTACGCGCTTAGGCCTACAAGATCAAGTATTGCCAGTTTATGTCGCGGAACACCTAACTATGGAGTCTAAAAAATTATTTTACTTAACACGAAACTTTGCGAAATCCAGTAATTACACTTTCTGTTGGACATCGAACGGGCGCATACTCTTGAGGAAAGATAGTTGAAGTCCATACTTTATAGTAAAGAACGAGGCTCAGCTACAAGAATTACAGAAGCCTGCTATCGCATGACTACACATTTGTAAACCTTTTAATTTTTTGAATTTTAACATTATTTTGCATGCCCGTTTTTCTTTGTTTTATGCTTGTTTGATTTTATACGTTTTTATTGCATCTAGTATACAAATTGTTACTAATACACACACTTCTTTCAAAAACTTCACCAACACAAAAACACGTACCTTCATAATTATTTTTCATATGATTTATTCTAAACGTACTAAATTATTATTCAATTATCTATTGCATTCTGTTCAGCTCTTAATTGTTCCAGTATGGATCAATCGATCATTATTTATATTGCCAAAAGTCCAATTCCTCAGTACGAGTTCTGGATCCCCCCTTTTACCCTCAATTAAAACAAGCAACAATGGTTTTCCAATTTAAATCAGTCTTAAATAATATTGACCAATTTACCGTATCTGAAGCTCATTTATCAAAATTTATTTTGCAAGATCCAAACAACTAGTTACTTACTCTGACGTAGAATATTAGATCCATTGCAATTTCTTAAGTTTTTTAACAATGATTGAACGTTTGTCTCTCGATGGTGATATTTTAGTATTTACAGAGTGCTGGTTACCGTGTGATAGCAACCAAATTATACCTAATATTCCAAATTATAGTAAATACTTTACCACAAGACATCTGAATCAAAGCGATGGTGTGGTAGTTTATGTAAAAGACTACTGTTACTGATCATTACTCTACGCTAATAGGTATCGTTTATCAAAAAGCCCACCATGAACAAAAAAAAAAATATCTCCAGAATCGACTACAACACGTTGGACTCAATATTTAAAGATCTAAATTTTTCTATATTTTTAACATTTCGGACCCTAACTTAGCTACAGATTCTTTAGTAAAAATTTTAAGAGATGCTATTAACAAAAGTACAATTACCATTAAAGTAACGTCCAAGCAAAAACTACTTAAGCCGTGGTTAACGCCAGGTCTGTTAAGATGTATACGAAACAGAGATAGTGTATACAAGCAACTTAAATAGTCACCTAATAATCTAATTCTCAAAGTTACGTACACACGATATAGGAACTTCTGCAGTAAAATTCTAAGAAAGGCCATAAAGTCATATGATACCCAAAGGTTTAATGAGGCTGATAAAAACCCTAAGCGAATATGGGACACATTCCACAAATTGATTTATAACCCTAAACTTGGACAAAATAGTGCAGACTTGCTGCGCAACTCAATTTCACCAATACAATCATGTAACGATGCTAACAACTTTTTCGTAAATATTGGTCTTGAGCTAGCAGCTAAAATTAATGGCGCTGTTTTACCATCATTGGCATCCACTTCTCGTTCGTGCAATCTTTCGTCTTCTTTGTCTTTGGGCATACCCATTCAAATACATGGCTTCTTTAGCTGCTTCACAGATGGCCATGTATTCTGCTTCTGTACTCGATAAGGCTATAGTTAATTGTTTTTTACATTCAAATGAAACCACACTGCCGGACATTTTAAACATAAATCCAGTATAAGATTTTCTATCTGTACAATCTGATGCCCAATCAGCATCTACATACCCTATCAAATCTAAATCATCTTTGAAATACTTAAGACCATAGCTTTTAGTTTTCTTTAAGTACTTTAGAATCCGTTTTACATGTTTCCAATGGTTTTCGCTGAAACAATTATTAAATTGGCTGAGGTAACAAACTGCGTAAGAAATATCTGGACGGGTGAGCAATGATAAATAAAGCAAACTTCCTATCAACTGCTGGTAGGGATATTTAGTGGAACAAATATCTTCCTTTTTAAGTTGCAAATTTACTTCCATTGGTGTATTTATTGGATTACAATTTTCCATGTTAAATCTCCTTAACAACTGTTCAACAAATTGTTCTTGGTCTACAATCAAAAAATTGTTTTCTTTTCTTACCCTCATGCCTAAACATTGTCGGAGTTCTCCTAAATCTTTTAACTTAAATTTTGAATTTAATTCAGTTTTTAGACATTCAGTTTCAATTTTACAGTCAGAAAAAATAAAAAAGTCATCAACAAACAGAGCTATAAATGTTTTAGATTTCTCGTTCTGCTTAACAAACAAGCACGGCTCATACAAAGACTTTTTATAACCTAATCCTTGCAAACAATCATCTACTCGTTTATACCATGCCCGAGCAGATTGCTTCAAGCCATAGATTGCCCTATTCAACTTTAGTACTTTATTTTCTCTATTCTGACAAACAAAATTTTCTGGTAATTTCATATAGACAGTTTCATCCAAATAGCCATTTAAAAATGCTGTGGTAACATCTAGGTGAGTTATATCTAGGTCATATTTGACACTCAATGCAAATAAAAGTCTTAGAGTAGAGTATCGAAGCACAGGGGAAAATGTCTCTTTGTAGTCTATACCTGCTTTTTGGGTGAAGCCCTTCGCCACCAAACGCGCACGATATCTCACTTTTTCACACTTGTCTAATTTCTTTTTAAACACCCACTTACACTGAACCACTGTAGCTTTATTTGGCTTATCCACCACTTCCCATACCTTGTTATCTTGGAATGACTTGAGCTCCTCCTTCATAGCCTGACACCATCTTCTGCCTCTGGACCGCTTATAGCCTCTTCATATGTTATCTGGTCTCCATACAGATTAAAATCTGCTTCAACACACATATTACTGCAACCGTATCTCTCTGGCTTCTTTCTTTGTCTTACTTCTGCCTTCGGTTTAGTCATTTGATTAAGGTCCTTCAATTCTCTCAATGGTACAGTATCGAAAAACTCTTCTGAGGAACTAGTAGATGGTTCTTCTTCTACATAAGTACTATCATCCTTTGATATTACTGTACTAGTAGATTCATCAGAGTCGGAGCTGGTCTGGTCTTCATGTTGCTCGGCAGGATTTGCTGGTGCGCTTGGATTCTCTTCAACTACTGCTTGTATTTTTTCCGGGTTATCATTTGGTTCTATTATTGTAACATCTCGGCTTGTTATTACTTTGTTGGTCTTTGGGTTATATAGCCTATAGCCCTTCACCTTATCTGCGTATCCAACAAGATAATGTTTTTCTGCCTTTTTGTCCCACTTCAGGCGTTTCTCTTTAGGAACATGTGACATTACTATACTACCAAATACTCGTATGTGGCTGATATTTGGTTTTCGACCATGCCAAAGTTCATAAGGTGTCTTCCGGTGCAGTCCTGAAGCTATTGATCGGTTTTTTAAATATACAGCTGTATGTACTGCTTCTGCCCAGAACTTTTTCTCTAATTTAGCATCATATAACAGACACCTTGCTTTTTCAACAATAGTTCGGTTAAAACGTTCACACATTCCATTTTGTTCTGGACTGTAAGGATTGGTTCTCTGATGAATGATGCCGCTTTGTTTCAAACAATCTCTCATTTCATTTGAACAAAATTCTGTGCCATTATCAGTCCTTAAGGTCTTAATACTGGAATTCGTCTGTTTTTCAACCATATTCTTGAACTCTCTGAAAGTGGCAAATACTTCACTTTTATTTTTCAAAAAATACACGAATGACATCCTGCTATAATCGTCAACAAATAGCAAGAAATATCTGGATGAACCTATTGATTTGTTCTCCATTGGGCCACACACATCTGCATGCACAATCTCGAGGACTTTTTTACTTCTGTGACTGCTCTGTGGAAAAGGTAACCTTGTCTGCTTGCCCTCACAGCACACTGTGCAGTTGAACTTGCCAATGTTAGCCTTTTTGTTATACATTAAACCTTCAACAGCACCATTTTTCATTGCATTCTTGTCTGTACTATTAATATGACCGAGTCTTCGATGCCATGTTACATCTGAGGTTGTTCTAGCTGAAGCTGCTAATGAATATGCTGGCCGAGTGTTAAGTCTGTATACTCCATTCACCAACTGTGCTATGCCAATCAACTCGTTCTGCCGATTTCTGATGTAACAATGTTCTTGTTGGAAACTTACTTTGTTGCCATGCTTTATCAACTGGCTGACCGACAAAAGGTTAGTGGTGAGATTTGGTATACATAACACATCCTTGACCAAAATATCATGTTCTGAATTCTCAACGACCGTCGTAATCTGTGTATCTCCTGAACACAACACTGGCATAGTTGTTTTATTAGCCACTATAATCTCCTTTGTTGTTAGGTTATGTGACGTATTTTTGATGTTTTCCTGACATATCATCATGTGATTGCTGGCTCCCGAATCGATATACCATTCTTGTTTACTGAAACTGCCATTGAGGAAAACTGCACTAAATTCATTTACTTGCTTTTCTTTATTTTGTGGGCATTGGTTTTTGTAATGACCAATTTGTTTACATTTGTAACATTTAATAGGTTTGACAGGTCGATTTGACGTTGACGTATCTCCAGTTTTGCCAATTTTTTTCCGTTGCCAGTTTTTAGCCGTTATAAATGCACTTTCTGTTTCAGTACTGCCAACATTATCACTCATGTCCATCAATTTTGTTTTTATCACGTCAGCGGAAATGGCGATACCCGAGTGCTCTATGGCCATTATCATTGGCGAAAATTTGTCGGGTAGTCCCGCCAATAACAATGAACCTACCCATTCTTCATTAATATCAAAGCCCGTTCCTTTCAATTTATGCGCCGTATCAATGAGCTGAGTTATGTACGCCGTCATTGAATCGCAATTTTCGAGCCGTATAGAGATGAGAGTTCGCAACAAACTGATTCTGCGTGTAAAACCCGAATCATCAAACAGCGATTTTAGCTTTGTCCAAACACCGTGCACTGTTACATACAGGGATGAATCGATGGTCATTACTAATTTCGCTTTTGCCTTTTGATCTTCGACGCTAGTTGCTGCTTCGCCATCTTTCTTGTTGATATCAACGCCTTCCAATATCATAAAATTCTCAACCGCGAACGCCCACTCGTCGTAGTTTTCGCGTCCCTTGAGTTTAGGAACATTTACGATGTAACTACCAGCCATTTCACTGCAGAAAACTAATACTTTTTACTGAATTTAGCGGGACTGGGCCCATAACCTAATGAAACACTCGTTGAATTTTTACAGACTGAACAGCTTTTATTTGAACGGAAGACACAATGACAGAACAAATAGGGTTGACATATCTAGAGACAGATGTTGCTAGTAGTAATTAAATTATTATTTCGTTATATAAATTTAACAATTATCCACTCATTAAAATCAACTCCGGCATTGGGTTGGGATGGTATTTCCTTTATCATGCTTAAAAGATATGCCCAATCTCTGGCACCGATTCTTACTCATATTTTTAATCGCTGTTTTTGTCTTGGTATATTCCCGACCGCATTTAAAAATTCCATTATACATCCCATCTTTAAGGGTGGAGATAGCTATTCAATAAATTGTCGGAGATAGCTATTCAATAAATCGTCCCATTGCAGTACTAACAGCGCTATCGAAGGTACTTGAATGCTTAGTTAATAACATACTGCTCAGTTATCTAGAACGTTACAAACTAATTTCAATATGCCAATATGGATACCAAAGACACAAGTGCACTTCAGATACTGTCCACGATTTAATGCATTTCATTGTCGATAACCTCAATAATGGACAAAAAGTTCTTACAATATTCTTAGATCTTACCAAAGCATTCGATACAGTACCCGTTCCGATCCTTGAAAAGAAGAAGAAAAGCTTGAAGCAATGGGTATTAGAAGTAGTCAATTAGATTTCTTCCGCAGTTATCTTTCTGGCCGTACACAAATTGTTAAAAAAATGAGCATTTTAGTAATGAGCTGCCTATATCATATGGTGTCCCCCAAGGAAGTATACTAGGCCCAACTCTTTTTGCTATTTATGTAAATGACTTGTGTAACATTCAACTACCAAACGGTAAAATTACAGCGTTTGCTGATGATACTGCTATAACATTTTCGGCTAAAACTCCAACAGAGCTTCAAACGAAAACACAAAGTGGCTTAGATCAGATTAATAAATGGCTTATTCTTCACAGCCTTACTCTAAATGTTAATAAAACTAAATACAAAAATTTCTCAATCAAGTCAACTTCACAATATAATTTTACGCTTAAAGTTCATTCTTGCTTTGGTCAACAATCGTGTCAATGTCTTGTAATATCCTCCACTGACTCTATTAAATATCTTGGAATAGTTTTGGATCCACATCTAAACTTTAAAATGCACATTGAACACTTAACTGCCAGAGTACGTAAATTGATTTATATCTTTAAGCGCCTTAGGGAGGTGGCCAACCAATTCATTGTACGTAATGTATACTTTGCTGTACGTCAATCTTTGTTATCCTACGGCATATTTTGTTGGGGTGGCGCTCCAAAGACAACTCTCAAACCTCTTGAAATTGCACAAAGAACCATCTTGAAGGTAGCCACTTCTCGACTACTCACTCCTTTACTCAACCGCTCAATTATACAAGGATTGCAAAGTTCTCAGTGTGCGACAGCTGTTTATTTTAGATACCATACTGCAACAACATCGCCGAACGCCTTATTCAATAGTAACAAAACGCCATAAAGACAAAATTTGTACCATACCATGCCCAAGGTTCTCTTTCACCAAAAAACACTTTTACTTTCTAGGGATATTTTTATATAATAAAATAAATTCCGATATATATATTTACAACCTCCCACACAACAAGTGTAAAGAGCAAATAATAACGTTCCTTTTAAAAAAATTTATGAAGAAACAGAATATTACATTACTATCAGTAAATAACACACACACACACACACACGCGCGCGCGCGCATACACACGCATGTATGGGTATACACATACACAAGTCTAACAGTTTTCTAATACATATTATGTTTTAATATAGATAACAAGTGCTATAAATCTTTATACTTGTTAAATAATACACGTCTATTCGCATGAATCGTTTATTCGGACTGCTCGACGTTGACAACTACCCTATACTTATAACATACTATGTTTATAACATTAAGAACACAACACCTCCACCCTTATACAAAAATACTTAAAATACACTTTACTTATTGTAATACTACTTAAACAAAAACATATAAACAATAAAAATTCTTTTTTTTTTTTTTTTGCTCGATATCATCTAATCGTTCTCGCCGAAACCATATCGAACTGGTGGTTTCCGGACTCGCATAACCCGACGATCTGATGACCGACTACTACCGGGGCTAGGCCCTTCCCTTTCCTCCGACACATTTGACTCTTCCACGGGGGCTGGGATCAACGAATCGCTCACCTCTTTCGGTCCTGTAGTTGAGTTATCATTGGTGCTTAAACTGGAGCGATCGTTATTGTAGAGTGGCGGTTCTAAATTGGACACGCCATTATTAGTCTGATTTGAGTTATCACCATTGGTCACGGAGGCTGTCAAAGACTTGCGAGATAGTTTGTTACCTTGATTTTTATATTGTACTGCATCTAAAACAACCTTACTGGAAATATCGTTAAGTTGGTTTTTAGTAACTCTTATTTTAATTTGATCGATGTGCCTGTGTGTTTCTGTTCCAAAAATGGATCTTATTCGGTAATCGCTATTCCCTAATGCCTCAACGATCGTACCGGCTACCCATTTATCTACGCCCTTGTACTCACGATACCAGACGAGCGCTCCAGCTTCGAGCTGGCGCTGCGCCCCTCCCGCAGCTCGCTCGCTGCGCGCCTGTTGCTTTGCAACTCGCGAGGCCCTTTCCGGTTTTAAGTTGTCTAGTCGCATCCGTAAATTACGCCCCTGCAAGATTCTTGCTGGGCTATCTCCGGTAGTAGGATGTTCGGTATTTCTATATGCTAAAAGAAATCTGTTCAACGCTACGGATACTTCTAAATTTTGTTTAAATGCTTTGTTTATTACTCTCTTGCATGTTTTGACCGCATTTTCAGCGGCTCCGTTTGAGGCCGGGTGATAAGGGGCTGAGAAAATATGTTCAATACCGTTATGTTTTAAAAAATTCTGAAACTCAGAACTAGTGAAAGGAGGTCCGTTATCACTTACTGTTTGTCTAGGTATACCAAACCTTGCCCAGAGGTCTCGTAGTACAGAAATAACATCGCTGGCTGTCGTTCTTTTCATACTGATGGCTTCTATCCATTTCGAACAAGAATCAACTACTACTAAATAAGTTACCCCACTTATAGGACCCATAAAATCCAAATGGAGCCTAGACCAAGGGCGCGACGGCCAAGGCCACGAGCGGGGGGCCTGACCAGGAGGCGCATCAGCCGTGGCCGCGCATAATGAGCACGCGCGGCACTCCGCCTCCACGGCCTCGTCGACTCCTGGCCACCAAACATAACTACGGGCCAAGGCTTTCGTTTTGACCATGCCCATGTGTGTATCATGTAACTCTGAAATTACTTTATTTCTACATACCGCTGGTATAACTACCCGGTGACCCCACATAATACAACCAAGTTCGGAGTATAATTCCTTCCTCCGAGCAAAGAAGGGTTTTAATTCTTTTATATCTACCTCTTGCGGCCAGCCATCTACTATGAAACTTAAGACGCGAGCCAAAATAGGATCCCTGTTCGTTTCCTTTCTTAAAATATTATAATCCAGCAGCATCGCTTCGGAAGAAAAATGTAAGTACGTTTGTTCAGGTAGGTCTACGTCAATAACGTCATTTTTTTGAGATTTAATTAAACGTGATAATACGTCAGCTGTATTTTTGTCTGTTCTTACGTATTCAATGGTAAAATCATAAGCTGACAATTTAATTGCCCAGCGTTGAAGCCTACTCGCTGCCGCGCTTGGGATACCTATGTTGGGTCCAAAAATACTAACTAAGGGTTTGTGGTCGGTCCGGAGTATAAACCTTCTACCGTATAGATAATTATGGAATTTTTCGATTGCATAGACTATTGCCAAAGCTTCTTTATGAATTTGACTGTAGTTTATCTCATGAGCTGTCAGAGAACGTGACGCGTAAGCTACTACCCGCTCGGGCGCGTTACTCCCCGCGCCGACAGCGCGCTGAGCCAGCACAGCGCCGAGCCCCCTGGAACTGGCATCGACAGTTACCACGGTTTCCTTTTCCATATCAAAATGTGCTAAAGTTGTTGAATTTCCTAACATTTTTTTTACTTTAATAAAGGCTGTGTTTTCTTTTATTCCCCATTTCCAATGTTTACCTTTTCTCAAGAGGTTATAAAGTGGTACCAAATGTGAGCTCAAATTTTTAATGAATTTTCCACAAAAGTTAACCATTCCTATGAATGACTTTAATTCAGTTATATTATTTGGATGGGGCATGGAATTTATTGCTTCCACCTTATCCGGATCGACTCGAACACCGTTCGTATCGATGACAAACCCCAAGTATTTTACTTGTTTTGATAGAAAACTACATTTATTCTTTTTAATTTTCAGACCATTTTGTTTTAAAATATCAAGAACACGTTCTATTGTGCTCAAATGGTTTGTTAAATCTGTATTTTTAATTAAAATATCATCGTAAAATACAACAACGTCTTTAATACCCTTAAATAAATCTACCATAATTTTTTGAAAGATTCCTGGACTGGAAGACAGCCCATAGACAAGGCGATTATATTTATATAAGCCCCTATGCGTATTGATAACGGTGTATTTTCTTGATTGTTCCGCTAGCACGATTTGATTGTATGCTTGTGAAAGATCTAGCTTAGTAAAAAAAATATTACCACTTAGATTGCTAAACAAGTCTTCCATTTTTGGAACAGGATATCGATCAACTTCCAGAACTTTATTTAAGGTTACTTTAAAATCAGCACAGAGTCTCAAACCTCCGTCCGGTTTCCGCACCACGACCAATGGTGTCGCCCAATCGGAATGCTCCACCGGCTCAATGATGCCGGCGCGCAGCATCGCATCTAGCTCCGCGTCGACGCGCTTGCGCAGCGCGTACGGCAGCGGCCGCGCTCGGCAGAAAATCGGTTGCGCACCTTCGCGAATACACAGCTCGGCTTGACCGCCCGTGTACTTGCCCAATGTGTCGTCAAAAAGGGTTTTATGCCTAGAAACAATTTCAGCAATCACATTGTGGTGAACTTTGTTAGCTCCTAAGTGATGATTCGGAATTGAGCCTACCGGTATACATATTGGTATTTGTAACCACTGACGACCCAAAAGATTAGTCGTTCCCTTCTCTAATACATATAGATCTAATCGTTTTTTTATAGTAGTATACTCCACTATTGTTTCTATAAACCCTATAGGTTGGACAATGGAGCCATCATAAAATTTGATATTTAATAAACAAGGTATTAATGGTAAATGGCTAAAGTTTTCATAATAAATTTGTTTACTAATACAAGATAAGGCGGAACCGGTATCAACTTCCATTTCTAACAAACAATTTTGAACTTTAAGTGTTATACGCACCGGTTTATAATTACATAATGACATTTGATACATGTTTTGTTCACTCGAGTCTTTCAGTTCGCCGTCTTCGTATTCGTCATCTTGCTCACTCATCAAATGTACCGGGGCTCTTTGTTGCCCGGCACTGGACGCTCCGTGCTGCCCGAATGCTCGCCGACCGCGACCCCGCGCTCCTCTCCTTGAACGCCCTGTGTTGTTTACGTACCCGCCGCGTGATTTCATAAACCGATAACTACTAGCTGTCTCCGCTGACTCAAACATTTGCGCACGATAAGATTCATGTTTTTTAGGACACATCTTCCTAAGGTGACCGATCTCGTGGCACCAACTGCACACGTAATCCTTATATCTGCACTCCGTAGCTTTATGTTTGTTATCGCCGCATTTCGAACACTCGCTCAAATAGATTTTATTTATTCCCTCGGTCCGGGCTACGTCTTCAACCGCGCTTGCATCGCGCTCAGCCGCTTCTAATGACAGCGCTAAAGCTATCGCTCGGTTGTAAACTATGTTTTCTTCGGAGAATAATCGCTGTCTAATTACTTCACTTCTGAGCCCACAAACTAGCTGATCTCGGAGGTTCTCATCTAAGGTTGCGTTGAATTCACAATACCTTGAAAGCTTCTTAAGTTCTGTGACGTAAGCTGCTATTGATTCGTCTTGAAGCTGCCGCCGCTGACGAAACTTATACCTTTCAGATAAAACCGACGGTTTAGGTTGCAGATGTGCTGATAGCAACTGCACTGCCTGATCAAATTTCAAGGCTGATGGTTTCTTAGGACTTGCCAAGGCAGCTAATAAATCATACGCTTCTTCTCCCATAACCGAAATTAACGTCGGTATTTTTAAATCATCCGCCACTTTGTTCACCATAAAGTACATTTCTAGTCTTTCTACATAACTTAACCAGTTCCCCGATTTTACAACAAACTCACGCATATGTCCGACCGACATTTTGTAAAATTAATTCCTAAGTATGATACTATGTTTTTTTTTTATCCGCGTTCGCCACTGTTAAATAATACACGTCTATTCGCATGAATCGTTTATTCGGACTGCTCGACGTTGACAACTACCCTATACTTATAACATACTATGTTTATAACATTAAGAACACAACAATACTGTGTAACATTATTGTTCTCTTTGGTCTCTCGCTAGAGGGTGGCCTGTTTTATCCTTACACAGGTTATTATAATAACCCACTTAGAATAAGCAGTTGACTCATATAAAATATTAGTTCTTAATTATGTCAAAAAATTTAGCATATTGTATAAAGAATATTTAATACTTAATGTAACATTTACTTTTAAGAATTTCATGTAAAAACCTTTATTCTTTATGAAAAATAAATAATAATAAAAATAATAACTTTAATGTATGCAGATGTTAAATAACATATATTATTAAAAAATGAAAAAAATAATGTTTCGTTATCGTTATTATATATTTAAACGTCGTGTGAAAACTCAACTATCTTTCCTTACAATAAGTAATGTATGTACGTTTATTGAATTATAATAACCTGTGAAATGTGAATATGTATTATATATAAAAATGTTATGTGTGTATGTATCTATATTTATATGTATCTATGTATGTACGTATATACATATATGTTTATATGTAACGTATGTAGGTTATATATATTTTACATTATTATGTACTATATTATAGAAGTTTCACGGCAGTAATCGTATGAGACGGTCGTGTCATTAACTAATTACTTGCGTGAAGAAGTTAAAAACAATTCTGGGCCGGCGGACGCATATTGTGCGACCCGTCCGGTCCTTATCAGTTTTACCTGCGGTGTGGACGGTTCATGCGGTAAGGAACCAAATAAAATCGGCGTTACAGCAAAAGATGAAACGGTAGCGAACAAAATATTAAATTGTAAAAGATTTCATGATATGGATTGGCACTGTCAGCGCGTTTTTGATGTTAACGTGTCTTATGGTGTAATAAAAGGAGTGAATCTGTAACTTGAGAATGAGGATATTTTCAAAAGTATAACATGACCAGAACCAAGTATTATGGTGGCTGCTAAACGACTGCAAAAACGCGATGTGGATGGAAAGTGAATACCCTGTGATGTTGCGAGGCTAGCATTTAAAGTTACAGTTGTACCATCGCACGTATTTATGGATCAACTTAAGATTTCGGTAGAACCATACATTTTCCCAGTCTCTCAATGCTCACGGTGTTGGAAAGTGGGTCATACATCTCGTTTTTGCTCCTCCAAGAATATCGTTTGTCCAAAATGCACTGGCCCTCATGAAAATTGTAGTATTAAGGAATTTAAATGCAAAAGAAAAAAGATTACGGGAAATAATGTTAGAATTTAGGTGTACTTATAGAAAAGCTTTGTCAATGTATGTTTCCCCAGAAAATGAATCCCAACAAGCAAGTAAGACTGAAACAGTGACGCCGAAAGCCACACTTTCAAGTTCTTGGCCTTTAGAAATACATGCATGTACAAACAACAAAAAAAGCTAAGGAAGAAGTAACCAATAACAGTGAAGATATATATAAAGAGAAGAAAGATAAGAGTTATAATAATTATAGGTTATAATAATTTTTACCCATTCCAACTAAAGTTACGCTTGCACAATCTCTCCTTCTACCGATTCTTGACTATGCCGACACTTGTTATACAAACTTAAGTGAGGAGCAATTAAATAAGCTTGAGCGATTACAAAACCTATGTATACGGTTCATATTTGGTTTACACAAATATGATCATGTTTCCGAATTTCGCCAAAAACTCAAGTGGCTCCCTATTCGCCTTCGCAGGAATACTCACATTTTATCTCTTCTTTATTCTATTCTTTTTAATCCAGCGACACCCTTCTATCTTCAAGAGCGTTTCACTCTCCTTAGAGAGACTCATAAGCGTGCTCTTCGCTCGAATGTAAATTTAATTCTCTCCATTCCTTCTCATTCTTCTTCTTACTATTCTAAGTCCTTCACTGTAGAAGCTTCTCGACTTTGGAATACATTACCCTTTGCTGTAAGGCGCGCACAGTCATTAGCCGTTTTTAAAAGTGTGGTTAAGGACTTTTACTTGTCGCATTAGTTATTCTAAGCAGTCGTTGTTGTTGTTTATTTCTTGTTTAGTTAATATCTCCTATTTTATTATATATATTTTATGTATATATTTATGTATGTATGTATATAATATAGTTTATCTGTATATTTATATTATATATATTTATTGTTATTTGTGTATTGTATACTATTCTATTAAGTATTTATACTATATATAAGTAAAAAGTTATTGTACCCTTCCTATTAATATCATTATCATGATCCTTTACCCAAAGGTTGCCTGGAAGAGATTGCTGCTTAGCGATAAGGCCGCCTGTTGCACCTCATGCTACTTTTATGTAACTAAAATGTTATTTTTTAGTTGTAAGTTTGGGTGCAATAAAGAATAAATAAATAAATAAATAAGAGTAACTCAAAAGATAAGAAATTTAAAATAAATGCAAGAAGTCATAATGACATGGACAAATGTTGGTGGTCTTCAAACTCAGACTCAGAATAGTATCGGGAGACTTACGTTACTGAGGAGTAGAGAAAGTGTAAGCGTAATATTAAAATGAGCAAGGATCGTGAGGTGACTTTTAACGAATTATTAGAAAGACTGAAAGCGGTTGTTTTTAAGCGAGGGTTTAATTTTAAGGATAAAGTTGGGCATGTAATTAAATTATGTGTAGAATGGTAAGCAGTGGTAGTGGTAGTGGTAGTTTTTGAAAATTTAAGTGATTGGCCACTTTTGAAGACATTATTTGAATATTTCAGTAACATATTAGGTTGGGGAAAAAGTCTTTTCGCATATAGTATGTATGAACTTGTAATAAAATCTCTTTGGCTATACCATTTGTATCTGGCTGGTTTTGGTATCTTTAAAAAGTTTTAATTTTAAAGAAGGCACTTCCAAATTCAAATTAGGAATTTGTGTGATTTTCATTTGTTTTTGTTGTTGTTAAAATGAGTGAATCTAAAGAAGAAATTCGATACATTTTAAAATTTTACTATAAAAAAGGTAAAAATGCAACTCAAGCCGCGAAAAAAAATTGTGATGTTTATGGACCTAATGCAGTATCTGTGAGAGTAGCCCAAGTTTGGTTTAAGCGTTTTCAAGCCGGAAATTTTGATATCAAAGATGCATCTCGCTCTGGTCGCCCTGTTACGGACAAAATTGATGCCATTTTTGAAAAAGTGGAGCAAGATCGGCATATTAGTAGTTACGATGTAGCTGATGAACTGGCAATTGACCACAAGACGGTTTTGACTCATTTGAATACACACGCTGGGTACACAAAAAAGCTCGATATATGGATGCCTCATGAACTCACTGAAAGAAACCTAATGAACCGTGTACTCATTTGTGATTCTTTATTACGACGTAATGAAACCGAACCGTTTTTGAAGAAGCTGATAACTGGTGATGAAAAGTGGATCACATACGACAAGAACGTGCGAAAAAAATCGTGGTCAAAGGCCGGTCAAGCTTCACAGACTGTGGCAAAACCCGGATTAACTCGAAACAACGTAATGCTGTGTGTATGGTGGGATTGGAAGGGCATCATTCATTATGAGCTGATACCGCCCGGCAGGACCATCGATTCAGAACTGTATTGCGAACAATTGATGAGATTGAAGCAAGAAATTGAGAAAAAGCGGCCAGAATTGATCAACAGAAGGGGTGTGGTTTTTCACCATGACAACGCTAGACCTCACACATCTTTAGCCACTCAACAAAAATTACGAGAGTTTGGCTGGGAGGTATTAATGCATCCGCCGTATAGTCCTGACCTTGCACCTTCAGATTTTCATCTGTTTCGGTCTCTGCAGAATTCCTTAGGCAGTGTCAGGTTAACATCACGAGAGGACTGCCAAAACCACTTGTCGCAGTTTTTCGATCAGAAGCCCCAAAATTTTTATAGCAATGGGATCATGTCACTACCAACAAGATGGCAAAAAGTTATGGAACAAAATGGCACCTACATACTTTAGTCAAAAGTAAATAAACTATAAAAAAAAACTTTTTGAATTTTCATATAAAATACGAAGAAACTTTTTCCCCAACCTATTATAATCATTTCAATAATTCACAAGCACAATGGAACGCGCAAAGTTTAAGACCTAAGTTAATAGCTTTTGAAATTTTTCTACTACAAGATAGGATCCATATTGCTGTCCTTAGTGAAACTTGGTTGGAAAAAGGAAGTTTTTTAAAAATTTCTAATTATAATATTTATAGACAAGATCGTAATGACGGATATGGAGGTGTTGCTGTAGTACTGCATAAAACCATCCAACCGCATATCGGTAACATAACAAACCGCGACTTGGGTGGAAGTAATGACGGTATTGAGATTTTACATATAAAAATATTAAATTGCGATGCGATTGAAAACATTATTTCCGTTTACTGTCCGCCATTGGCTCGTACTTGTTCACATAATTGGCAAAAATTATTTTCATTGTTCACTAAGAAAACTATTATTATGGGTGATTTTAATGGGCATCATTCTAATTGGTCTAATAAAAACGATAACAGAGGGATACAATTTTTTGACGCCCTTCTAGATAGTGCTTTCCTTTCGTTAAATGACGGAAAATCCACGCGAATAAAGTTAGTTGGTGGAATATTGCAACAATCATCACCGGATATTACCTTTGTATCCGGAGATATTGCGCTCAAATTTAAGTGGGATGTGACAAATGAAGAGAGTCGAGATGGCCCAGTGGTTAGAACGCGTGCATCTTAACCGATGATGGCGGGTTCAACCCAGGCAAGCACCGCTGATTCATGTGCTTAATTTGTCTTTATATTTCATCTCGTGCTCAGCGGTGAAGGAAAACATCGTGAGGAAACCTGCATGTGACAAATTTCATAAAAATTCTGCCACATGTGTATTCCACCAACCCGCATTGGAACAGCGTGATGAAATATGTTCCAAACTTTCTCCTCAAAAGGAGAGGAGGCCTTTAGCCCAGCAGTGGGAATTTACAGTGGGAGTTGTTGTTGTTGTTGTGACGAATAAAACATTTGGCAGCGACCATAGAATAATAGTTTTGTCTAGTTTTTTAACCAAAAGTAAACCTCCAATTTCTAAAAGAAACTTTAAAAAAGCGGACTGGGTAACTTATACCAAATTGTTGAATAATCTGTTTTCTAATTTTCCCGAAGAAAATAATCTACAATTGGCTTATAATATATTTGTCGATTATTTAAAAATTGCGGCCGATTTACATATTCCTTTTCTTAAAATAAATCAAAATCCTTGCAGTAAATTTGTCCCCAAATCTTATTGGTCTTCAGATTTATCAAAAATTGTAGCAGAACGTCGACTTGCACTAGCAAATTAACGAAGGAGTCCTACTCCAACAAATTTAGACATATTAAAAACAAAAATTTGCGAGGCATAAAATCGTATACGAAAACCTAGTTCTAAAGATAGACAAAGTTATTGGTCCGCGGTGGATCACACAGTTACGGCGGGCGATATGTGGAATAAAATGAAATGGACTAAAGGATATAGAGAGCCAAGGAGTCAGATTCCGAAACAATTAGCGTATGAATTAATATTAAGTCTTACACCTGATTACGTCTCCCCGCAACCACCCGTATTTTCCTCGTCCGAATCAGTTATTAGCGTGCCTTTCACCATGTCTGAGTTAATGCAAGTTCTAAGACAAACTAAAGATACATCTCCCGGTTATGATGCGATACCGTACTGTAAGTGTGCTAAGACATTATAACGGAAAAAGTACTATTAGATCTATTTAATAGGTTTTTTTGCAATCGGTTTTGTTCGAAAAGGTCAATCGAAAAGGTCGATATTTTGGCCCGAAATGCTACGATAGAAGGCGAAGATTTACATTGTGTGCCATATTTTTCAGAGTTGCTGGGCTGGTTGAAAGATTTTGCAATTTTGCGCTCGCCACCGTTCGAGGCAAGCGGAGCAGGCATCATAAGGCAACCCCTACCACCCTCGCTGTGGACTTCTGCAACATACGGGGACTCAACTCCAACCTCAACGCCGTTCACTACCATCTGGAAACCGCGAAGCCGGCCTTGCTCTTTCTAACCGAGACCCAGATATCTTCTCCTGCCGATACGACTTTTCTTTCGTACCCTGGGTACAAATTGGAACATTCCTTTGTACCACGAGCTGGGGTATGCGTTTACGTCAGAGATGATATCTGTTCTCGACGCCTCGGCAGCCTTGAAGGACAGGACCTATCGATTATCTGGCTGCGTGTAGACTGCGATGACCATCCGCGAATCTACGCGTGCCTTTATAGGTCCCATAGCGGCAATGCTGAAACCGACCGACTGGTTGAGCACGTCCAATTGGCTACAGATTCCGTGCTGCAGCAGATTCCATCCGCAGAGATCATTATTCTGGGCGACTTTAATGCCCACCACGCTGAATAGCTCGGCTCACGCACCACCGATCATGCGGGTAGATCTGTTCTGGACTTCGCTCTAGCATATGATCTGACACAACCGGTCAACTCGCCAACGCGAATACCGGATGTGGAGGATCATACACCTTCCCCGTTGGACCTTCTGCTGACTTCGCATCCGGATGGCTATCAGGTTACCGTCGATCCCCCTCTGGGCTCGTCGGACCACTGTCTCGTCCGGAGTACAGTGCCGGTTGTGCGGTACTCACGGCCTCGCTTTGTTGGGTGCCGCCGAGTACGGCACTACAAGTCAGCAGATTGGGATGAGATGCGGTCTTTTTTTGCATCTTTCCCATGGGGGCAGATTTGTTTCTCGCCGGATGATCCGAACGCTGCTGCTGACTCTGTTGCCGATGTGGTGCTTCAGGGTATGGAACTATTCGTTCCTTACTCTGCAGTACCCATCGGTGGCAAGTCCCAGCCTTGGTTTGGTCGCTTCTGCAAAACGGCATCACGCCGAAAGTGGGAACGCTATCAAACCTGGGCTAATGCATCTGCGTCTCGTGATGTAAATACTAGCGCATTCAAAAAGGAATATAACTCTGCCTCTAGGTCCCTCAAAAACGTGATTGCTAGGGCGAAGACGGAGTACATTGGCAGAATTGGTGAAAGTCTGGTGCGCCTCCCTTCAGGAACACGTGCGTTCTGGTCTCTCGCTAAGGCTGTCTTAGTGAATTTCTGTCAGCCTTCGTTTCCATCTCTGCACAGGGACAGTGAGTCATTGTCCCATAGCGCGAAAGAGAAAGCTGATCTTTTAGGCTCTCTCTTCGCGTCGAACTCGACTCTAGATGACCAAGGAAAGTCTCCACCAACAATTCCGCGGTGTGATACCTCGATGCCGGAGGTTAAATTCCGGTAAAGTGCAGTTCGCAAAGCACTTCTTTCCTTGGATATTCATAAGTCGAGTGGACCTGATGGCATCCCTCCAATCGTGCTACGGACATGTGCTCCCGAGTTGGCACCGGTCTTAAGGCGTCTTTTCCGGCAATCCTACACATTAGGCGTCGTCCCGAACTCCTGGAAGACAGCTTTGGTGCACCCGATCCCTAAAAAAGGCAACCGCTCAGATCCGTCCAATTATAGGCCTATAGCCATCACCTCCTTGCTCTCCAAGGTAATGGAGTCCCTTATTAACTGCCAGCTCCTGCGGTATCCAGAGGAGAACCAGCTGATTAGCGACCGCCAGTACGGTTTCCGTCGGGGTCGGTCGGCCGGTGATCTTCTAGTTTACCTTACTCATAGATGGGCTGAAGCAGTTGAGAGCAAGGGGGAGGCATTAACAGCCAGCTTGGACATAGCGAAGGCCTTCTATCGCGTGTGGCACAAAGCGCTTCTTTCGAAGCTTCCTTCCTATGGGCTTCCTGAGAAATTATGCAATTGGGTTACCAGCTTTTTGACAGGTCGAAGCATCAAGGTCGTTGTTCACGGTGCATGCTCTGACTTAAAATCCGTCAGTGCTGGTGTTCCACAAGGCTGCGTTCTATCACCCACTCTGTTTCTTCTGCATATCAATGATTTGATGCAAATCGGGAACATTCATTGCTATGCAGACGACAGTACCGTTGACACCTTATACACCGGCCGCGCTAATATTTCTCGGGAAAACGTCGAAGAGAACCGGAACAAACTTGTGTCTGAAATCGAATCTTCGTTAAACGAAGTCTCGAATTGGGGCCGACTAAATCTAGTCCATTTCAACCCCAAAAAGACGCAAGTTTGCGCGTTAACCTCTAAAAAAACACCATTTGTCGTATCTCCACAATTTGAGAACATTCCGATAGCAGCTACAGGTAGTATCGGAATACTTGGCGTTGATATTTCGAGCCTCGTTCAGTTCCGCGGTCAATTGGAAGGCAAAGCCAAATTGGCTTCAAAAAAGCTAGGTGTGCTCAGCAAGGCGAGACAGTATTTCACGTCGGCCCATCGCCTAAAACTTTACAAGGCGCAAATTCGGCCTCACATGGAGTACTGCTCTCACCTCTGGGCGGGTGCTCCCCAGTACCAGCTCCTTCCATTTGACCGCATTCAACGTAAAGCGGCCAGAGTTATCGACGATCAAGCCCTTTCCGATCTCCTTGATCCTTTGGCTTTGCGTAGAGATGTCGGATCACTCTGCATCTTCTACCGAATTTTTCACGGGGAATGTTCCGAGGAATTGTTCGGATTAATCCCGGCTGCTGAATTTCACCTTCGGACATCTCGCCAAAATTCTAAGTTTCACCCGCACCACCTTGATGTCCGAAAATCCACAACAGCGCGATTTCTCAGACATTATTTGCCTCGCACAACCACTTCGTGGAACCAGCTTTCGCCGGCGGTTTTTCCGAACCGATACGACATGGGAACCTTCAAGAAAAGAGCGTACTCCTTTCTTAAAGGCCGGCAACGCACCTGCGAGCCCCCTGGTGTTGCAGATGTCCATGGGCGGTGGTAGTCACTTTCCATCAGGTGAGCCTCCTGCTCGTTTGCCACCTATGCTATAAAAAAAAAAAGGAATACGGTACAATACCATCCAACCTAATTTGACACGTGGACCTTGGTTTGCCAATACTAATATAAATAGGGAGAATATTATCATAGCCCATAGACTCCGATCTGGTCATATTCCACTGAACAGCTTTGGTTTTCTTTTGAAAAAAGTCAACTCTCCATTGTGCTCAGTATGTAACCGCTTAGAAGACGTGTACCATGTGTTAGTGGAGTGTGCGCGTATCGAAGCCGAACGTAAACATTTTTTTTTTGCATTATCCACACTACAATGTAAATAATGTGAGGATATTTAATAGTATCCTAGCCACACCTACCTCCAGAGAGGCTAGGCATTTATATAAATTAGTTAAGATTTATTTAGACAGAAGAGGTTGATGTAGTTTGGAACGATGGGAGTGACATGGTCATTATTGACAATACCCTCTTATAAATAAAGATTTAAAAAAAAATGTATATTATAAGTCATTATTCTCTTTTATCTTGAATATTATTTTATTTTTTGCACTATCCTGTTTCTGCTTTTGCAAATCTTTTCACCAAAGGTTGTCTGTAAGAGATTGTTTTAGCAATAAGACCGCCTTTGCACGCTCTTATTTTCTTGCCTTTGTTGTAATTGTTCTCTTTATTTGTAAGTCTTTTCATTGTGTGTACAATAAAGTATTAAATAATAATAATAATATTTTATTTTCTTTAAAAATATTGTGATTACTGATTATAAAACTATTATGAGCCTGTAAATGTACCTATGTACATACTTGCATCATAATTTTAGTCTGATTTTATTTTAAAAAGACTGCTATATAATTTCATAGTTTAACTGATAGTAAATATTATTTTTAATTAAAATTTGAACCAAAAATACTTAAATAAATGATTCGATTTCAAACAATATTTTTTTTGTTTCTTTAGTTAGTAGGTATAACTCTCCCAATACATTATAAATAAATAATATAAAAAATAAAGAATTGAAACAGATAAAAATATAATTTGTCTGTTCCAATTTTGTTAAGTATTTATGCCAAGTTGAGGGAATAATAAGGAAAAAATTAAAAAAAAACATTCACTGGTCCCTTCAGTTAACTCGACTTATGTAATTCGAGTTCAACCCGGTTACGTGGATTTTAACTCAAGTTAAATCGAGTTTCACTAGCTTTACTTGTAAAGTGGGCTAAAGCAATGGTGAAACAAGGATTCCCAATAGGCAAAGAGAACTTACAAGATAGTGTGAAAAAATATGTTGATGATTTGAATTTAGAAACTCCTTTTAAAGATGGAAAGCCTGGTAAAAGATGGTACAGTAGTTTTTTAAAACGTCACCCAGAGCTTATCCCTAAATTTAATTTTATCCAGAGCTTCAGTCACAACATCACAGGTAAAGAATTGGTTTAATAATAATAATAATAAACATTTATTGGGCAAATTACACTACTTTCACACAACATAAAAAACGAAATATAAAAAAGTATCACTAATCCATCCATATCATAATAGACATCAAACAAGAAAAACACCGACTCCAAATATAGCAACAATTATAACTACATTATATAATCGTAAATCAACTTTTAAGTAGTCTAATATTTTTCATTTCATTTTACTTAGGAGGACTCTAAAAAATATGTTGAATACGCAATTATTTTTATTACTTTTTCGTGCATATTCATTTGTTTTAAAATAGTGTTTTTTTTGAAGTCGGTTTTTCTTTTTGTTAAAATTTTTATTTATTTTTTGATTTTAAGTGAAGCTGATGTTGACTAACTAATTGTTTTTAATATGGATAGATTAATCGTTCTGTTTATATGACTCAGAAACTACTTCGAGGACAATTTCAAAGGAAACTTGCGAATAAAGCAATATTTTTGCTTTATTCGCAAGACTTTCGAAAATGCGGCTTTAATACGTCATGCGGCATAAACTACAAGGATCCCTCGAAAGAGCTGTAATCGACCTTAGCAAAAACACTTTGAAAAAGAGCTAATGTATGTCGTTCATCACATGACATCACATCAGATACACAAAATTTGATTAAAGATAGTAAGAAATTCTGCCCCACATCGCACCTTAACTGTGAGCCGTATAGGAGTTCCATCACTACATAGTATATATAAAACAAAGTCGCTTTCTCTGTCCCTATATCTTTAAATCTACGAAACGGATTTTGATGCGGTTTTTTTAATAGATAGTGTGATTCAAGGGGAAGGTTTGTGTATATAATACATGAACAATATAGTAAAGAAACACAGATAATTTTAGAAGTTTGCGATGTGATGTCGTACATAAACAAATTCTGTAGTATAATTAGTATCATTATTGCACCCGTGCGAAGCCAGGGTTGGTAGCTAGTTGATTATAATATTCGACTATGATAATTACATAAATATAACCACATTACGGAAGGTGACTCAAATATCCAAATAACCTATAAATAAAAGTTTCGGTCGAGTATCGCTAACGTGCTCCTCAGAATTGTTCCGTTTCCTTCTGTTCCGTTACTTTGTCATGGATCCTTTGCTCAGAACCTTACCAAACTTTCACCAAACTACCCTTGAAATATATATTTTATAATAAAAAAAGAATCATCAAAATTGGTTAACGTGATTTTCAGTTATTCACCTATTTGTTGCGCATATACATAATGCAAATTTAAGACTTATGTCGTTTTCATATGGATATCATCATCGGAAAAAAATAAAATTAAAATCGGACCCCACGGGAAGCACTACCTTTCAAACAAAAAAAAAATCAAAATCGGTCCACCCAGTGAAAAGTTATGAGGTATCAAACAGAAAAAAAAATACAGACGAATTGATAACCTCCTCCTTTTTGAAGTCGGTTGAAAATACAACTACAACAGAACAAGTTTTGAGGGTAAAAATGAATAATTAAAATAATATTAAACAATAAATAGTGTAATTTAGCCAAAAGGAGATCCACTCAGAGAAAAATAGAAACGTAAAGTTTAAAAAAGTCCTATCTTGACGAATCTCATCGATTTTTTAATATGGATGAGACTGGATTTTTTTTTAATCTGAAAGAGAACAAAGTACTAGCAGCTAAAGGCGAAAAATCTGTTTACAAGCAAGTTATCTTGGTATTTTTAAATACTTATTTTTAAGTATTTAAAAATACCAAGATAATTTAGCTTGTCTGTTCCTGTAATCTAATGCCTCTCATCTTTTACAGCCCATGGATGTAGCTATTTTCAGAAGCATGAAGGGCGGTTGGAAATCTGGGCAATCTTGACGTTTAGATTAATTCCTCAATTTTAAGAAAAGTTCAATTTTGTCCTTTGCTGAACAAGGTACTTAAAGACAGATTATCACCTGATATGTTTCAAGACGGGTTTCGTAAGTGTGGACTCTCACCCTGGAATCCTGATGAAGTTTGTTGTGCATTAGAAAACAGATAAATTCTTCGCATTTCAAAAAAAATATGAAAATCAAAGAACTGGAAATGGACCTTAAATTTCACTCGCTTAGCTGTTCTCATATTGCTTCAAAAAAAGTAGACGAAAATATTGGATTGTTTCAATTTTATAAAAGGATTGAAGACATACTAACAAAAACTAAAGAAGTCTTGCCACCATCAAAAAATATTACCATTGCTTAATAGTCCCGAGTCACAAGACACAAGTTCACAGACAAGGAATAACTGAGACGGTGTTTTTTTATTGGCAGTAAGCACCAATTGGCAGTACGTACAATCCTTCATGACTTTCAGCAAATCGGACAATGCTTTGCATCCCACTCTTAAGGCCTTCGACCATCCTTAATGTGTCAAACATTTTTATCGATCGATATATTGATAACGATGCATGATACCGTAAAAATAGTCCGGACTTAATTGTAGAGCACAAAAAAGCTACAAAAAGTGTCTTAATAGTTATTTTCGAATCTTATCGGATACTCGAGTTATTGCCAAAAAACAAATTTTATCCCTTTTTTCAAGATGGCGGCAAAAGCACCTAGGAAATCTTGGACAAAAACTCAAGTTAAGCTTTTCTAGGTATCAATCACAATGTCTTCTACGCTCAAAACATGTATTTGATGTAGCAAATTTATTGTCAATAAGCAATATTTACAGTGTAAACAATGCACACATCATTATGATATAAACTGTGCCAAAATATAGGAAGGATCTTTTAATATGATGGACAAGATGAATAAAAATAACTGGATTTGTATTAAATGCAAACACATGTAACGTAATTGTGGCGCACGTGTAAAAATGGATGAAACATGTAATGTGCGCCACAATTACGTTACATGTTTCATCCATTTTTAAATAATTTCGTCAAAAAAATATTAAATTTCTAACATTATAAATATAGGTTATCGGATGTCATCTGTCATTTGACTTTGACAACAATTCTAAGGGTATGTTAATGCATAATTTAAAAATACCGCTAAATTGGACATTTGAAATAAATGCACTTTTTATGCATTATGCGTTCCCGACCTAATTGTGATTTATTATCTTTATATTATCTTTGAGATGAGATCTTTGACATTTGTCTAAGACCTCACTTTCCTTCTGCTTTTTGAATCGAAATGTGACACTAAATTATTTTCAAAGTTTTTGTAACTTTTATTTGGTTTAAGGTATTGAATATTGTTGAAAATGATGGTTTTAAAGAACGTTATGTTCTAATTAAAAGAATCGGAAGTAAATCCATCTCGGATTACAAAAATAAATTTGGATATTTGTCGCCTCGTGGTAAGTCGAAAAACTTTCTTCGAAATTTGAATTTATTTCAATTGTTCTGTTTCGTAACGACGATTGTGGTTCTTTACACGGAATCTTTAGAATGTTTGCCAATGATGCGTTTCGTTATTTTTGGAAAATAACCGGGATTGACCGGGTAAGTTGTTTGGATTATTAGAGTGATTTTCGAAATGCGTGTTAGGTTCTAATTAGAATTGTTTCTCTTTTTGCAGTTATTTTCCACAGTTATTTTCAAGGGTTACTTTTCGAAAGTTTATTTTCGAAGTTTATTTTCTACAACTGTATTCTCAAGTGGATTCTCGTGGATTATTCCATGAATTATTTTCTTTGGCTGTATCTTCGAGTGGATTATTTTCAACGCTTTTCGAAGAACTTTTCAACTTTATTTCTTTGGATATTTTTGAAGATTTGGATAGAAGTTTTCTTGGAGATGAATTTTGGAAACTTTAAAGGAAGTTAAAAGTCTATAACCTTAATTAAACACTGCATTTCGGTATGTAATTTTTACCGCATTTTTGGAACTGCGTGGGATTTAATTATGCATTTGCAACCTTATGAAAAATTTGGCATTCAAACACTTTTTTTTCTTTTTAAATAATATTTGTACATTGTTGTAACTTTTAATTACATAACTTAGTCTTGTATTGAAAATTTTGACTAACTTTAAAATATTTTTTGCTAACTTTAAAACATTTACAATTAGTACATATTTAATTAAGTTTAGTGTATTTTAAATGGATGTAAACATCCAGGCGCCCGATTTTGTTACTCTTTAAATTTAAGACTTTATAATTGTTAAAGTTATTTTGATATATTATTCTTTTGAATAAATTAATTTGGAACATAGATTTGCCTTTTTTGTAAATCTATTTGTAATCTTGAAGGGTTATTTAACTGACTTCCGGAGCACATTCCTTCGAGGATTTGTTATTTAAAAAAAAAACACTGTCCAGCTCTACCGAATTTTTAGTTTGCCTCGAAGAAAATTAATATTTTTAAATTTAAATTTATTTTTAGCCAACTATTACCATTGGCCCCCTTCAATTATTTTACACACAAACAAACCAAAAAAGAAATTTCTAAAACTCCGATTATCTCACAAAAACAAAATAATTCCAATGATTTAAGTTCAAAAAATAGCACAAAGAGCTCTGAAAGTAATTCACCTATTCTACCTACAACTGATAGTAATTTACACACGTTTAACTCACAAACATTCAACATAGATTCGATTTCATTGAAGAAAGAAATTAAAATTGCAGTAGCAGAAGCAGTTAAAAAGTCGTAGGTTCATATTTTTCGATCGAATTTCAAACAATAAAGAATGAACTCAGTATGTTACAAGATTTAAAAAATACTATACAATTCTTAAGTGAAGATTATGACCGTATAAAATCTGATCTCAAATATAGTGAAGAGAAAATAATAGCATTAACAAAAGATAATAAAAAACTTTCCGGAACACGAGAAATAAATCTGGAGATCAACGGTATCCCCGAAAACAAATCCGAAAACCTTGTGTCTGTCATTAAACAAGTAGGTGCAGCGGTATCTGTCCCTTTAAAAGACAGTGATATTCAAAATCAAAAATCAAAATCAAAATAAACTTTATTCAAGCAGTTTTGAATACTCATTTTACAATTAAGCTACCACCGGTTCGGAAAGTAGATTCTACCGAGAAGAACCGGCAAGAAACTCAGAAGTTACTCTTTTTTAACATTTAAAAAATACAAAGTCATGTTAATTGAATACAATTATTTAAATTAATATATCCTGCTTGGAAGTCAACAGGTATTAACTCCACGCTTTTTTATCATCTATAAAATCTTGTATCGAATAATATGCTTTTTCTACCAATGTATTTTTTACAAACGATTTGAATTTACTAAACGGCAAAGTTAAAAATGTCTGCGGAATTTTATTATAGAAACGGATACTTTGCCCCAAGAAGGATTTATTGACTTTGCGGAGTCGGAAACTTGGCATTATAAGCTTATCCTTACTCCTAGTGCACATACAATGATTATCACTGATTTTATCAAAGTGATCAATGGTACTGTGAATATACATAATATTGTTTTTAATATATTGCGACGCAACAGTGATTATTCCCACTTTGTTAAAAACATCCCGAAGAGATTCTCTAGCTCCAAGATTATAAATAAACCGGATTGCTCTCTTTTGTAAAATAAATTAATTAAATTAATTATTAATTTTATTTAAATCAGGCAACAGTGGCCCATAGAAATATAACTACATAATATACATTATCTTAAAAATATACTAATACATATTCACTTAAAAATACTATTACATAACAATATACAACATAATCATATAATATACTAATACATATTTTCTTAAATTTATAACTACACTACACTACACGACACTATCATGTGCTGTTGCGCGTGGTGCAGGGTATCCTGCCACGAAATCTACGAAACACCACACCCGTTGGCCAAAAACTCTGCTGCATGAAGGTGGCTAGATGTTGAGTCGGAACGCGCACCACAAATGAATTAAAATTCACGTTGTAACGCGATTCCAGCTTCACGACCCTCAATATCCACGTCGTTTTCATGCGAATATACTCCACAATCTCCTCTGCCTTTGTGGAGTAATGTAGACGGGACAGGTACAGCTGTGTTGTTGGAACAGCCGTCCGCAACGAAGTTCCTGCATCCGACGGCTGTGCGCTCCCGCACTGGTTGCGGCTCGACGGCTTCTTCTTCTTCTTCTTCTTCTCAACTTTGACGAAGCCATCTGCATCTACCCGGTTTGTTTTCAAACCCGGTTGTCTCAGATCCTCGTGGGTTTGGACTATTTGAATCTGTTTTCCCTGTTTCTGTGTCTTACTCTGCGATGCAGCAGGTTTAGCAGCTACAGCAGTGTAAGCACTTTTGGGAATCGGGCTATTTCGCTGTGACAACGCTTCAATCGGGGGCGTTGAACTGGCGGCGGAGTGACGTGATGCGTCGTCAGCACTATCGACAGTCGCAAACACGAAACTGCCACCGAGCGCATTTTTCGCACCGCGTCTCATATTCACATTCGAGGCATCGTGTGACCTACATTCCGAAGTAGCGCTACGTAATTGCACTACTTCAGCACGCAATTCACTAATAGTTTTGTCTGATGCCTCCAACTTCGATTGTACCTCAGCCAGAGTCGTCTTCAAGTATGTGATGTCCTTAAGCAACCTGGTAACGTCGACGTGATCGAATGTGTGAGGGGGCAGCTTATGCAACTCCTTCGCCACGAAAGCGGGCACGTCGTCCGGGTCGGTCATCTTAAACAGGTCGATGATGTCCTGGATACTCTTTTGTGTTCCATCCCTTCTGCGTGACGGCATTTCGTGAATCTTCCCAAGCGTTTGGAAAAGCAGCACTTTGCCTCTGCTGATTTCATCTTCTTTGAAGTTTGACTTGCAGATCTGCAAAATGCTGACTTCGTCCATGGTATCGATGGCATTTTGTATGAATGCCAACAACTCGTTGGCTATGAGTTGTTGCAAACTCATAGCTAACAGACGGGCAGCGGTTATAGCCGCACAATACGCGTCTTCAGAATTTGCACTGTGGAACACGTCCGTGTCCGAGCGCGCATTGCACACGATTCAAATCTGCAGATCCAATATTTGCAGCGTTACCCCAAAGTAATATGCCATATGACATAATACTGTGAAAATAACCAAAATAAACTAAACGAGCGGTATCAATATCCGTTAGTTGTCTAACTTTTTTAACCGCGTATGTTGCGGAGCTGAGTCTTCCTGTTAGCGATGATAAATGAGAAGTCCACAGTCCAAGATATATTATTATTTTGCTTGCTAGCATTGGGTAGGGTAAAAACTACACATTTTGTTTTTTGAGCATTCAAAACTAAATTATTTACTGTAAACCAATTGTGTATCTGTGATAATGCACCGTTCACATCGTCATAGTCACTTTTTTTCCTGTCAACCTTAAAAATCAACGAAGTATCGTCAGCAAACAACATTATATCACAAATACCCTTAACATAGAAAGGAAGATCATTTATATATACTAGGAATAGAAAGGGACCCAAAATTGAACCTTGTGGAACTTCCATTTTTAACGTATATCCAGAAGACTTAATTCCATTAATGAAAACTTGCTGGATTCTTGGACTTAAATATGAAGCAATGAGATCAAGAGCTTTACCCTTAACACCGTAATATTTGAGCTTATACTTCTTTATAAGTTTCGTGTTCTGCACAATCGAATGCTTTTGATAAATCACAGAATACTCCAATAGCGTTCTGTGATTTCTCCCAAGCATCGTAAATATGTTTGAGAAGCGCGATCCCCGCATCAGTTGTTGAGCGACCTCTTCTAAAACCGAATTGCTCACCATGAAAAATAGCATTTGTACCGAAATGGACGAGAAGTTGATTTAAAATATTTTTTTCGAAAATTTTACTTAAGGATGGGAGTATTGAAATAGGCCTGTAATTACCGGGATCGCTTCTGTTTCCAGTCTTAAAAAGTGGTAAAACTTTACTACATTTTAACAAGTTAGGAAATGAACCCGTGTCCAAACTCTTGTTAAAAATTACTGCTATATACGGAGCAATATCGTATATGATGTTATTAATAAATTTTACCGAAATGCCCCATATGTCGTTAGTTTTTTTAATATTTACAGTTTTAAATACTTTTATGACATCTATTGCAGAAACCGTTTCAAATAAAAAATCAATAACGCATTTAGAAATACTATTATTTAATAACCTAGCCGCATTTATGATTTTAAATGAAATGTTATTTTATGGTGTACTTTATCAAAAAATGTTTCAAATAAATTAGCAACCTCTAATTCAGAACTCGTGCATCTACTACCTGTGTTCAATTCTATTGGTATAATTTCCTTTTTGAGTTTTCCACTAACACTACTAATAACATCCCATGTGGCTTTAATTCTTTTATCAGAATTCAGGATCTTTTTCTTTAAATATAAGGACTTAGCAGAAATGCATACTGTTTTAAAAATTTTGGAATATTTATTGACGTATTCTAAAAAGGCTACGCTTCGATTCCACCGCCTCATATCATATAAGTCGTATAATTTATTTCTACTTTTATAAATACCAACAGTAGCCCAGTCACTAAACTTTAATTTTGTGTTACTATAACATGATTTCATTTTAAATATATTGTTAAATTATTTTAATATTACTTCAAAAAATGAATTATAAAGCTCATTTGGATCCTGTGTCGTAAGATCTAGATAAGACAATTTATGCGCCACAATATCTTTAAAACAATGTAATTTGTTAGCCGTTATTGGCCTGTATGTTATGTTTTTTAAATGATTTATTTCTTTGTGTTTTAATGAAAACTTCTGACCACAATGGTCTGAAGTTAAATTATTTATCAATCATAAATAATTTAACTTCAGACCATTGTGGTCTTCATATATTTCACAGTCACAAAACACAATATCAATACACTTAGAAGTATCGTCGGTTATTCGCGTCGGTTCATTAATTCTATGGGTTAAATTAAATGACATAAACAAGGCGACCAACCGAATACTTAACGTAGTTTCTTTAAGTAAGTCGACGTTAAAGTCCCCACATACAATTATATATTTATTAGTTTTACATAGCTTTTTAAGAATGTCCTCCATAGTGGTTTCAAACAAATAAAAATCTCCCGATGGGGGCCGGTACACACAGACTATAATGTAATGTGGAAATTCCACGCAGGATAGTTCGATAGTACATTCGATAGAGAGGGCCACAATATCTTTTCGAGATTTACAAACGATATCATTCCGTACTAATATTAATGAGCCACCACGAATAGCACTCCCTCTTACGAATGCACTTGACAGTTTAAAGTTTGAGATATTTAAAAAGTAAAAAGTAAAGTAACAGCCTGTAAATTTCCCATTGCTGAGATAAGGCCTCCTCTTCCATTAAGGAGAGGGTTTGGAACGTATACCACCACGCTGTTCCAATGCGGGTTGGTGGAATGCACATGTGGCAGAATTTCGATGAAATTAGACACATGCAGGTTTCCTCACGATGTTTTCCTTCACCGCCGAGCACGAGATGAATTATATACACAATTAAGCACATATATATAGTGGTGCTTGCCTGGGTTTGAACCCGCAATCATCGGTTAAGATGCACGCGTTCTAACCACTGGGCCATCTCAGCTCTTCTCTTCTCTTGAGATATTTAATATGTAAATTTTTTTTACCCAATGCTCTGTGAAACAAAATACATGAATTTTATAACACTCCGAAAATAACTCTATTTCATGATCTTTTCCAACTATGCCCTGTATATTTTGATGTATAATATTTAAGTAAGAGGGCGCAGATGTTGTCGTTTTATTTAGTTTAAACTATTATTTATTTATTTATTTATTTAAGGTTCGTCAAGTTACAAATCATATGGGTTGATACGTTACAATATTAACAATTTGTAACTTTGTGAAGACAAACACCACATGCATATACATTTAAGTGAGACAGAAGCTAAAGAGTAATAAAGTTATACAATAAAATATGATTCTAATATAAAAAAGAGAGAAAAACCGTAGTAAGGATAAATTACACATGAAACAGTATAAAAATAAAATACAGACAAATAAAATTTAAATACCCAGACATTAAGGATAACTTAGTCGTTTCTTTTTGAGACTGTCAGGTGTACACGAAAAGATATCTATTTGTTCGGCATATTTATTTGATAAGCGACTCAAACGCGGAATAGGTGAGTTAGCACCGAGTACAGTTCGACGGATTGGTGGCACAAAAGGTGCAATAGAGTTACGCGGATATTTATAAGGCACTCTTAATCGTAGATGTGATAGGATCTTTGGGCAATTATAATGAGAGTTGAGTAATTTGTTGAGAAAGACTAAATCTATAATGTCCTCACGTTCTTTTCAACCGACTTCAAAAAGGAGGAGGTTATCAATTCGTCTGTATTTTTTTTTGTTTTTTTTTTTATGTTTGTTACCTCATAACTTTTCACTGGGTGGACCGATTTTGATAATTTTTTTTTGTTTGAAAGGTAGTGCTTCCCGTGGGGTCCCATTTTTTTTAAATTTTTTTCCGATGATGGTATCCGTATGAAAACGACATAAGTCTTAAATTTGCATTATGTATATGCGCGACAAATAGGTGAATAACTGAAAATCACGTTAACCAATTTTGATAATTCTTTTTTTATTATAAAATATATACTTCAAGGGTAGTTTGGTGAAAGTTTGGTAAGGTTTTGAGCACAGCATCCATGGCAAAGTAACGGAACGGAAGGGAACGGAACAATTCTGAGGAGCACGTTAGCGATACTCGGTCGAATCTTTTATTTTTATGTTATTTGGATATTTGAGTCACCTTCCGTAATGCGGTAATGTTAATGTAATTATCATAGTCGAATATTATAATCAACTAGCTACCCAGCCCGGCTTCGCACGGGTGCAATACTGATACTAAATATACTACAGAATTTGTTTATTTACGACATCACATCGCAAACTTCTAAAATTATCAGTGTTTCTTTACTATATTGGTCATGTATTATATATACTAACTTTCCTCTGGAATCACACTATCTATTAAAAAAAACCGCATCAAAATCCGTTGCGTAGATTTAAAGATATAGGGACAGAGAAACCGACTTTGTTTTATACTATGTAGTGATGGAACTCCTAAACGGCTCACAGTTAGGGTGCGATATGGGGCAGAATTTCTTACTATCTTTAATCAAATTTTGTGTATGTGATGTAATGTAATATGATGTACGACATATATTAGCTCTTTTTCAAAGTTTTTTTGCTGAGGTCGATTACAGCTCTTTCGAGGGATCCTTGTAGTTTATGCCGCAATACGTATTAAAGTCGCATTTTCGAAAGTCTATTTTTTCTTTATTCGCAAGTTTCCCTTAAATTGTCCTCAAAGTAGTTTATGACTCATATAAAGGGAACGCTTAATCTATCCATATTAAGAAAAATTAGTTAGTCAAATTCACAAGCTTCACTTAAAATCAAAAAATAAATAAAAATTTTAACAAAAAGAAAAACCGACTTCAAACAAAACACTACTTTAGAACAAATGAATATGCACTAAAAAGTGTTAAAAATAATTGCGTATTCAATATATTTTTTAGAGTCCTCTTAAGAAAAATGAACTTTCTTACTGTCTTTAATCAAATTATGTGTATGTGATGTGATGTCATATGATGTACGACATTTGTATATCAGCTCTTTTTTAAAGTTTTTTTTTGCTAAGGTCGATTACAGCTTTTTCGAGTCATCCCTGTAGTTTATGCCGCATGACGTATTAAAGCGCATTTTCGAAAATCTATTTTTGCTTTATTCGCAAGTTTCCTTTGAAATTGTCCTCCAAGTAGTTTCTGACTCATATAAACGGAACACTTAATCTATCCATATTAAGAAAAAATAGTTAGTCAACATCAGCTTCACTCAAAATCAAAAAATAAATAAAAATTTTAACAAAAAGAAAAACCGACTTCAAACGAAACACTATTTCAAAACGATGAATATGCGCTAAAAAGTAATAAAAATAATTGCGTATTCAACATATTTTTTAGAGTCCTACTAAGTAAAATGAAATTAAAAGTATTAGACTACTTAAACGTCGATTTACGATTATACAATGTAGTTATAATTATTGCTATATTTGGAGTCGGTGTCAGCCAAGAAAACCCTACAATATATCTATCAAAAAACAATACGAGAATACTTTCACAAATATGTTTTTTACAAATTACCTTTTATACAATAATATACTGGATTACTGGATCAATCAAGGGGCTCGTATCGCTTCTTTCTTTTGATTGTTGGGGCAAGGGCTGTTTTTCCTCTTCATTGTTTAGTCGTGCGTTGCGTGCGTTTCATTTTCTAGTATTTTCTTCATTTAATAAATTTGTATATAATGGCGGCGATGCGGCGGTGCGGCATTGCACATGCTGGAGGGCAAGCGCACTGCGCTATCGGGGTCCGATGTCGGGGTCACCAATTATTGCTGGATTTGTGTAGAGGATAATGAAAGTCACTAACTGGTTCACGATTTATTAACGAGACGGTACAATTATACGGACTGCGACGCACTTGATAGACACTCTGTTTTACATATGCAATGCTTTGACTTTTATAGATGTGTGCCGTCAGCACATCGCCTTTTTAGTTGTACTCCATATTTGGCATGACGAAATCATAACAATTTATTGTTAGATTATTATAATACATTAATCAGTCAGTCAGTACAGGGTACTCAAACAATTGTGACATGTCGTAAATAAAAATATATTATTCCTTCGGTATTTGAGTATTGGCTAGCCTCATACCTGGATCCGTCTCTGAATATTATATGCCTCAGTATCTCAAGATAGCCTACACGCCAAAGTGGTGACCCCGACGTGATCTGAGGCTCGACGCAAGAAAGGACGAAGTTACACTCTAAGCTCGAAGGCCGACTTTATCCAGAGAACGACGTGATTTTTTTAAAGATTCCGGCTGCTTCTAAGTACTGACTCGCAAGAAAGCAACAATGAGTATCCCCGACGCGCAGCAGAGCAAATGTGCAACTCATTCAGCATCTCAGAACGACGCTGTGGAGCTTGCCTCAGTGACGGTCTCGTCAAGGATACCGGATTTCCAGCACGATCAGCCAAGGCTGTGGTTTGTGCAGTGTGACGCAATTTTAAGACCACAAAAACTGAGTGACGACACGAAGTTTAACCTCATCGTCACTAAATTAAGCAAAGATGTCATTCAGCAAGTTAGTGATATCCTTTTGAGTCCACCGGAGACAAATAAATTCGAAACTTTGAAAACACGATTGTTGGCAGTGTATGAGGAATCCGAAACCAGCAAATTTCAAAAATTAATTAGCGGTATGGATCTAGGTGATCAAAATCCTTCACAGCTTTTACGTCGTATGAGAGATCTAGCGCGTGGAAAAATACCGGACGATACGCTTCTCATCATGTGGCAAGGTCATCTTCCTGCTTCGGTTCGAGCTGTCTTAGCTGTAAGTGAAGTTAAAGACCTCGAAAAATTAGCTGCTATGGCCGACAAAGTGATGGAAACCTCTAGCCCTGCAAATATTTCCGCGATTCAAACACCTGGTTCGAGGGATGACTCATTTATTTTAGCTGAGATCGCTAAATTAAGCTTGCGCATACGTGAAATGGAGAGTAGGTCAAGACAGAGAAATTTAAGCAATAGTATGCAAAAACGACGCCGTTCAGTCTCGCGAGAGCGTAATACAATACGCCGTAAGCCCGAAAGTGCTGATTGGCTATGTTATTATCATCACAGGTTTCATAGTCGCGCAAAGAAATGTATAGAGCCATGTTCGTGGAAAAAAGACAAGAATTCGGGAAACTAGAACTGGTGCGATCGCCGGCGGAGATATGCACCATCACTCCTTCTCGAGTCGAGATGGCCCAGTGGTTAGAACGCGTGCATCTTAACCGATGATTTCGGGTTCTAACCCAGGCAAGCACCGCTGATGCATGTGCTTAATTTGTCTTTATAATTTATCTCGTGCTCAGCGGTGAAGGAAAACATCGTGAGGAAACCTGCATGTGTCTAATTTCATCGAAATTCTGCCACATGTACATTCCACCAACCCGCATTGGAACAGCGTGGTGGAATATGTTCCAAACCCTCTCCTTAATGGAAGAGGCCTTATCTCAGCAGTGGGAAATACAGGCTGTTACTTTTTTTTTACTCCTTCTCACCGCCTTTGTGTTACTGATAGTAAGAGTGGACTTAGATTTTTAGTGGAAGTGTGATAGTTTCAGTGACATTAATGAGGGGACTTATGTTATTGAAACGAGTGTATTTGGAAGAAGATGATTTATTACCGATCAATTAGTGCAACGATCTTAATATTTATACGCCATCTGACTTACATACTACTTAATACACTACACCTCGGGGGGCGAATTAAAAAAAAAAAAAGAAATGTTTTTCGTCAGTATTAGTAGGTATGGGATATTTTTGTAGGATTTCGATTTTTGCAGGGTCAGGTAAAACTCCATCTTTTGAAACTAAATGTCCTAAATAAAGAATTTCTTTCTTCAAAAAATTACATTTCTTGGGATTTAATTTTAAATTAACTTTTCTTAGCCTTTCCATAACGTCAATCAAATTTTTATTATGTACGCTCAAATTTCTTCCAAATACAACTAAATCATCTAAATAAACAAAACACTTATCAAATGTTAACTCTGACATTGCAACTGACATGGCTCTGCTAAAAGCGCTAGGACTAGTCTTAAGACCCATTGGTAATCTTTTCATTTGGTATTGACCAGTGTTTGTCGTAAAAGCCGTGTATTCCCTACTTCGTTTATCTAACTCTACCTGATAGTAACTTTGATTAAGATCTAAGTGTGAGAAATAGATAGAACCACAGAGAGAGTCTAAAATTTCATTTATATTTGGCAAAGGGAACTTATCGTCCACAATGCAGTCATTAAGTTTCCGATAGTCGATAACAAGTCTCCACTTCTTATCACTATCACTTTTTTTCGGTACTAACAAAATTGGACTTGACCACTCGCTCTTAGCTTCTTCTATAATGTCATTCTTAAGCATTTCTGTAATTTGATTATTAACTTCATTTTTTAAAGAATGGGGTAATCTATACTGCTTAACATATACCGGACTCGTATTTGGTTTCAAAGTTATTGATTGTTGATAAATATTGGTAGTATTGAATTTATCGCCTGGCAAAAAGAAAACATCTGAATACTTTGCACAAATATCCTGAATGGATTTACGCTCCTCTGTATTGAGGTGATTTAAATTTAAAATGTTTAATAAAGCTTTAGCCCTATTTAAGTCATTAGCAGTTGACCAAAAGTCGCATAACTCATAATCTTGAATCGAATATATTTCCCGTTGAACATGATGTTACTTTGCCAATGTTGGCAAAGTAACATCATGTTCATTGGTATTTAAAATTTTAACAAGTAATCTCTTGTTTCGTATCCTACTGATACAACCTGCAAGGAAAACATTATCAGCTAATTGCTGACTGTGGATAACACAGTCATTTTCTGAATTATTATCCAAAAGTAAGTAATGAAATGATTCACAACGCGCTGGTATAAGTAAATTTTCATTAGAATAATTCAACGAATCATAAAGTGGTAAGGAACATTCCATTCCATAATTGTTTAAGGTAATGGAATTGTTTTCAAAGTTGATATTTGATACGTAGCGACACAGAAAATCTAAACCTAAAATACCGTCAGCCTTTAAAGGTAAGTTATTGAAAACATGTAGCCTTATATTAAAGTCAACATGAAACTGTTGATCACGATGAAATAAGATGACATCAGTGTAACCTATGGACTGAATTTTACCTCCAATACCATTTATGATAGTTTCGTCTCTAATTACTTTACTGTTACTGGATAATGCCTGTTTCTTTATTACAGATAATGATGCTCCTGTGTCTACTAACCAAAAATATTTCCTATTGTTAATAAAAAATGATAAATATTTGGCTTTGCCATTTAATGCCAAAATGTTATGTTTCAACACGAAAAAACTGCATTTCACTATTATTATCTGCGTTTACGGATTGATTTTGTTCAAGTTTTTCTGAATAAAATACTCTGTTTCTATTGCCACTACCACGAGATATCGAACTCGATGGATTCTCGTTCGAATCTCGTCCGCGATTCAATTTATGAAATTTAGGTCTACCATGACAATACGTTTGGCCGCGTGGATAATTATTAAAATTTCTTCGTTTATTAAAATAACTGGAATTATTTGGCTTACCTGCGTTATTTTGTGGGAAATATGATCTTTGGACGCGAATCTGTGGTCTAGTATGGGAATTAAAATGAGAATGTGACTTACCTCTTCCACGAGTGGAGAAATGCATGACATCCTCACCTCGCGACGAAGATGCAGCTGACAGCTCTTCATCTTTCGCAGCTTGAATCGCCTCGTTTAGGTGTTTGTAGTTGCGTGCTGCAATAATTGTACTTAGTCTCGAATTTCTTAGACCGTCAGAAAAATGTTGTATTGCGAATCGCTCATTAATAGGTTTTAAAATTTCGTCAGTATCGCCGTCTACCTGAGCTATCGTTAAATCTGCAAATAAGTTTTCTATCTCGGTTCCAAACTGTTCTATAGTGCGATATCCTTGAGATACAGTTTGTAGCCGTGCTTGTATTGCAGTAGGACTTTTCTTCACCAATAATTTGTTTTTTAAATCCTTAATTAAGCCTTTTGTAGAACTGTATTCGGGTAACATTCGTAATTTAGCATTCTGTGACAGCCTACTTTTTAAAACAAATGTAATTAGTAATTTTTGACCTGATGATGACAACATATCCGAATACATTTCTATAGAGTCAATGATACCTTTAATGCTGTTTTCGTTATTATTCATAACAGGAATTAAACTACATGCTGTTTTCAAATCGAACTCCATTTTTAGTTCAGGATTCGAACACGTTTCGCTAGAATCACTGTCACTACTACTCATATGACATGCAGGCTTAGAACATAAATTGATAATTTGTGAGTAGTATGACTTTATTTCATCGCTTATTGAAGCAATAAATGTAAGAGACTTAGGCTTTATTTCTTTAGAAGTAATACATTGGATTATATTCGAACTTTTCTCAAATATTTTCTCAGTTTCCGCTAACTTATTTTTTATAACATTACCTTGATATCTTAACTTTCCCTTAAATATTTTCTTATCAATTTAAGTTCATCTAAACATTTAACTAAATTATCATCCATTCCCTTATAACAACATATTAATAAAAGAAATACATACCAAGTATATTAATTCACTTACGAGTGGTTACCCATGGTAGGGGCTACGACCTGACACATTGCAATATGAAACTCTTTGTTTACATTATACATACTTAATCGATTAAATAATATTAATAGGATACATTTATTTTACTAGATTCTACACTAATTCGTTAACAAAAAAAAAACACCTTAAAGTTTATAAATAGTCATTTTAACAGTTTACTGTTTATTTCTGAAATTGTATTGGATCACTTTACAAAACACTCACGCACTTTTTATTAATGTTAAATATAAACACCTGGTTTTCACGCACTTTCTTCGTAATTCTAATGCCGTCACTTCTCTACTGGTTGGGTATTTGCGCGGGTGAATGATCGTCTTAAGTTGTTTTGCGTGATCTCATCCGATATCCAATTTTTATGGCATTTTTTGTACTTTTTATAAATAAAGTACAGTGCTGCAATACCCAGTAGCACACAAATAACCAATAAAACTATGCTGATTGTAGACAGATGCATTCGTATTTCTTCAACTTGTGCCTGGTTCGAGCCTGCGGCATTTGGATTTAGATATACTGTTTCTTTCTCGACACTGGATCGGCACATTGTTATATTTTTTTTTTTGTAAACAGTAACGAAGAATAAACTTAAATTTCTACATATTGCTTTAATTTGAATTTATATCCAATTCTTCAACTCATGGTCCGATTTTGGAGCTGCAACACTATACTGCGATCAAATTCGCGTCGCGCGCCCCAAATATGGCAAGGGTCGCCATGAGGGGACTTATGTTATTGAAACGAGTGTATTTGGAAGAAGATGATTTATTACTGATCAATTAGTGCAACGATCTTAATATTTATACGCCATCTGACTTACATACTACTTAATACACTACATTAAATACTCAGCAATCAGTGAGAACTATTGACTATTCTAATGAATATAGTGACTTATTAGCAGAGTTTTCTAATATAACGAAACCAATGTGTTTCAAAGAGACTCCATGCCATTCCGTTGTCCATTATATTGAGACGACAGGATCCCCTGTCTTTGAACGTCCGCGACCTTTACCATCGGATAAATATGTCAAAGTGAAGGCCGAATTTCAGCGTATGATGGATATGGGAATTTGCAAGCCCTCTAAGAGCTGCTGGGCTAGTCCGTTGCATGTAGTTTTAAAGAAAAACGGTGATTTAAGACCATGTGGTGACTATCGCCGTCTAAACAACATAACAAAGCCTGATAGATATCCCATACTACGCATACAGAATTGCACTTACGTGCTAGCAGGAAAATGCGTGTTCTCCCGTCTCGACCTCCAACGAGCTTATCATAATATAGCAGTTGCAGAACAAGACGTCGAGAAGACGGCCATAACGACTCCTTTTGGACTATATGAATTCACTCGTATGACGTTTGGTTTAAAAAACGCAGCGCAAACGTTTCAACGTTTTCTCAATAACGACGTGTTTAGAGACATGGATTTTTTATTTTCATTAATTGCTTAATGGTTTCCTGCACAACGCCAAGAAGAAAGACAAGACTCCTATTCCTTGGACTGACGACTCCGTAGATGCTTTTGAACAATGTAAGGAAAGCTTAAAATGCGCCGTTACATTGTCCTTTCCATCTCAAGACGCTCATATATCACTCATGACTGATTGTTCTGCTACTTGCGCTGGAGCCGTCTTACAACAGAAAGAAGAGAACTCATGGAAGCCACTTGCATTTCTTTCAAGTAAGCTAAGTGAAGCGCAACAGCGATACCTATAATAGAGATCTTTTAGCTATTTACATGGCTATAAAGCACTTCAGGTATTTAATTGAAGGTCGTCCTCTGACTATTTATACGGATCACAAACCATTGGTTTACGCCTTCAAAAAGAACGCTATCGGAAAAAACGATACACCGAGAAGGTTGAGACATTAAGATTTCATTTTACAATTTTCCACATCGATTGAACACGCCAGCGGAACCGACAACATTGTAGCCGATGCTTTATCGAGAATATCCACCATCGCCGATCGACTATGAAAAACTCGCAGAAGCTCAGGAAAAAGATAATGAATTAAAAAAGTTACTTGAATCAAAGAACTTAAAGTTTAAGAAACTTATTATGCCAAATAGCAAGATACCTATTTTCTGCGAAGTGTCTACTAATAAGGTGCGACCATATTTGCCAGTGGAGTTTCGTGTAACAGCATACAAAGCCATACATGACTCAAGCCACCCGGGAATTCGCACAACAAGAAAATTGATCCGCGATCGCTATATTTGGGCAGCAATGAATAAGGATGTTACCTTTTGGGCCAAATCATGCTTAGATTGTCAGAGATCGAAAGTGCAACGTCATACAATATCACCTATCGGAAATTTTCCTAAGTGTCAACGCTTCGAACATTTACACGTGGATATTGTCGGACCACTAACTATTTGTAAGGGTTACCGATATCTAGTTACCATGGTAGACCGAGCGACTGGTTGGCTAGAAGCTTACCCAATTAAAGACATTACAGCTGAAACGGTAAATAACATTGTTTATTCAGGCTTGATAGCACGATTTGCATGTCCATTGCGTACTACGACGGATCAAGGTCGTCAATTTGAATCCAACTTGTTCGCATTGTTGGCTAAGAGAATGGGCATAACTAAAATAAGAACCACGAGCTATCACCCACAGTCAAATGGTGTCGTCGAACGAACTCATCGAACATTAAAAACAGCCCTTATGTGTAGAGGCAATACGGACAATTGGGTCAACGAATTACCGTCAGTTTTATTAGGCTTAAGGGCAAGCTTACGCGATGACACTGGAATAAGTGCAGCCGAGATGGTTTACGGTGAAGTCATACGTTTACCAGGAGATTTCTTTTCGCCGACAAAGCTGGAAATCACTGAAAATGAAACATTTTTACAGAACCTGCTTTATAGGATCAGACAAATTGCATCGCTACCGAAACGAGATTTAAGACAAAACGGTATATTTGTACATCCAGAATTAAGTGAGTGTACACACGTTTTTGTCCGATGTGATAGAGTTTCGAAGCCACTTACGTCACCCTATTCTGGACCGTTTAAAGTTTTAAGCAAATCAGCGAAACATTTCAAGATAGTTATTAATGGTATCAAAAAAATAGTAAGCATCGATCGCCTTAAGCCGGCGTTTCTAATTACCAGCGAGGATAGCATTGATCGAATTCCAAATAAGGTAGAAGCTAATAAAAACAATAAGCCTATGACAACGAGATCTGGTCGTATAATTAGACCTGTTGTGAGATTTGCATGCAGATAGATCGAAATATTTAGTATTTTTTTTTAAATATAATTAATTTTAATTTATAAAAATATTTTGATGTTGTACGCACATAAAAAAGGATCATATTATCATTATTATATACACTTTTTTGCTAATATGCTATATAATTTCTTTGTAGTTTTGTTTCTAAAGATTTTAATTGTTTTTAGATTTATTGAGTACCTTGGTTGCTTTTGTTTCTAGTTCATAGTGTTATATGTAAATTTTTCATGTATTCAATGTTTGTTACTGGTTTTTATTTATTTTAAGAAAATTGTTAATTTTTTCTCAAAGGGGGATGCTATGTGCCGTCAGCACATCGCCTTTTTAGTTGTACTCCATATTTGGCATGACGAAATCATAACAATTTATTGTTAGATTATTATAATACATTAATCAGTCAGTCAGTACAGGGTACTCAAACAATTGTCACATGTCGTAAATAAACATATATTATTCCTTCGGTCTTTGAGTATTGGCTAGCCTCATACCTGGATCCGTCTCTGAATATTATATGCCTCAGTATCTCAAGATAGCCTACACGCTAAAGTACCAAGTCATCAGCATAGCTAATGTTGTTCATAAAACACCATCAACGTAACATTCGACACTGGCACCACCGAGCTCACCGATCAGCCGGTTCATGTACAGATTGAAGAGCTAGGGCGAACTCAATCCCCCCCTGCCGCACCCCGCACTCCAACCTGTACACGTCCGAGTAAGCCCCCGCCCACCTAACACAGTTTGTTTGATTGCAATACCAGTACTTAAGAATATAACTTAATATAACTTAATACAAAGATACAGTTTCAGGTGGTAAAGTCGTATCCTTATACAGTTTTCCCCAAAGTACATCATAAGACACTTTTGAAGGTCAAAAGCCTTCGACAGGTTCAAAAAACACGCGAAGATTGGCGTTTTTCTAGCTGTATAGTATTGTACAGTCTGCTTGAGACACAGTAGACTCTCAGTAGACAGTCCAGGTCTGAACCCAAACTGTGCGTCATGAGGTTCAAAATAATCAGCCAGCTGTTTGTCAAACAGACTGTTCAGCACCTTAGCAATTACAGTACTCAAAGATATTGGCCTGTAATTGGACATGTCAGAGGCATCCCCAGTTTTGTTCTTAATAATTGGCACAACTACCGTATGCATCAATTTCTGCGGAAGATACCCGTGTCCAAGACATAGATTAATAAATAAAATTTAAAAACAAAGAATAAACGACTTCAAACAAAACACTATTTTAAAACAAATAAAAATGCACTAAAAAGTAATAAAAATAATTGCATATTTAAGATATTTTTAGAGTCCTCCTAGGTAAAATGAAATAAAAACTTCAAAAAAGGACGAGGTTATCAATTCGTCGGAATCTTTTTTTTCATTTTTATTTTTTTTTATGTATGTTCCCCGATTTCTCGAAGACGCGTGGACCGAAGGTGGCACCTTCAAGTTGGTCCCATATTAATTAGAACAGGTTCTGATGATGTGATCCTGGAGAAATGGAGGGGAACCCTCATATTTTATAGGCACATGTACCGTATTTTACATAATTTCTGAAGTTATATTGGCATTTGCTTCTGGCAATCATAATATTATACTGCTGCGCTGATGATGGAAGGTGTAAGTCCTCAATTACTAGGAGTTAGGAAATAGTTCCTTGAACATTAATATATGGATTTATACTCCTCTTCGTAGCTTTTATGAAGAGAAGTACAGGTTCACTAAACATTTCCTTTGTTATGTTATTGTTTGGTATATCATGCACCAGATATAAGTTTTATTGAAATAGGTTCAGCGCTATTTTAAAAAATCAACAAATAACCATTTGTTAGATAAGGACTTTTAATTTCTATTTTGAGAAAATAACACTAAAAAGAGTAAAATAAAATATTTAAAAAAAAATAGCACCGACTTCAAATTGATCACCAAAAAGTAATAAAATAATTTGATTTAAACACGTATTATTGAAGTCGGACGATTTTGAGTGAAAAACAAAATGTAGAAATATTTACATATTTTTCTCGAGTCACACATTTTATTATATAAATACCCACTTGTGGGCTTACCATAAAAAAACCACTCGTGGTAACATAATCGAGCTTCCCCGTGAGCAGTCTGTACATATTTGTTCCAGCCTACCACACAATTTATGGTAAATAGAGTTTTTACATATTTTAAAACAACATTCGAGACATTCTGTTGACAATTCAATTAATTTCAATTAAGAAAAATAATATTCTTGATATTTATTTATTTGAATGTTATCTCTTTCCCCCCATTTCACCCTATCAAAAATTACATTGCTCTTAACTACTTTAGGATTGATAATAGTGAGATCACATTCAAAACTAACAGGATAATGATCCGAGGCATAAACCCCGTACAAACTGATTTCTCGCTGCATCAGTTACTATACAGTGGTCCAACCACCGCTGAAAACCACTAGCCTGACAACCGAAAGTGTGTGTATCACTGGGTAATAGTTCTAAGTCCATACAATGCCACGACTGCTCGGTGCATGTGTTTAGCATCTCCCTCAAAAATCTTTCACCAGGATGTGCGTTGAAGTCGCCAACCATGACAACCGATTCCACATCCTCACTGTCTATTATTGCACATATTTGACTTAAGCATTCACTGAATTGAATTAAGCTATCACTGTTACTATTATCAAATGGCATATACACAGAAAACAAGAGTATTTCACGGTTATCATGCACAATTTTTATTGCTACTGAGCGATCACTATTACACGAAACTAAAGACACAGACTAAAAGGCGGCTTTTCTTCACAGCAAGGCAACTCCACCATAAGGTCTTCCTTTGATGACTCCCATCGTCGTGTCCATTGACGACTTGCCCGTGTATGCGAAGTTGTCATCCAAGCTACTCAAATACGTCAGTTCATGCGGCCAAAGCCAGGTCTCCTGTAGGGCGATGACGTCAGATGTTTTGCATATTTGCCGTACACACTCCGTTGATCTTCTAATCGATTTACAATTAAAAGAGGAAATAATAACTTTCTTTTTGTCCACTTTATCCATTATGATTGTGATACATCTTCAATAATCGCAGAGTTATCTCTAGCCAAATGTTTTTTAAAGATGATAAAACGTCGAAACGGAATACCTTCTGGCCATAAATTGTCATTCAGGTATATGTGCAACTTATTTTTAGTTACAAATAACTTAAACGCATTATAAGGCTTATCGCTTTTCATATTGATTTTTTCTAAGTGCACACGTTCCTGGGTTTTACTCTCAATATATTCAACTACATATATCCTGTTCAGTAGTCTGTTTACTAACATTTGATATAAGGGAATTTTTGTCTCCGCTGCTTTGAACTTTCCCGAGGGCGATCAAAATGCCTTTCCAGTTTTGCCACTCAATCGATTTTGTGACTTACATTACTGGACTATAGTCCAACCTTCACTGCGTTCACTTTCAAGACATGTATCTTTTGCTAGTATCATATTACCGACAGAGATCTGCTGTTTATTTTTATAGATTAAATCACTATAATTATTCGTCTTTCATGCCCTTACTACCTAGCACAGGCGAGCTCACAGGTGCAGCCGGAACAATGTTGTTAATTACCGTAGAGTGAAAGAGAGAACGATACGATGGTTTGTTCAATAAATCATTGTTTTGATTGTTAGTGAGTGCACTCGTAATCACGCCCATATTGTCATTGCCGTTAGTCGCCGCTGTGATGTCACACGTCGTGCGGCCGTCTGCATCAGCGTTGAGCTCCGACGTCACGTGCGGTAGTCCTATCGTTCGGCTGTCTCTAAAATACCCTCCTCTTCGAATATTAATTTTATCATCGCTAAACTAAGATAACGGTGACGTAACTGTTTGAAAATTTTGTTTCAAATCTTCCAGTAAATCTGTAGTGACATAGTTGCTTTTGATCTGCTTAATTTCATTTTAATGGATGGATGGATTTAATGGAATCATTACCACTATGAAGTTTACGAGAAACAGGTATAGAAGGAGAAGAACAATTCTCGGGAACTAAATCTATTGAGCCCCATGTGGCTCCGGAGGAGGATCAACCTCCATTATAAAGTTTAAAAACTACAGAATATTAAAATACAGCAAATAATGTTAGTAACACCACTAACGCAAATATCAACTAATAGTACTATTAACAATAAAATACACTATAGAACTAAACGTAAACACTGAAAATCTCTTAACCCTTTCACCGCCAGAGTCGGATTTATCCGACAAAACATTTCGGGCTCATTCCGCCGAGTCGGATTTATCCGACACAAAACCCTGTCTATTATATATTCAATTTCTAAAGGTATTATGATGTTTTAGCCTAAAATACATATTTTTTTCGAAAGTTTATCTATTCAACTTTTTATTTAGTCTTATAATTCACATTTACTATATCAAGAAACAAAATAAAATGCTATTTCATTACGGTAAATTTACTAATATTATTCAGGAGGAAATGCATTGACTTCCAACGCCTGTGTCGTATTTATCCGACCATAGTGATGAGACATAATGTTAAAAATTTAAAGATATGGTATATTTATTAACAAAAATATTGTATTAAAGACCAACTTATTTAATAAAAAAAGCACATTAAGTTATTGTTATTTAATAACGTGTTGTTTTTACTGTGTAAATATATATTTTTCAAAGTAATTAGCGATTTAGTTATTTCTGTATGGACAACTATAAATGCAAATTCCCATCCCTAAATTGTGTCCATTTTGCTAATATAGCCAGCGCCTGTGTCGGATAAACACGACCGTTCATGACGTCACAACCGTATGGAACTGTCAATTAGTGTTGCGCGTGTTTTTGTAATAGTTTTATGTTCCTGTTTTAATTACCATGACAACTGCTGAATAATTAATGCGGATTCTAGAAATCGATGACGATGATGAATTTGTGTCAGACGAAGATTTTATTATTGATGAACAGTAATTATAGTTTTTATTTTATTTTTTTTAGTCTTATTTCAACTGAGGTAGGGTTAAAGCAGGACATATCCTCCTCGAAATAAGGAGTAGCCCGACGGTGAGTAAGGTAACCAGAGCTCCTGGGGGGGTGTTCGGCAATGCGCTTGAGGTGCTTTTAGTTTTTAGTGTTACAAGCTACAGTTGTCACTTACCATCAGGTGAGCCCAACGCTTGTTTGTCGACTTAGATGTATAAAAATTATAATAATAATTGTAATATATCATTTTTTAAATTTTCATTCAGTAGTAGTAGTAGAGTATACTGTAGTAGGTAAGTATGTATGTAGTTGTTGGTTAACCAAGCTCGTAAATACAATATCATTATTATAGCGAAATATCGACATCAACATAAAAAAATGTACCCACAACCCTATTTGTTGTAGGTATTATTTTATTGTTAAATGCGCCGGGCGCTGGGGGCACGCCAATCGGTAAAAAGTCTGGCGGTGAAAGGGTTAACACGTGTGTTAACCAACACTAACGTAAGCGAAACAATATTCATGATTTTAACAAAATGAAAGTTACAAAAACTTTACGAAAATAAATTAACGTTACATTTCGACTCAAAAGGCGGAAGGAAAGTGTTCAACAAATGTCAAAAATCATCTCAAAGATAATAAATCACAATTAGTTCAGGAACGCATTAATGCATAAAAAGTGCATTTATATTTCAAATGTAAAACTCAAATTTTCAAAGTCAATTGACAGACGACATTTAATAAATTCGTGTCTTCTCCATCCTACGTGATCCTACGTGACATAGGCGAAATAGTCTGTACCCGCCGGCACAACTGAAAGCCATTAAACTAAGAATTGAATTGACATTGAATAATTTACTTATATCGTATCAAATTAGATTAGAGCATACACAGAGAAGATTCCTTTGTTGGTTGCCAAAAAGAAAGATATAAAAGAAATTGTGAATAAAAATGTTATTCCAAAGTTATTACAATATTTTTTACAAATACGTTTTGTGAAATATTTTTATATAGATTTGAAACAATGGATATGTCGGCGCGAAACCACGAATTTAAGAAAAACACGTATCCAGAAATGATTATTATAATAATTTAAAACTGTTTGATTGTTAAATTAATATTTTTTAGCGAATTTTGAAATGTTAAATTAGTCTGAAATATTCTAGTGTTGGTAAACAGCTGTTATGTTGAGTGAATAAGTATACCCACCTATTTTTATTATAAAAGATCAGCCGGTATCGACAAGGGATCACACTGTAGGCCTCCCTGCCTTCACGGCAGGGAGGTAAGCGTATCGTCCAGGGCCACCACGATGGACCCTGTAGACAAATTATCTAAGGAGCAGCTCCTAAAGCTGCTCCATCTACATCTCCCAGACACCGTCGAGCTTCTGAACGATATTGCCCTCTTGATAGAGGAGGAAACTGTAGGGCCCACGCACGAAGCCGGCAGAAGCCGGTCGCCCTACCTGACGACACCTGTCGGTTCGACCATGGAGGTCGAACTCGACAGCGATGGCGGCGTCGACGCCGACAGGCGGAGAGCGACGGGTTCGAGCCGGTCCTCTCCAAATCCGCCAAGAGGAAGGCCAGGGCTCTTCAAGTCCCGCCTCCTCCTAAAAAACGGCCTGCTAAAGACAGCTCGAGCTCGTCCGAAGCATCACCCAAGCGTCCCGTCAAGCGTCCCGCGACGAAACCCAAGACGCCACCTACGCGGCCCCGAAATCGCCTTCAGCGACATCGAAGGCCAACGAGGCCGAGCTCAAGACTAAAACGTCACCCGCGCGCCCCGCACCCCCGAAATCGCCTTCAGCGACACCGAAGGCCAACGAGGCCGAATCCAAATCTAAACTACCGCCGCCGATAGTCATTCAGGACAAGGCGCAATGGCCAAGGATCTCGGGTATCCTGGTCGAACGTCGCCTTCTCTACACGAAGGCCAAAAATGTTCAACCTTGTTGAACATTTTTGGCATCAGAGTCCAAGCTCAGGACTCCGCGACACACCGTGCCGTAACAAAATTCTTAAGGAGTGAAAACACTCCTTTCTTTACGTACGCGCTCGAAGACGAACGTCACTTGCGCGTCGTCATTAGAGGCCTGCCAAAGGAGATCCCTGAGGCAATTATCAAGGCCAGTCTGGAGAAAGCGAATCTCCCGATAATTAATGTGCACCGGATGTACAACCCTCGGACCAAAGTGCGATTCGATCTCGTTCTAGCCATTCTGCCTCTCTCCCCCGAGGGAAAGAGGATATTTAATATAAAGACAATTTGCGACCTCTCCGACTTCAAGTTGGAAGCTCCGCGTAGCCGAGGCATACCTGGCCAATGCCACCGATGCCAGTCTTACGGCCACTCCGCCCGCCACTGATACGGCTACACCAAGTGCGTCAAATGCCTAGGCGGGCACCTCACCCCAAGTTGCGCCAACTGCGGGACCAAGGGACATCCCGCGAATTACCGCGGATGCCCCAGGGCCCCGCAAATACGCGACCCAAAGGGAAAACGGCGATCCAATAGGCGCGCCCCTAGACTGACACGAGCCCGTAAGGCATCGACGCGAGCCCCTCAGGCACCGACGCAAGCCCCTCAGGCACCGACGCAAGCCCCTCAGGCAAACGCGACAGCCCCTCAGGCTACCCATCCCAGGGCCCCTCAGGCCACTAACAAAGGTGCGTGGGAAAAACCACTGCTGGTCCGCAAGACCGTAGCGGCAGCCCCGCCACCACCACGTCACACCGCGCCGCGAACGGCAACATTTTGCACTTCGTCATTCCACCACCACGTATCCCTATCTATTAATATCCCTTACCCAGCTACTCATTCCAACATTAATTCGCCAATGTCTCTTTCATATCACTCGTGTCTATCATTTTCTCCACTATTTGGTTCCTAAATCTACTAGCAGATTCATCATTCTCTAACATACGCCATCGTGTCTTAGGAGGGGGCCGTATTCGGCTGTTTTTGGGCGAGACACTTAATTTAACATTCATTAGGATAAGTCTGTGTTGGGTGACTAATGCTTCGCCTGGCAGCACTTGACAGTTTTTGACACAGCATAGACTCCTCCGCCTCACTAGGAAATAGTCTATGTCGCGTGGTGGACACTCTTGTAAGTTATTAGGTGTTCCTCTTTTTTCTTAAACCACGTGTTTGTTATAGCCAGGTCGAAGGCACAGGCAGCTTGTAAAAGTGCCTCGCCGTCAGCGTTCCGGTTCCCAAATCCCAACCCACCATGCACTCTCTCATATCCATCACTCTCTCTTCCTACACGGCCATTAAAGTCACTACCCACGTATACTTCCTCGCTATCCTGTAAACCCATCAGCAGGCAATCAAAGTCCTCCCAGAACTTTTCTTTCACGCTCTCCTCACAACCTGACTGTGGTGCGTACACACTTAATAAATTCAGTGTCACGCCGTCCACAATTAATTCAATCGCTTTCAGTCTATCATTCACTCTTTTTACATCTTCCACAAATTCTTTCAACCTACTATCTAAAACTATACCCACACCATTTCTCTTACCATCACTTCCACAATAGAATATCTTATATCCTTCTCCTATTTCCCTAGCCCTTGCACCCTTCCACTTTGTCTCTTGCAGGCACGCTGCATTTATCCGTCATCTTTTCAAAACATCTGCTAGCTCTCTTCCTCTTCCAGACATCGTGCCTACATTCCAACTCGCACACCTCAATTTTACCTCTCTCACACTTCAAGCTCGCTTCTTACGTCGCACCTGCCCGATTTGGTGCGACAACCCTTGTCCATTTCCCACAGGAGCCGGGTGCTGCCCCTGCGCGTCTCCTGTGGGGTACGCCCTAGCCCTATCATTCCTATGGTTTCCATTGTCCATGTTGCTAAAAGTTTCGGCTTAAATTTTTAAAGTCGGCCGCCTGCCTGACACTAACCCTCCTTGGGAATGCTATTGTGGTAGTTTACCCGCCACCGTACGGGTGGCCCAAAGTGCAGGTGATATGCGCTGGGCCCTAATATAAACCCTTAGTCGCCTCTTACGACAGCCACGGGTAGAGTTGGGGAGGTCCTATTTTAGTCCGGAACCACACGGAAATTTTCCTTAGATTCGTAGGCCACAAAAAGAAATCGTCAATAGCGCTCCATCCTCCTGGTTCATAGGCTTATCGGATAGAGGGTGGATAAGAAGTGAAATATTTTACGAGTATGTTGCAAATGGCTTTAATCATTGGATGTCCTCTAACAACATACCTAAGCCGTTTCATATATATATAGCATTTAACCCAACATTTAAGCAAATTTTGTGATGAAAACGGCATAATTTTGTATGCGCTATCTCCCAACACTACATACATAATGCAGCCGGCCGATGTTAGTGTTTTCAGGTCACTCAAAGTTGAATGGCGAAAAGTAGTAAAAAAATTAGGTTAGACGATGACAATAACTCGCATAAAACGTTGTCAAAAGTAACATTTTGCCACTCACTGGAACAAACTTTTAAACAAATTACGGTAGACACCATAAAAATGGCTTTCGAATATGTGGTTTATACCCTTTCAGTCTCGATGCTGTAGACTATACTAAATGTCAAACTCAAACCCAAACTCAAATAACTTTATTCAATATAGAAGCATTACACTTTCTTATTGATGGTCAATTGAAACACTACCACCGGTTCGGAAAAGAAAATACCCTGACCTGAGAAGAACCGGCGAAAGAAACTCAGCGGGTTTTTTTTTTTTTTTTACTTGTCTCGTATATTATTTAAACAATTTAATATGAGATGAAATAGCCAGGAGGCGATCGTTTCATTCCCAAGGTGTGCTATCGATCATGAACTCATTAATTGTATAGTAACCTTTTGCACACAAGCGTTTCTTAATAATTTTCTTAAATTTGGCAACAGAGGCATTTTGAACGCTTTCTGGGATCCTATTGTAAAACCGTATACATTGCCCCACAAAGGAGTTACTGACTCTATGTAGTCGAGTAACAGGAGTAACAAGTTTGTGTTTGTTCCTTGTACCAATGCTATGAGTATCACATTTTCTCATGAAATCATTAATATTTTTTCGTACATACATAACATTGCAGAATATATATTGAGAAGCAACAGTCAATATCTTGATTTCTCTAAATTTATTCCTTAACGATTCTTTAGCTCCTAGGTTATAGATTGCGCGAATAGCCCTCTTCTGTAGCACAAATATAGTATGGATAGCGGCTGCGTTGCCCCACAGCATAATACTGTATGACATTATACTGTGAAAGTAACTGAAATATACTAAGCGAGCCGTATCAACATCGGTACATAATCTAATCTTTTTGACCGCGAATGCCGCAGAACTCAGTCTACTCGCCAATCCGTTAATATGGGGGCCCATTGCAACTTGGCATCAACAGTAAGGCCAAGAAACTCAGCAGAATCAATTGGATCCATAGATTCCCCGTTAATGAGTACATCGGCTTTTACATTATGTACTAAATTTCACAATTTTTGTTTTATTATTATTAAGCCTAAGATTGTTTACGCTAAACCAATGTACTATATCAGCTATAGCATTGTTTGAGTCGTCGTACTGTACCTGTCTTCTATTAATTTTAAAAACTAAGGAGGTATCATCAGCAAACAATACTATATCATGTTTGTTCCCAACAAGAAAGGGCAAGTCATTTATATATGTGAGAAACAGAAAAGGTCCAAGAATTGATCCCTGAGGGACCCCCATACCAACTGAGACCCCAGGAGACCTTTTTCCTTTAACGTCAACCCTCTGAATTCTATTGTTAAGATAAGAAGTCAGAAGGTCAAGCGCACATTCTCTAATTCCATAGTGATAAAGTTTCCTGACCAGAGTCTCATCCTGAACACAATCAAAGGCTTTGGATAAGTCACAGAAAACCCCTAAGGTATCCCGTGACTCCTCCCAAGCTTCATAGATATTCTTAATAAGCTCGATACCAGCGTCTGTAGTCGACCCCTCGTGAATTTGTTTACTATGAAGCAGATTATGTTTGTTAAAATGTTCTAATAATTGATTCAGAATTATTTTCTCAAATATTTTGCTCAGGGTAGGTAGAATCGAAATTGGCCTATAGTTATTGGGGTCTGAAGAACTACCAGATTTAAATATTGGAATAACTTTACTATGTTTCATCAGGTCAGGAAATATACCACGTTGGACACAACTATTAAATATTAAAGCAAGATAAGGTGCAATTACATCAATAATCGAATTTATCACCTTTAGAGAAATACCCCATAAATCAGCCGTTTTCTTGATGTCTAGTGACTTAAAGGCGCGTATTATGTCGTTGGGGTTTACAAGGGTAAAATTAAAGTTAGATTTACAAGCTCTTACATTTTCTTTCATCAATGACTCGGCAACATCTGGAGAAGATATAAGTGACTTAGTTGTCAAAACTGGTATGTCAGCAAAAAATTTTTCAAAAACTGTAGCAACTTTCTTTTGACTATTTACTACTTTATTATTATAATTCAGGCTCAATTCGGAGTTGCAACTGCCAACTCTACCAGTTTCACAAGTAATAATTTTCCAAGTCATTTTTATCTTGTTATGTGCATTCTTAATTTTATTTTTTATAGTTAAAGATTTTGCCAAAAAGCACACTTTTTTAAATAATTTAGAATAGTTACTTACATAATTGGCAAAAGTGGCACTATGATTGTACATTCTTTCATTGTAAAGCTCATACATTCGTTGCCTACTTTTATGAATTCCAATAGTCGCCCAATCACTGAATTTTAAAAAGTTTTTTGTATTAACTGTTTTAGAAGTGAATATAGATTTAAAACTGTTTTTAATTAATTTAAATAGATTGTTATATAATACATTGGGATTATCATTGAAATGTATGTGAGGGAGATTAGCCATAATATTACTTCTAAACTTCTCAATACGACTTGCGGTCAAAGGAACAAACATTATCTTTTCAGAAGTACTTATTTTTTTAACATGAAAATTAAATAAGGCTTGTTGTCCACAATGATCTGAACTTAGGTTATTAATAATAATTTTGTTTTGTGGAATGTAGGTAGCAAATATATTATCAATGCAAGTTGCTGTGGAATCTGTTATTCTAGTTGGTTCTAAGAACAGATTTACCAGATTATATGAACTTAACAAAGATCTGAATCTAATACTTGTGGTTGAATTATGCAATAAATTTATATTAAAATCTCCACAAACAATAATTTCTTTATTAGATCCAGATAATTTAGATAGAACATTGTCCAATATATTTTCAAACAATTCATATAATCCACTAGGGGGCCTGTATACGCATACAGCAATGACACGCTCAAGCTCTGCACAGGCTATTTCTATAGTTTGCTCAATAGAAAGGCTCACAATATCTTTACGTTCTTTAAATTTTATATTTTTACACAGGAATATTAAAGTGCCACCACGTATAGCATTATTTCTACTGAACAGACTAGCAATCTGGTGCCCACTAAAGTTAAAAATAACCTGATAATTTAGAAGCCAATGTTCAGTTAAACACAAAATATCAATGCCATTACAGGTCAAAAATAATTCAATTTCTAAGTCTTTCCCTAACATTCCTTGAATATTTTGGTGCACCAGATTTACAATTTTTTTGTTATTTACTTTCTTATTATTTTTATTGGCTTCTATAGTAACTATTTTGTCACAATTATAGTTAGAATTATTATCGTTGTCAGAGACTACCTCTATTGTCTTAGAACTTAATTTAAATTAATTGGAACATGTTCCAAAATATATGGTCTTAAATTGTTATTATTATACTGCTCAATAGAAGCAGTTGTCTGGTCAACCAAACCATTGGTTGATTTTTTAATAATAAAATATTATAGCAAACTAGCTATCTGTCTCTTATAAAAATTAGATAGGTGACACCTATCACATGTCAATAAACAAGAATTATAATTAATTATGTTATTAATGTCAATTAGTTTTATTTTATTTTATACATTTGACATGATATGTAACATATTATTTAATTTAAATCTAATAGAATTTTCCTGTGGCACATCTTTAATATAAGGAAATGTGAACATTAAAATTCTATCTACATTTAAATTTGATAATTTAGAATAATAATTTTCAAGAATTTTTTTGCTCACATTTCCCCTTCTCCCAACTAATATAATTAGTGTAGTATAATTGGGACAATGAGTACTATTCAAAATACTGTTCATAATATGGGAATAACTTGCACCCGGCATACAATAATTTGATACTGATTGTCCCTTACACATGTCATTGAGCGAAACACCCATGTTTCTTCCCAATTCATCACTATAGATTTTAGTACATTTCTTGGTAGGAACATGATGTGTTATGTTGGATATGGCGCTGTCATGAGCTGATGACTGAGACGAGGACACTACATCATTGAGCAGCCCTGAACCATCCCCAGAGACAGAACGGCCCTGACAATCACAAGTATAGTTTTTTATAAGAGAGTCAAAGCGTTCAGAATTGTATTTACTCAAGTCTAGTAGATTGTTCACGGCAGCAATATGACTAGATATTTCTTTTTGAGACATTTCATATTTTTTTGACATTCTATCTAAGGAGTTATGTAAATATGTTATCTCAGCCTGAAGAGCATTCACGTCAGCCTCATAACCTTGTCTCATCACTTTAAGATTCTTGGAATATTCAATAATTTTTAGTCTGAGTGTGTTTCTTTCTTTATAAATTTTTTCATAATTTAAGCAATTATTTCTTGATTTTATTAATTTTTGACTATTTGTTGCAGATTATTTCTTTGTTCTTCCATATCTAAGTATTGCAAATGTAACTGAGAAAGCTCAGTTTTTAGATTATTATTTCTATTAATAATTTGCAAGAATTCTTGTTAGAAATTATCATCCCTTTCTTTTAATAGTAAATCACACTGTGTCCTGGATGCCTTTAGTTCCTGGAGCGTCAGCTGGAGTTGTTCCTCCGCCTGACGTGCCTTGATACTACGGGTCATCATGTTTGATTAAAAAATAGAAGTTATATGATCAATAATATAAAAGTAAGCAGTGTGATCAATCGGTTAATAATATTTAGTATGTAAAAATGTTAAAAAGGGTTTCTAAAGTGAGTTAAAGGGATAACAAGTAGTCGAACAAGAAAACTTTTTCAAAATTGAGTTCGTTACCTGCGTAATGTCAGCTGACGAACACAACACAAAAGAAACACTATGCACAATTAACGCACGACACTCAGTTTATTGTTATATTTTATATATAACTGATTAATACATTAATGAAAATGTAACATTAGAACTAATTACAATTAATTTAAAAAATAAAATAATTTTAAATTATTGAGAGAAGTTTTTTTATGACATTTAGTAAGTGTTGCCACAGGAAAAGGAACATGTGTAAAGAACATTGAGGAATCCTTATTATTATTATCCTCTTCTCTTCGGACCGCAAAAGCGTTTAGACGTGCGATCCTTTACTACACAATGTAATATAATACACTTTTTATTTTTATTTTTAATTATTAAATTTGTTTGCATAATAAAGCAGTAGTGATCACGTAGTGCAGCAACAAAGAAGATAGCAACAGCCGGAACGGACTTAATGGCCAGAGCCAAATCGCTTACACCAGTTCACGTGCAATACGTCAGACGTGCATTACTTATACAACGCCTGATAAAAATTAACGAGCAATAGCGACAGTGTGAAACTCTTAATAATTAAAACGCACTATGTTTAAAACACCACCAAAGACACCACCGAGTTATTACCAGATTAGAGAGATTACCCATCGCGATCGGAATCAGACCTGCGTAGCCTCCATGAAGAGGATATTACCCAACGAGCCAAACGTAGATGTTTTTCTGGGGAAGTTACGCAAGAAGGACATTATTGATATTTTTAAAAATGAAATCAAAAAAATGATTAATGAAATAATTACTACTACTCAAAATTCGCGACTAGACAAATTGGAAAGTCATATTATGGAAATAAAAAAAAAATTAAAACTTCTAACGTTGAACTTGAAATATCAATGACATTTGTTTCTGATCAATTACTATAATAATAATAACAATATACTTTATTGTACACCACAGTCACACAATAATTTAACAGTAAAAACGAAATTTATACAAAATAAAAGAAAATGCAGTCTTATCGCTAGGTAGCGATTTCTACCAGACAACCTTATGGGCTTAGAAACACAGTCATGATTTCAGAGAAGGGTGGTGTCACATGTTATAATGTATATTAAATAATAATTATCATATAATATACATACATATATTCATACAAAAATATATAAATATATACTTACTTAGATACATACATACATACATACATACATTCCAAATGCTATATCAAATATCAAAAGTATTGTCAACATAAGACAATGCCAGGAAATGGTCTTTCACAAGCTTTTTAAATATTGACAGATTTTTTGCTTGTTTAATACACAGAGGCAATGCATTCCATAATTGTACAGCTTGTACAGTGGAAGATTTTTTATAAAATTTTGTACAGTGAGATGGAATTCTAAGTGTTAAATTATCTTGTGATCTTAGGAACTTACTAGAAGTCCCCAGATAATTAAATCTTTCTTGTAGGTAGGTAGGTAAATTCGGCATAAATAACACACAGTACAGAAGCGAAAGAGTATGTAAATTCCGGCGAAGGCGAATAGGTAACCACTTGAGTTGATGACGAAATTCTGATACATGGTCATATTTGCGTAAACCAAATATAAACCGTATGGCGACGTTTTGAAGTCTCTCAAGTTTATTAAGTTGGTCTTCAGTAAGGTTGAGATAACATGCATCAGCATAATCAAGAATGGGGTTCTCCCCATTCTTGATTGTAGGGATTGAGCCAACATAATTTTGGTAGGAATGGGAAGAAAGTACCGCAGTCGTCGCAACGAGCTCATAGCTGCAAAAGTTTTCCTACAAACCTCTTGCAGTTGGCAAGACCACGATAGCGTTCTATCCAAATACACTCCCAGATTTTTAACACTATGACTGTAGGGTATTCTGACTCCGTCAAATGTAATGGCTGGTAAGTTAACCCAGTCAACTCTCGAGACCAAGTTTGGCGAGCCAATGATAATAGTCTGGCATTTATTTGGATTGACTTTTATACCGTAAGAATTGCTCCAGTTTAAAATTCTAGATAAGTCATCATTAATACGAGCAATGGCAGACGGTAAATCTTCGAGAGTTGACTGTGTATAGATTTGTACATCGTCTGCATACATGTGATAGAGAGAAGATATATTGTGAGTGATAGTATTAATGAAGATAGAAAAGAGTAATGGTGACAACACGCCTCCTTGTGGAACACCTGCACAGACATTACGCCAAGTTGATAAGGTATCATCAACCTTAATCCGATGCCGGCGTCCATGCAGGTAATTGCGAAACCAATCAATTACTGATGGAGATATGTTAATAGAACGTAGCAGCTCCAGTAATATATCTAGTAAGGTCAATACTGTAAGTTGCTTACTGTCCATACCCAAACGAATGTCATCGGTAATTTTTATTAGTGCAGTAGTCGTACTATGACCACTGCGAAATCCGGACTGGAAAGGATCAAGGAGATTGTTTTTATTAAGGAATGTGTTTAATTGTTGGTAAACCAATTTTTCTAAAATTTTTGATAGGAATGGAAGGATAGAAATTGGACGATAATCAGAGTATGTTGTTGGATTGGATTTTTTTGGGAGAGGAATAATTTGAGCATCTTTCCAAGATGTGGGATAGTCGCCTGAGGAAATAGAATAATTAATTATATGGGTAATGATAGGAGTGATAATGTCAAGGATGGGTATGATCATATTACGACTAATACAATCACTACCGACGGCATTAGAGGCAATTGACAGTATATTCTTTTTAACATCACATTCAGTGAATTGATTAAAAGTAAACGGAGGAAAATTAGAAGTTGGAAAAGATGATATTAAAAATGAATTTAAAGTAGTAGCTTTTTGGACGATATCTAAAGAGTTGCCCGAAGATGAGAAATGTGCATTTAAGCTTTCTATATCAATGTTATTTAAGGATAACTTTTTCGAGGATTTTCCAACTCCTATCGTTTCAAGGAACTTCCATGTACGGGCAGTGTCGCCGTTTTCGACAGATTTATGAATGTGGCGTCGTTGTGCATCCCTACACAATGTATTGCAGCGATTTTTATTTTCTTATACTTACGAGCATTAGTTTCGTATTTGTCAGATTTGTATAATGATTTGGCGTAGCTTTTCTTGGCAATTAAAGTTTTTAAGGAATCCGTTAGCCATGGTGGTTTTATTTTTACCGGTTTAATCGGTGCATGGATATCGTACAACTGTGTTAATAGTGCGTTAAAGATGTCAACTTTGGAATCAATATTTTCTGCAGCTTTAACAGCACTCCAGTCAATTTGACATGCATCATCACAAAGACGGGTAACATCCATTCCACCAAAATTACGTTGGAGCAGTATTCGTGGTTTCGACTTAGGAGGGCGTATTTTATACGATAGATAAATTAAATCATGGTACGAAAAAGAGTCTGCAGGCAACTGGCCATATTTACAAACAAGATCAGGTGAGGACACTATTATAAGGTCTAAAAGAGATGACATACAGTTCGGTAGTTTGTGAGTAGCAGAAAGAGGTAAAATGTGTAAATCGCAGGCTTCAATTATAGACACGAGTTTATTAGAGCGATTGTCATTCTTGAGTAAACAGGTGTTAAAATCACCCATTATTATAGTTTGACTATATAATGGGGTTAGAGTCTCTAATAAACTTTCAAATGCAGAGAAATAGTTGATAAGGAAAGAGGGGCTATAAAAAACACCGAGCAAGATTTTACTGTGGGATAGCACGACTTCTAAAAGCAGATGTTCGGCCGCATCAGGGGGAGGGGGCTGAATCGACGAATTTAAAATTTTAAAAGGAATATATGAGCGGAGATTAATCGCGACTCCACCACTTCCCCTGCCAATGTGGTCGTTGCGGATGAGATGAAATCCAGGCAAGGAGTAAGACGTGGAGGGCAGACAAGGCTTAAGCCAAGATTCTGAAATTAAAATTGCATGTATGTTTCTTGATTAAAAAGATGCAAGCATCTTTCAGCAGTCTGGGTAATGAGCCGGAATACTTTGGGCGTTGATATGAAGTACATTAAATTTTTTACCAAGAGTGGAGAAATGAGAATTAAGTGTTACATTTAATGGAACGAAACTTGTACTGTGGTAACTTGCATTGCTACTCGAGTCATCATCGGACGAAAAGGACAAAAACTGGTACCAACTATTTGATATAGACATTACTGAGACAGTAATATATAAATGAATATATGATTAAATTAAATAAAAACATTATATAAGAAAATACTTATAACGTATAAATATTAATAAATAAAAATAAATAAATAAATATAATAGAAAACAGAATTAAAAAAATAATAATAATAATAATAAATATGGAGTTTTCAAAAACTGTGTTTCACAACCCACCAGCTTTAAAACATAATAATAATATTAATTCTTAACAGTAATTGTTTACAAACAAAGGGGAAACCCACACACAACTTCTTAAAAAAAAAAACATAGTATACAAAAATACGAAACAAAAACATAAAGAAAAGTTAATAATATCTCTAAAAAAATGTATAATAAAAAAAATGCTTTATAAAATTCTATATTGAACAAAGATAGATAAAATTTATATCTATCTAAAAAAAATAAGCTCACTTTCTTTGTTCAGCAAAATAGACTAAAAAGCAAAAAATAAAAATAATATCTAATTAATAAATGAATAAAGATACAAAATCCTTATCTAAATATCAACACTAAATGACAATATTGTAGTAGTTAGATGATTACATAATCTATGACCATCTGTCATAATATGTCAACTGTCAACAGTCAGCGTCAATTAGTGTGACAGTAAACCTAACACTAAGTGCGGTATTTTTATAAAAAATATATTTCGAAGTTTAAACATAAATACTATTATTTAACTATCTAAATGAAGAATTGAAATATTGAATTGAACTGAACTGAACTAATTAATTAATTATTGTGAAATAGTGTAAAACTAATACACTTTAAAAGCAGGCAATGATGAAAGATCTATGTAATAAAACTATGTATTGTGGAGAGCCTTACTTCTTGACGACCCTTTTGGGTCTCGTAATATACGAAGGTACCTTACTGCCTTTTGGGATAGTTGCTGAGCTCGCCGGTACCGTGGATGGTTCAGAAGTATCTTCCACTGGACGCTGTATAGCATTTACTTCCGACACTGACACCACACGATAACGGGATCGACATATTGAATTGAACTGAACTGAACTAATTAATTAATTATTGTGAAATAGTGTAAAACTAATACACTTTAAAAGCAGGCAATGATGAAAGATCTATGTAATAAAACTATGTATTGTGGAGAGCCTTACTTCTTGACGACCCTTTTGGGTCTCGTAATATACGAAGGTACCTTACTGCCTTTTGGGATAGTTGCTGAGCTCGCCGGTACCGTGGATGGTTCAGAAGTATCTTCCACTGGACGCTGTATAGCATTTACTTCCGACACTGACACCACACGATAACGGGATCCCTCGGCATCTAACACAATTATGCAGCCGTCTTTTGTCCAGCACTGCTTAATTCCAAAAAGTCTTCGTGCCAGTACAAATGCTTCATGCCGGGTCTTAGTGAGGAACTCAGATAATGTTATTCCTGTACCTTTCAAACTCGTTTTAGAAGACCAGAACTTATCCCGCAGTGACGCATCTTTAAACCTGACGAGAATTGCACGTGGTTTGTTTCCAGCAGAGGATCCGAGACGATGGCAGCGGGTGTATTCAGAAGGAGAAAACTGTGAAAATTTGAAATGCTCAGACAGTATTTTTGTAACAAGCGAAGAAGTATTTTCCTTTTTTTCTTCGGGCACACCGTGAATTAAAATTATTTTCCTCCGGGATCTCATCTCAAATTCATCTTGCTGCCTTGTAAGCAACTCAACCTATACCTGGAGACTCTCGAGGGCAAACAAGACGAATGTTCGGAATGTCAGGAACTGTGCATTTATATTTGACGTTGGACTTGTAGCGGGTGAAACTGCTTTCAGATCTTTTTGAAATTCTGCCATGCGTGTGTTAAAAGTCTCAGTTAATTCCAGTAACGACTTTTTAAGTGAATCCATAGTGTTCTTCTATATTATTATATTTGTATTAGGGTATGTTGTGATGTGGCACTTGTGTTGTATATTTTATTGTAGAATGTTTGTAAACGAATTATATGAGAGGACAGCTTGGAGGTTAGTGATTTTAAATGTACATACTATTTTTGTTTTTAATGTTTAATAAATGAATGACTTGTCACATGCACCTACCCACAAAAAAATCATACTATCACTCGAACTAAAAATCACGGGTCTAGAAAAGGAGCGTAGTGTTTTGATTAATAAGTTATCCATGCTGGCAGAAAAGGTGGAATCCTACGAACGTAACACCATCAACACATAGAATTCCGAAATGTTCCCAAGAGAACGAAGGAAACTAAAAGTTTAGTATATGATATGGTTTCTCATCTATCACAACACTTGGGTTTTGATATAGAGCCCATTAATATACGTGACATCATAAGACAACCCTCTAAGAAGGAACACAAGACTTCAAGCTTAACAGTCGAGTTTTCAAACACACTCATGAAAACGAAATTTTTGACTGCAGTAAAGGAATTTAACAAGCAAAACCCCAAAAATAAAATTAATTCTTCTCTCCTCAACTTAACAGACGCACAGGAGACACCTATTTATATTACCGAACAACTGACGGCACTCACCAAAGGCTATTCTACTTAACTAGAAACTATGCCAAGTTCCACGCGTATACTTATTGTTAGACATCAAATAGAAGGGTGCTACTGAAAAAGGATTCTAATAGCCAGTTCATGTTAGTAAAAAATGAACAGTACCTACAACAGCTGCAATCAGCCGAAAATGCGTGACTATCTAGTTCTAAGTTTAATAATTTATTTACCTATTTAAATAATTCTATAGTAACTCTAAATTCAGTAATTTTGAATTTTATTGATATTAAACACATACACACATAATACCTTACAACTATCGCAAACAACATACTTTACTATTTCTACCACTACCACTTCCAAACTCTCAGTTATTCCACACAATATACACAAAAACTCTGTTACGGGTCGTCAATTAAATTACAGAACAAAGTCAAAGAATTGTTGAGCGCCAGGAGGGTTTTGCATTTTTTTTTTTATGGCATAGGTGGCAGACGAGCAGGAGGCTCACCTGATGGAAAGTGACTACCACCGCCCATGGACATCTGCTACACCAGGGGGCTTGCAGGTGCGTTGCCGGCCTTTCAAAAAGGAGTACGCTCTTTTCTTGAAGGTTCGCATGTCGTATCGGTTCGGAAAACCGCCGGCGAAAGCTGGTTCCACAAAGTGGTTGTGCGAGGCAGAAAATGTCTGAGAAATCGCGAAAGTTTGTCAATTTTAGATCTCCTTACAAGACCCGAACAGTATGTCATATCAAATGCCTCCAACTTGACAAAAAAAAAAAAAAATTTTTTTTTTTAGTTATAGTTCTGAACATGTTTTAAATCTTTAGCATGCCATATTCCAATATCTTTACCGAAAGCATTATTTAAACGATAAATATTATTTGTTAACTTATTTTTGATTACCGCCTTTTCAAATTTAGGAGCTAGTTTTGCCATGAACTTTTTATTTGCGTTAGACAAATACTTAGTCCTTTTCCATACTACATCTCCTTCTTGAAAATCTGCTAGTACTCTTTTAGTATCATAAGCTTTTCGACTTAGATTATGACAGTCCTTTAATTTTTGCTTTACCGCATGGAATACTTGATCGCGTATTTTTAAATGATTAATGTAGGGTTTTTTATTTATTTTCAATGACATGTCCTTAAAATCTTCCAAATCATTCAAGCCGTTGATAGGTGAAGTAGTCGTTTCCCTTCCAAAAAATAAATAAGCAGGTGTGTACCCAGTACTTTCATGTACCGCTGTTTGGATTTCATGGCTGATTTCGTCCAGGCAAATATCCCAATCGTTATGTTTTCCAGATTTCACGTATGATGCAAGCATTGTTCCTATAACCCTATTAACGCATTCTGTTGGATTACTTTGAGGGTGATAATTAGGTGTATACCAAATTTTAACATTGAATTTATCAAGAGTATCTCTAAAGGTCTGTGAAACAAATTGTTTACCGTTGTCACATATTATTGCTCTTGGCGCACCAAAAATTAAAAATTGTCTCTTCACTAACTCGCATATTTTGTCAGCCTTGCCTGAACGTAACGGGAATAAGAGCGTGAACATACTGAACCAACAACTAATGACCAGTAACATTGTATTACCACGGCGACTTCTCGGAAATAGTCCCATCAAATCTAATGAAACAATCTGCCACGGACCAGAGACCTCTCTATGTTCACCCATTTTGCCAAAAGCTGGTTTCTGGGCCACCTTCACTTTAGCGCACGTTTCACATGTTTTTACATATTCCTTGACAGATTCCCTTAATAGATTAGGCCAATAATATTTCTGTTTCACCCTGTAAAGCGTTTTGCGAATACCAAAGTGTCCCGCAGTCAAGTTATCGTGACATTCCTTTAATACATCCTTCCTCAAACATTCCGGGATATATATTTTCCAAGGATGTACACTAGAAAACTGCTTTAAAGCGATCGATTTCAAAAGAATACCGTTCTCAACTGTCCATGTCAGATCGGTTTCTTTACTATTCAATATACTCGCTACTTTAGACTTGTACCATTCATCTTTATGTTTTTCGGATATTTTGATATTATTTATTTCCAAGGAACGAGACAATGCGTGTGGGACCACGTTACATGAACCTGGTCTATGCATAACGTCAAAATCAAACTGTTGCAATCGCATTGCCCAACGCCAATCTACCATGAGGATCTTTCATTTTATAAAGCCATTGCAATGCACTATGATCCGTTATCACCGTGAAGTGTGTACCGTCTATGTACGGTCTAAACTTTTCTACCGCATACACTACACTCAATAACTCTCTTTCTGAAGTAGAATATTTATTTTCATGATCATTTAATTTTCTACTCAAATATGCAATGGCTTGATCTGAGTCTTCACATTTTTGGCAAAGGATGGCTCCAATTTCAGTCTTTGATGCATCGCACTGTATAAAAAATGGCTTATTATAATTCGGACACTTAAGAACTGGAGTTGTAGTCAGCAAGGTTTTTAATTCCAAAAACGCCTTGTATGCACCTTTTGTCCAACAGAATCGTTTTTGCCCTTTTGTTCTCGTAAGGTCATGCAATGGTGCCGCTACTAATGAAAAATCTTTAATGAATCTACGATACTAACTAGCTAATCCGATAAACCTCTTGAGTTCTGTAATATTTTTTGGTTTGGAGAAGTTTAAGATTGCACAAACCTTATCAGGATCAGTTCTCAGTCCATCCTTATCTATAATATATCGTAAATAACGTAAAGATGGCCTAGCAAATTGACATTTTTTCATGTTAACAGTTAAGTTAGCTTCTATAAGGACCGAGGCAACCCATATCAATAGGCTTACATGTTCATCAAAGCTTGAAGAGCACACTACAATGTCATCTAAGTATGCCCATACTTTCTCGCTTTCAGCTTGAAACAGCTTGTCCATTAGTCTCTGTTGGGACTGTGAGGCATTAACCAACCCGAATGGCATAACTTTAAATTGAAAAAGTCCTCTACCTGGAACTGCAAAGGCTGTCTTTTCTTTACTAGTATCATCTAAGGGTATTTGCCAGAACGCTGATTTTAAGTCAATCGTACTTAAAAACTTAGCATTTCTTAAACTGTCTAGTATGGATGACACTCTAGGTAATGGATAGGTGTCTCTCTTTGTAGGTTATTAAGTTGTCTGCTATCTAAACATAGCCTGTTTGTTCCGTTAGCCTTTTTGACAATAACAATTGGGGAGCACCAGGAACTTGTTGAAGGCTACACTACATCTTTCTCAAGCATCTCGTCTGGCTCTTTTTCTATTTGTTTTTTAATAACCGGAGAAAATTGGTATTGTTTTTGATATATTGCTTTACTATCACCTGTATCTATATTATGTTTTAACAACTTTGTTCGACCTAATCCTTTCCCAATAGTAATTTTCATTTCTTCGATTACATCAGCTAGTTCATTCCTTTGAAACTTATCTAATTCATTTTGTGATATTATTGATAAGTCATTATTGCACACTGTATTGATTTCACCATGATTTAACACCTTGTTCCCTTTAAATTGAAATGCAATCCCAAATATATCAAAGAAATCTTTACCTAATAACAATTTTTGAACCAGTTCAGGCATAATCAACATCGAGATAACATGAAACTAACCATCAAACTCTACAGGTACATCAATTGCTTCAGTTATATTATGATTAGTCCCATCAGCCGTTGACAAGCCTAATTTACTACTTCGATATGACTTTAATCCTAAATATTTCAATGTTTGAGCTAATTCCATATTCATGACGGTACGATTGGCTCCTGAGTCCTAAAGACCCACACATGTATACTCCAAAATGTTAATTTCCACGTAGGATCTGTTATCGTTTCGTTTTGTTACTACTAAAGGACTTAATTCGCGACCACAGCACATATCGCTTACAACTTTTAACCAGTCCTGCCATTCTTTACTACTCCTATCCAGGGGAAAGCCTACTTGGCAGGAGCGCTGCTTCCCCCGGCCTCGTTTCCCTTACATGGGCATTCTTTCGATATTACGCCAAAACGACCGCATTTGTAACAGAATAATCGTTGCTTCGGTAATCTACATGAACGAAACAGGTGACCTGATTCCCTACAATTCCAACAACGTCTTTGATTAACTTTTATAGCATTTTTAATTTCCCCTATCTCACGATTTCCTTCGACTAAATTTTTTTTTTATAAGCTAAATCCGGTTCTAATTTATTTCTATTACACATAGGTTCCCGAAAATTTTCACAATGTATTTTAGTTCTTTCTATGACCCGCAAAACATTCATCAAATCATTAATGGAAGAGAAGTGATCTCTACAAATGGCTCTTTGAAAGTAAGGTTGAAGGTTTTTTAAAACGATCATGACTTTCTTCTGCTCTGAAATGCTCTCTGGCAGTCTTTTGAACATATTCTGCATTATGGATACATATATGATGACCGATTCATTCTTACCCTGAGTTCTTGCCATAATTTCATCTAACAATTCCTCCTGATAACATGGAGACTGAAATTTTCTTTTCAAAAGCAATGTTAATTCTTCCCAACTACAAATATTTTCCGTATTAGCTCTATACCAAATTAACGCATCTCTTTCAAAGAAATCGATTGCGTAACGCCATAAGTCTTTATCAGAAGCGTTCCTAGCATCTTTCAACTCTTCAACCCGTTCAAGGAAGGCGTTAATGCTAACTTCATTATTTCCTGAAAATTTTATACCCCACTGGTTAATTGGTACAAGCTTACGAACAGGTATATCCTCTTCGAACGTCGATGTATGAAACATCCTTGAAACCTTATTTCTTGCGTTGAAATTTGAATTTTTAAAATTTTGTGCAAAGTTCACGTTTTTGTAATTTTCATTTTCCAGACCCTCTAATTTTCTTATAATTTTTTCCCCTACTTCACCTAACGTTTCTTGTATAATTCGTCTGTCATCGATCGTAAGATTTTCTTCTTCTATCTTGTCATCTTGTTCTTCGAGCTGTGATAGTAAATTCTCCACTTTATTCTTTAAGGTCTCCTTAAGTTCATTATCATTTTCGTTCATGGCCGCTATAAAATCTAACCTAGATTTTACGTGATACAGACGGGACACTAATCATCTAAACAAGTTTTTATCTGGCTTTTCAGTTATTTCTGAAATATAATTCGACAAAATATTAACTTTCTTAGAACATAATATTAATTCCTGCGATTATCTAGACATTGCTTGGGAGGTTTCACTTGATGCGAGTATTGACCAGTCTGCTTGGAATCTATGAGTTCCTTAAGTATTTTTTTCATAACAGGCACGAAACTTTTAATATGTACGCCACGAGTCGCGAGTTCAAACTCAAGTTCATCCTTTAACAGAAAGTTTACATCCATTTTATATTATGTAAAAAAACAATAATAATCTACTTTATCTTTAAGAGTTCCTCTTTGCTATTCTAACTGATTTTATTAATGCAATTTATTAATTTCATACAAATATAATTATTTCTCAAATAAATTCATAACATTTATATTATAACAAAATGTAGGTAAGTGTAAAAATTTGCCAGTATGTTACAAATTATTTACAAATACATTTATTTTAAATTTTAACTTTATTTATTATATTAGTTAGAATTAAAATATTGATTAATATTATTGATTATATTAATTAGAATTTCAATATTGCATAATATTATTTATTTAAAATTATATTAATTACCAATGATTAATGTTTAATTTTAACCGTCATCCTTCTCCGTTACGTTTTTAAAACAATACTAAATAATTAATTTCTCGCTAAAATTAATGATACATAAGATACACTAAATTCAATACCAGCTGTCACTTTACTGCATAAAACCATTCATTTACAATTTAACTTCTACATTACTGTATAACATCATCCACATTTAAAATACGACGCGTCGCGTATAAAACCGTTGCCGTAAGACACTGACTATTACCTTCCGATGCTGATGCAATTACAGTATTGGCGATTACGATGTTCTTTATGTTATGCTGCTGTAGTTATCTTATAGTTATCTTATCTATTTGTTACGGGTCGTCAATTAAATTACAGAACTTGTTCACACATCCCTTTATTGCATTCTATCAATCAAATAATTGTTGAGCGCCAGGAGGGTTTTGCATTTAGATCTTAAGCAGGCACCCTACCACACCTTGTACGGCTAGTCATCGGAGATGGATTTCGGTTATATACTGATATGCTTGGTGACCAAAACGGCGTGTCTTTAGGCTAGTCAACAAAAGAAAAAAACAATGTTAAACTATCTGCCTTACAGCGTTCACAACAGACTTAATGTAAGTTTATACAATAAAAAACTCACCCCATACAATAATCCGCTACCACTTAACACTATTTTTAACAATTTAAACTATTTTAATACATTATACAATTACATTATTGTCGGTACATTGACGTTTCTTATGGTTCAAGAGACACACAACCGAACAAAGAAAGTGCACGACCTCAAATGACCTAATGCCGGTTCATATTTAAATAATTACAAATTCAAATAAAATCAGAAAAGGTAATTATTTCTGGTTCGCTTGAGGATTGAACCCGAGACTCACGGCGCCGGCGATGTTATTCCATACACAACACCGCTGATCTCCTTACAAGACCCGAACAGTATGTCATATCAAGTCTGTTACTACACCATCAATAAGATTACAATAACACTCATACATTTCATAACATTTTTATGTCACAGCATTTTTCTATTATGGTTCAACTTAATTGTCATTAAAACTATCCACATTCAACATTCCATTTTTCTTTTTTTAATGATTTCTTAAAAATAAACTACAAGAGGTATAGAAATTTCTGTAATAGGATTTTAAAAAAAGTTAAAAGAACATATGGCATGTAAGAAATTGATAAAGCTTTAATCCAAAAGCGTTCTGGGACGCCTTAAAGCGAGTAACTAATACAACCAAAACGAAAAACTTTCCTACAAAACTGCTAACACTGTATTCTTCACCAACTGATTCGTGTAATAAGGTAAATGCATATTTTGTAAATATTGGTAAGCAATATAAACAACAGCTGTAATTGTAATTTGTTCTGGATCCTACAGACTCTAATGAAATAACTACTGTTATAAATTCCCTACGTTCCAATGCTGTTACTGGTTGGGACGGCATATCCTCCTCGGTTCTAAACAAATATTCAACCATTCTAGCTCCCGTTTTGTATCACATATTTAACCTTTGCTTTGAGACCGGTATATTTCCTACCTCACTTTAAAAAGCTATCATTCACCCAGTCTTTAAGGGAGGTCACGGATGCCTTCCTAATAATTACCGACCTACAGCAGTTCTGAGTGCCCTATCTAAGGTACTTGAACATAAAGTTAATAATAGACTAGTCAAATACCTCGAACATTTTAATTTACTATCACAACAACAATTTGGCTTTCGCAAAAATAAATCTACTAATGACGCTGTTCTAAATTTAACTAATCATGTCGTGCAGAATCTAGATCAAAATAAAAAGGTTCTTACTGTCTTCTTTTTGGATATTATGAAGGCATTCGACACCATTCAAATGAACTCTCTCTTAGCCAAACTTGAAAAAGTAGGTGTTAAGGGACTACAATTAGTCACTTTTTAAAAATACTTACGTTACTTTTTAAAAATAATTTAACAAATCGTTCACAGATAGTCAGGATAGATAAAATGTTGTCTTAAATTTTCGCGATTATTACACATTTAAATAAAACTAATTATAACGGATGAATCGCGTATATTAATTATTTTTAAACATCCCGACGTTTCGAGCACTTTGCAGTGTTCGTGGTCACGGGTAGACGGTGGGTCTACCCGTGACCACGTTAGATAGATAAAAGTCATAGTGATGAATTACCGATCCATTACGGCGTTCCACAAGGAAGTATTTTGGGTCCTACCCTATTTCTTGTATTTATTAATGATCTATGTAACCTTGATATCCCAAATGCAAAAATTGTATCTTTTGCTGACGATACTGCAATAACCTTTGTTGCAGATTCTTGGCTTAAACTCCAGCGTGTGGCACAAACTGGATTAAATGTAATTGTAAACTGGTTTTACGCTCACATGCTCACCCTTAATACCTCAAAAACAAATTTTATTACTTATTCAATCACTTCTGCGTCAAAAACTTATCAACCTACAACCCCCAAAGCTCATAACTGCAATATAGAAACACAATCTATTTGTCAATGTTCTAATATAACATTAGTGGATTGTACAAAGTACCTGGGTATAATCATAGATAAAAATCTCAATTTCAAGGAACATATCAACCTAACTAGAAAAGTGCAAGAAAAGTGCACGTACATTTCTTTCACACATGACTTATAACGAAACTGAGAAATACCTAACCAAGTATTATTAAAGGAAAAAGCATCCACACTAAGAACCATACACACAAACACACCCACACACACACATATTCACATATTTACACACACACACACACACACACACACACACACACACACACACAAATGCACACCTACGCGCACACACAACACACACAAACACTTGAATAAATAACTGTAGAATATATAATATTGTATAATTTTTCTCTTTGTTTTTTTTTGCAAATCTTTATAAACGTGTTTTCAAGTTGTACAAAATGTTTAAGAAACACTCAAAGAAGGGAAAGGGACTGTTACTCTTATTACAGATTATTTTATAACCTAGCGAGGAGTACAGTACTACACCCAACTGATTGAAATAAGATACAATTGCACAAATCAATTATAAAACTAAACCGCTCTGTTCAATCTCTTTTTAATTGAATAAAGATTTATTATTATTCAATATTATTATTATTATTATTGCAACAAAATGAAGAATGCATAAACGAAGAGACAGTATCTGACAGTGACATACAAACAACATTTAAAGTGTTAAGAATCTACGAAAAAGAGCTTAAAGAATCAGGTATAGAAATAACTCGTATTGAAGAAACCATCGCAGGAAGAGTGAAAACCTACACAATAATAAAATCAACAGTTCCAATCTAAAACGAAAAATGGACAAGAGTTATGATAAAACCAAAAACATGGAATTGAAAATAAAAAAGCCTAAGAAGACAAAAATTACAACGCATGAATAGGAGGATAATCATATAGAAAATGTCAGTTTGCAAAATACGTGTGCAGAAAAATGGACAAGAGTTATGATAAAACCAAAAACATGGAATTGAAAATAAAAAAGCCTAAGAAGACAAAAATTACAACGCATGAATAGGAGGATAATCATATAGAAAATGTCAGTTTGCAAAATACGTGTGCAGGCATGTATATCGAGAACAATCACGGTTTACTAGAGTATACTTATTCCTGCATATCACCTGTTCAAACATGTCATTTCAAATAAAAGCCAGAGTTTACTTCCTAATTTAGAAAAATAGATGTAAAACCATCAAATGAAGACCAAAGTGTGATTATATTACCTCTGAATGATGACATTCCGTTTGATATGGGAACAAACCGAAAAGATGAAGGGTCAAGTACTCCGGATCTTCCAGGCCTAGATATCACTATTACAACTGAAATACATGGTAAGAATGATGATGCACATACATTAAGTAAAATTTGTGAAACTAGCAATTCATGAGAAGCAAAGACTGATCGTAGAAATAAATTATACGACTTATATGATATGAGGCGGTGGAATCGAAGCGTAGCCTTTTTAGAATACGTCATTAAATATTCCAAAATTTTTAAAACAGTATGCATTTCTGCTAAGTCCTTATATTTAAAGAAAAAAATCCTGAATTCTGATAATAGAATTAAAACCACATGGGATGTTATTAGTAGTGTTAGTGGAAAACCCAAAAAGGAAATGATACCAATAGAATTGAACACAGGTAGTAGATACACGAGTTCTGAATTAGAGGTTGCTAATTTATTTGAAACATTTTTTGATAAAGTACCCCATAAAATAACATTTCATTTAAAATAATCTACATCAAATGCAGCTAGGTTATTAAATAATAGTGTTTCTAAATGCGTTATTGATTTTTCATTTGAAACGGTTTTTGCAATAGATGTCATAAAAGTATTTAAAACTGTAAATATTAAAAAAACTAACGACATATGGGGCATTTCGGTAAATTTTTTTAATAATATCATATACGATATTGCTCCGTATATAGCAGTAATTTTTAACAAGAGCTTGGACACGGGTTCATTTCCTAACTTGTTAAAATGTAGTAAAGTTTTACCACTTTTTAAAACTGGAAACAGAAGCGATCCCGGTAATTACAGGCCTATTTCAATACTCCCATCCTTAAGTAAAATTTTCGAAAAAAATATTTTAAATCAACTTCTCGTCCATTTCGGTACAAATGCTATTTTTCATGGTGAGCAATTCGGTTTTAGAAGAGGTCGCTCGACAACTGATGCGGGGATTGCGCTTCTCAAACATATTTACGATGCTTAGGAGAAATCACAGAACGCTATTGGAGTATTCTGTGATTTATCTGAAGCATTCGATTGTGTAGAACACGAAACGCTTCTTTATAAACTCAAATATTACGGTGTTAATGGTAAAGCTCTTGATCTCATCGCTTCATATTTAAGTCAAAGAATCCAGCAAGTTTTCATTAATGGAATAAAGTCTTCTGGATCTACATTAAAAATGGGAGTTCCACAGGGTTCTATTTTGGATCCCTTTCTATTCCTAGTATATATAAATGATCTTCTTTTCTATGCTAAGGGTATTTGTGATATAGTGTTGTTTGCTGACGATACTTCACTGATTTTTAAGGTTGACAGGAAAAAAAATGACTATGACGATGTGAACCGTGCATTATCACAGATACACAATTGGTTTACGGTGAATAATTTAGTTTTGAATGCTCAAAAAACAAAATGTGTAGTTTTTACCCTACCTAATGTTAGCAAGCAAAATTATAATATATCTTTAAATGGTGACCGTCTTGAAGTAGCTGATACTACGGTGTTTTTAGGAATAGAATTGGATTCCAGACTTCAGTGGACTTCTCATTTATCATCGCTAACAGGAAGACTCAGCTCCGCAACATACGCGGTTAGAAAAGTTAGACAACTAACTGATATTGATACCGCTCGTTTAGTTTATTTCGGTTATTTTCACAGTATTATGTCATATGGCATATTACTTTGGGGTAACGCTGCAGATATTGAATCTGTCTTTATTTTACAAAAGAGAGCAATCCGGTTTATTTATAATCTTGGAGCTAGAGACTCTCTTCGGGATGTTTTTAACAAAGTGGGAATACTCACTGTTGCGTCGCAATATATTTACAACAATATTATGTATATTCACAGTAACATTGATCACTTTGATAAAATCAGTGATAATCATTGTATGTGCACTAGGAGTAAGGATAAGCTTATAACGCCAAGTTTCCGACTCCGCAAAGTCAATAAATCCTTCTTGGGGCAAGGTAACCGTTTCTATAATAAAATTCCGCAGAAATTTTTAACTTTGCCGTTTAGTAAATTCAAATCGTTTGTAAAAAATACATTGGTAGAAAAAGCATATTATTCGATACAAGATTTTGTAGATGATAAAAAAGCGTGGAGTTAATACTTGTTGACTTCCAAGCAGGATACATTAATCGAAATAATTGTATTTAATTAACATGACGTTGTATTTTTTAAATGTTAAAAAAGAGTAACTACTGAGTTTCTTGCCGGTTCTTCTCGGTAGAATCTACTTTCCGAACCGGTGGTAGCTTCACTTAGTTGTAAAATGACGATTCAAAAGTGCTTATAAAAGCCTACTTGAATAAAGTTTTTTGATTTCGATTTTCGTGTTTAAGAATTATCAGTTAAAATAGTAAAAAAAAAGCATTCTTTGCGTGCTGCACATATTGAGAACATATGGCAGAAGCGACAAAGGCGATTAACATTAAGAACACAATTGGATACAATTGAAGATATGCCAGAGTTGTTGTTCATACAACATTTCAGGCTAAACAAAGACACATTTCGGAAATTATGTGACGACCTAAAAGATCATACTAGATTAAAAGGATCCGCTGAAATTTCCCTGGAAATAAAGCTAAAATAATTATATATATATTAGGAATCTAACAGTGTTTTAAGGTGCTTGTGAGTACAATTTTGTTGATTGTTGTACTTAAATAAACTTATTTTGACTCAGAGTTCTTCACTATCAGCCTGGCTAGCAAAATAACCAATGCCTGTTGTGTGCTACACAGTACAGCTGCTAGAATACGACCTCAGAGTTACATGCCAGCCAGTAGTCTTGAAGGTAATGAAAACCATTTTGTGCGACAAAGCACCACCACAAATGACGATGGAAATGAGTTAATTCGAGACAAGGATATGCGCAATGTTTTGGTTAGAAGAATGTAGCTATACTAATGAATTAAAAAAAAAAAAAAATTCAGACAGAATAAAGATTTTGAATAAAACTTTTATTTATGAATGCTGCGTATATTTGCATAGAAATTTACTTGGTGGTAGGGCTTTGTGCAAGCCTCTCTGGGTAGGTACTACCCACTCATCAGTTGTTCTACCGCCAATTAACAGTATTCAGTATTGTTGTGTTCCGGTCTGAAGGGTGAGTGAGCCAGTGTAACTACAGGCACAAGGGACATAACATCTTAGTTCCCAAGGTTAGTGGCACATTGACGATTTAAGGAATAGTTAATATTTCTTACAGAGTCATTGTCTATGGGCGATGGTGACCACTTACCATCAGGTGGCCCATATGCTCGTCCGCCAAACTATACCATAAAAATAAAAAAAAAGATAATATACTGCGATTAAAGTATAATGTGAAACGTAATAAATTGCGCAAAATCTTAGAAAGTAGTAAAAATAGGTATTAAAAAAAAAATAATGAAAATATTAAAAACCCTCGTTACCTATGGCAAATAATGAACAATATATGTGGAAGAGTAACGAAATCAATTGACGAAATAATTTTAAAAGATCGAAAAAATTATTGAGAAACTAAGCAACAATAAAGCGCCCGGTAATGATGGAATAAAAATAATAGATATAAACAGGGGTGCGTTCTAGCATCTACACTGTTTGCGTTATATTTTTCAGTCGTAGTCCAAGAGGTCTTACACACACACGACTTCTAATGGCATCCGTATTCGTTTTCGCACGGACGGCAATATTTTTAATCTCGCCAGACTGAAAGCCCGCACCAAAGTGTCGCATGCCGTGCTCACTGAGTTGATATACGCCGATGACCTGTGCTTCGTAGCAGAATCCCCAGGGGGCCTGCAACAGCTAATGTCCGATTTCCACCAGTCGTGCCAAAAATTTGGTTTAAAAATCAGTGTCAAAAAGACGGAGGTGATGTCTTTGGACATTCATGGTCGCGAACACTAAATATTACACTCGGAGGGGATGAGCTGAAGCAGATGGACAAGTTTCGCTATCTGGGGAGCATAATATCATCTAAGTGTGATCATGATGCAGAGATCAACAGCAGAATCGGCGCTGCTGCGGCGGCCTTTGGCAAACTGGACGCTAAGGTCTATAATTTCAGACGACCTCAAGTTGTCAACCAAGATTGCTGTCTACATGGCGTGCTGCCCAACATCTTATACTCTGCCGAAACGTGGACAGTGTATCGCCGTCACATCCGTATGCTAGACCGATTCCACCTCAAGAGCTTACGGAAAATACTTCGCATCCGATGGTCTGACCGCGTACGTAATACCGAAGTGCTGCGGAGGGGTAATGTAGGTGGCATTGAGTCGTATCTTATGCAGCGTCAGCTTCGATGGTGCGGACATGTGCGCGTATGGCGGAGAAAAGAGTAGCTAAGCGCATCTTCTACTCAGAACTTGAGAAAGGCAAGCGAAAGCATGGCGGACAACTCCTCAGCAGCAGAGCAGCAGGCTGCCAGACGGCCGGAGTGGAGAACACTTGTTAAATCAAGTGTCAAAGCTTTTGAAAACCGGCGGCTCATTGAGCTGGATGCCAGACGCGACGAGCTGATGGCGCGACCACCTGCGGCCATCAGCTAAAGTTATGTGAATGGTGTGCTCTCATGCCCGCAATGTGCGAGCTTTTTTACGAATAAAATTGGCTACGTAAGCCACATGCGAGCACATCAACGTCAAAACCGGAGTTGAAGACAGTCGCCGTGACCGAAATCGGTCAGGATCATCATCATATATATTAGGATTTTGAAATTTTTTACTATATCATTAATAAAAATGTTCAATAAAAGGGGTTTAGGACGTTTGCACTTAATGTCTATAGTTGTGTGTCCTTGTTTAAAGAAGAAATAAAAAAGTCACGGTAAAACAATGAGTTTATTACACACAAAAGTTCGAAAGTTAGGCACAAGCACAGTTAAGAGTTCACAAACACAAGCAAGTATAGTTTATAGGCACAATAAAAGAAGCAAGGAGAAGATACAGAAGAAAGCTGATGAAAGAAATTATACGATGAAATGATAAAGCGCGGTACGTAAGCAAAAGCTAGCATCTTGCGACGTGCGTTCGGCATCGGAGCGTGATTTCAACTGGCTTCGGGGCGCGGTGCACAGGAGCATCAGCTGAGGTGCGATACCGTTACCTTTTTGCGTGTTTCCAGTGCACATTCGCCGGCCGGTAAATTGTCATCTCGAATAACGGTAAGTATTTATATTTTTTATATTTTAATTAATTAATCAAAGTATGTACATAATTATATTTAATGAAGTTAATGTAGGTAATTATATATATATATATATATATATATATATATATATATATATATATATATATATATATATATATATATATATATATATGTATGTATAATTATGTAAATATTAATATGTGTATTATGTATGTTTGTTTGTTTATATAATAATTTTAATGTATGAACGAGAGTATAAATAAAGTGTAAATTCGTATGTGTGTGTGCGGTTTTCTGTGCGAATGAGTGACTGAATAATTGTGTGATTGAATGAATGAATATATGGGAATGTGTGAATGGCTTCCCACAGGTACCCCAGATGTTATGGGGACGAAAGTAGAGATATGTCCTTTGACAGCAACTGCCTGAGTTCTATCACGAAGATATGATGTTATCCATCTAAGTAAATCGCCGTGTATATATGTGTATATTTAAGTTTTTTGATTAGTAACGAATGTGGAATTTTATCAAATGCGTTTGAATAATCAGTATGCCCAGCGTCAACTTGATGTCCTCTCTCCATAGTACAACGTCAAGAATCTCGACAAGATTGGACTCGACTGATCTTTTGGTTACGAATCCATGTTGTTGGGTAATAATGTTGGAATAATACAAAAACTCTCCTCATAATCAATACTTTATCTCTCCTGAAGTGGTTCACGATCCTTCCAATTCGACGATTAAAGTAAGAATGACCATTTCTAGGCTTACTCCTAGTATTTAATGTTTACACGCCCCTCCTCCGAATGTAGCAACATCCGGTTTCGATCCATTTTAATAACAATTTAGTAAGGGTTGAATAGAGTAGAGTATAGGAGAGAAACAGTATGTAGGTTGCGACGAAGCCCTACTGGGAGCCATCCGAGTTCAGAACGGAAATGCGAGACATGGTCGAATTGCCTAAGTCCAAATATAAATCTAATGCAGAGATTTTGAAGACGATCCAACTTACCAACTAATTCCTCCGACAAGTCTGGATAGCAAGCATCAGCGTAGTCCAAAACCGGCAGTAACAGACTATTGACTAGTAGAATCTTTGTCTTAGTCGGCAGAAGGTTTTTAAATCTTTTAAGGAAATTTATACTAGCAAAGATTCTCCGACTAATTTCCGCTACATGAGACCGCCAGGATAGAGCTATCTACGATGATCCCCAAATTTTTAAGAGTATTCGAATAAGTCAAAGTGGATCCGTTAAAAATAACTTTTGGAAGGTTGTTGGAATCGATTTTGGTAAGCTGTTTCGTCGTTCCTATAAGAAAAAGCTGCGATTTGCTAGCATTGACCAACAATCCAAATGACTGACTCCAGTCGGTAATTATGTTGAGGTTACTATTCAGTTTATCGATAGCCGCTGTAATGTCTTCAACTGGAGTCGTCACATAGATTTGTAGGTCGTCCGCGTAAAGATGGAAGGGAAGAGTTAGAAGTTCAGTGACAGTATTGATATAAATGGAAAACAAAAGAGGGGAAAGGACACTTCCCTGAGGAACTCCAGCACTAAGACAGCAATACGAGAAATGACGGTCCCCAGCTCAAATACACTGTTGTCGACCAAACAAGTAAGAACGGAACCATTCTACAACATTTGGCAACAAGTTAATGGATTCTAATACGGCCAACAGAATGTCATGGTCAACCGTATTAAAAGCGTTACTAAAGTCCAATAAGGCTAATATAGTAACATGCTTTTGATCCATTGCGAACCGGACATCGTCAAAAACCTTCGCAAGTGCCGTCACAGTGCTGTGGCCAGGTCGGAAGCCGGATTGGAACGGACTTAGGATGCTGTGTCGTGTTAGAAAAAGGTTAAGTTGGGAATGAACAATACGTTCAAGGATTTTAGACAAGAAAGAGAGGATAGAGATAGGACGATAATGTGAAGGTAAAGTCGGGTGAGGGAGTTTAGGAATAGGGATAACGTGAGCAAAGCGCCAAACATTAGGAAAAGACATACGGGAAAGAGAGTAATTAAAAATGTGACAAATAATAGGTGCTATTTCGTCGAGGACAAGTACAATCAATTTGCGACTAATCCCATCGCTACCAGTGGCATTCGATGAGATAGAAGCTACATTCTTATAAATATCATCGGTGGTTATAGGTTCAAAAGTAAAATTGGGATAGTTGGGTTTGATCCGTGACTTAAGGAGGAAAATGGTTGATGCTTTATTGTAATTTTGTGAGGCAATATTGGCAAAATGATTATTGAGGGAATTTAGATCAGTGTCAGGAGAAATGGTTACCCTGGATCGACCAATACCCATTGAGTTTAAAAAATTCCAAACATCTGATGTGCTCCTATTATTTATAGAAGCATGCACATATTTTCTTTGAGCATCTCTGCAAACCCTATTACACCTATTACGCAGTCTTTTATATGTATTTAGGGTTTGTTCAGTCGGTCTAGATTTATACTTGGACTTAGCAGCATTACGTTGGGTCATCAGCGTTCTAATATCATCATTCAGTCACGGTGCCGGAAGATGTTTAAGCTTAATTGGTCTGAGGGGAGCATGTTTGTCAAATAATTCAATGAGAAGCGAGTTGAAAATACTCAGCTTCTCATCTATTGTTGCAGCATTAAGAATTGCATCCCAATCGATAGACTGCAAGTCTTGCATAAAGTTTACATTATTAAAATTTTTGAAAGTGCGGCGCATGACTACCGTTGGCTTGATTTTGGGAGGACGAATCTTAAATGACAGGTAGACTAAATCATGATATGAGAACGCATCTGCTGAGAGCTGACCATGTGTACTGACAAGCTCGGGAGAAGACACAATCATTAGATCAAGAAGTGAAGGGGAACAATTAGGGAAGAAATGTGTAGGATTAGTTTGAAGAAGATAAAGATTAGAGCTGGTAACTATATGATTGAGTTGTTTGGCACGTGAATCGTTTTTAACCAAACAAGTGTTAAAATCACCCATTATGATAGTTTGGTCAACATTAGGTAATTGGGTCTCAAGTAAGATTTCAAGATTGTAAAAGTAGTTAATTTGGAGTGATGGGGAATAAAAAAACCCCAAAAGAAGTTTTAGCTTCCCGAATAGTACTTCCAGAAAGATGTGCTCAGATGACTCCGAGTAGGCGGAAGGAGATTTGCTTAAAATAGAGAAAGGAATGTGGCTACGCAGATAGATTGCTACCCCGCCCCCACCTTTGCCAGATCGATCGTTACGAACGAGATGAAATCCTGGGAGTGCAAAAGAAGTTGAGGGTAAGGAGGGTTTTAAGAAGGTCTCAGACACCAGGATAGCATGTACATCGAAGGAGGCTAAGAGGTCAGAGTAATGCGCAGGTATGCTTTGGGCATTTATGTGGATGACATTAAAATTATTATGAAATGAGGAAAATGTTGAGTTAAGAACGCTATTTAGAGGTAATGATGTACTATGAAAACTTTCATCTGAAGACGAAAACAAAGAAAAGTATCTCTCGTCGTCAGAACTATTTGTACTCATATTGAATGTATTATGTGTAAAATGTAATAAATTCTAAAATAGTAAAAGTTATTGTTAAATATAAAGTATAAATATTTATATGTAAAGTTCAAATTATGCAAAAAAAGAAAAATATATGTATAAATATATTTATCTAAATATATACCAAGAAAAAAAAAATTAAAATTAACAAAAAACAAAAAGCAATAAAAATATAATATGTATCTATAATAATATCTAGATATAAATATATTAAAACTTAATTTTATAATAATAATAATTAAATCATTCGTGATACCCACCAGCGTTAAAATGCAAGGCTTCGTTAACAAATCACACAAAAGAAGCAATAAAAAAGATCTATATGTATCTATATCTACAAATAGTGAATTTAACAAAAAAAAAAAAGAACATATGTATATAAAAGCAAAGCCAAGCTATTAAGATAAAACTGTATTGATAACGATAAATATCTACATTCATAATCAAAGAAAAGAAAATACATACACAAAAGAATCTACATACACTAGTTTATTGAAGATGTCTATAAATGCCAATATATTCTAGGCTGTATGATGTAAAACTTTTGCCTCAAAACTTACGAAAATGTGCCGTGTCAATTTCTGATTCTGACAATGACAATAATGACATTGTCATTTGACGATTTGTCAACTTTGTTATTTTGGCGAAATAATCTGTGCTCTCTTGGCACAAATAAAAGCCATATATTAAAAAAAAAACTTTGTTATTTAGTTGTTAAATTCGGCATGTACAGACAAAATCAATATAATTATTATAAGATTACCCCATAACCCATAATATTTAAACCTCATAAGTGCTAAAGATTAAAATGTAAGCGGGTATATTGTCAGTAATATAATATCAAGATAAGAACAAAGCGATATCAAAGTACAAGCCAAAATCGACTTTAAGACAGAAAGTTATGCTAGAAGAATAAAATGAACAATCAAACTTAACAAACAAATAATAATAAAAGATTTAATGTATGCTTACACGAGAGGATGTAACGTAAAATATGAATTACTTCCTGAGGTTCCTTTTGGGTCTGGTGTTTTGAAAAGACTGGACTGTTTTACCTTTTGAATTATAGTTTGGAGATTGATTTGAGGTGCCGGCTGTCGCCACGACGGCTGGGATTATCAGGCTCTAACTGATTTGAAATAGATCCCAGCTCAGCAGTCGAGGTTATTCTATGTCGGACACCACCAGGACCAATTATGAAGATCTGACCCTCTTTGGTCCAGCAATTAGACACACCTAATTGTTGTCTCGCTGCCATAAATGCTTCGTGCCGGCTTTTTGTCAGAAATTCGGAACCTGTGTTCTTGAGACTGGCTTTTCCGTACCAGACTTTGTTACGCAACGATAAGTCCTGAAATTTGATAAGTATAGGCCGTGGCTTATCCTTTGTGGGACGACCTATGCGGTGACTACGTCTTATGGCAGCTGGGACTAATTCAGGCAATTTGATATGCTGAGATAGCATCTTGACGGCGGCGGCTGTAACATCCTCACTTTTAGACTCCGGGATACCATGGATAAAGAGAATTTTCTTTCTACTCCGCATCTCAAGTAGGTCATGCTGCTTGGTTAACACTGACAATTGAAGTTGAAGGCTTTCTAATGCAGACAGCACAAAATTGCGAAAGGTGGTAAATTGAGCTGCAGTATTGGATGCAGGGCTAGTCGCAGGTATGGCAGTTTGCAAGTTGTGCTGAAATTCAGCCATTTTAGTGTTGAAGTGCAGTGACAACTCCTCAATGGATTGTTTGATAGCTTCCATAGCTTGTGGACTTTTTATCAAAGTAACAGAAGTGATATGTGGTGAAAATATATATGTATATTGTGGTAATTTATCAATGCATTAACTGGAATGGAGTTCAGCTGGCAGGTATTGTTAAAAATCAAAGCATTCCAATCATTAATGTCTTCTTTTAGTAATTAATTTTAATATTAAATATAGAGCTTACAGAAACAGTTGTTGTTTATTGTGCAGCTACCCGAAAAAAAGTATATATGTATTTATATAGTATATATAAATAATATACGTAGTATATGTATTTTGTGCATTGTATTTTTATGTATGTTTATGTATTATATTTTTATTTATGTATGTATTTATATTTTCATATTTTTCTATATATTTTCTATACTAGTCTGCACTATCTTGCCCGCTACATCACTCCGTCACTCACCTCCATAGGTTGACTGGAAGAAATCTCTTTTAGAGATAAGTCCACCTTTGCCTGTACTTATATTACTGTGCAATCATTGTATACACATATTTTGGTGCAATAAAGAATATAATAATTAATTTGTAAAATTGCTTTTTAATTTGTGTCTGATATTTTTATTTCTGATTTCGAAACAATGGATGTACAGTACAAGGTAGAAATCTACTCAGAGCGAGATCATTCTTAATTAGTAGGTATATTTAAGCGATATTGAAAGTATGGTTTCTTCGTGTTGAGTAATCTGATTGAAAAGACGGTGTCGTCCGGTCCATGCCTATAAGCTAGGATGGTCGAAGAGACACACCAGTCTGGTTCAAATTTGTGTAGAAAAGCTGGTCGAAAGGACAGTGCCGTCCGGTCCACGCCTGTAATCCCAGGATCTCATGCTGGTCGAAGGGACACACCCGTCCGGTCCATGCTTGTGTAGTAAAGCTGAACGAAAGGACAGTGTCGTCCGGTCCACGCCTGTAATCCCATGATCTCAGGCTTGTCGAAGGGACACACCCGTCCGGTCTAGGCTTGTGTAGTAAAGCTGGTCGAAAGGACAGTGTCGTCCGGTCCACGCCTGTAATCCCAGGCTGGTCGAAGGGACACACCCGTCCGGTTCAAGCTTATGTTGTGAGGATGATGAGGAGGAAAGGGAACATACTTTCAAATACTTTGCAATATTTATGATATGCTTTGCTACGTTTAATGCGAGAGAGAAAGTGGCTTAAGTTGTTCGTCAGGATAGACGAGCGGACGACTTAGCTATGTGCACATTCTTCATTTCAGGACGACGAATAACGCCCGAATAACGCCCGAGGACGGTCGAATGTCAGTCTGGCCGTGACGGCGCATGGTGCGCCATCTTGTTTTTCGTACTGGCTGGAAAAGAGTGTCAATGGAAGTCGAAAGGCGCTCTAGTGAAGCGTCGCGGCGAGGGTAACGAGGCAGCCATCTTGAATGCATGCATGAATGTAACCATTCAAGATTTCCCGCGCACCACGTATGCGATGAATCGCTGATTTCCAACAGTCTGTATATATGTCTGTGAAATTATCTGTGATTGATTTACTTAATTAAAACTTTACTGAATTTGTGAATAATACTTTGAATATACGCCCACTTATAATTAATTATTCTGATATTGGCAGTAAAATGTCTATACATTTATTTATTTGACAACACCAACAAGTAGTACAACAAAAATACACAGTAAATCAAAAGTCATAATAAGTAAATGTGTAATTGCATACTTTTTCTCATCTAAGATTACCTGGAAATTAAAATATAAATCAACATTGTAAAAAGTTAATTGATAAAATAAAAAATTATAGAATTAATAAGAATAAAGAGCATTCATTGTCGTGAATCAATCGTTCCGAGCACGACAGATTGTTGTTTACAAACTGCGTCGGTCGATTCCCCGAACTGCATTATCGCTGCGTATTACTTACTCATTAAGCATAACAATTCGATATGATCCTTATTGACAATGGCTAAAGATCTAACTTTAAATAAAGAAGGTTTTACAATACATTTAGTCGAGAACGATACTAACAACGATTGTTTAGAAAAAAATGACGAGGAACAAACACATTTAATACAAGATATGGATATGATAGAGTCGAATAGAAAACGAATGTTGCACGATATAGAAGAAAACACAGAAGAGTGGCACGAAGTTACTAAACATGTTAAGAAAAAAGTAAGGGTTTTCGATAAGAGTTTAGAGGAAAATTTAATTCAAATCGGAATTACTATTAATCGGCGGGTGTTAGTACCGAAGTTCTTCCCCTTTTATTTGCTATTTTGACGTCGAGTAAGACCGCCCTTTTCACTGAGCCGGTTTCTAAGGAGCTGTAGCGCGCCTGCCACGCTTCAACTGTAATTTCGCGTATCCGCCTCCTGACATACGATATTGGGACTTTATCGTAGTCGGGAGCCGTTTTCTTCGTGAGAGCCGCTTTTTTCGCGAGCTCATCCGCTCTCTCGCCCGTAGGCCCTTAATCAGAAGAACCGCACGCTTCCGTCCTCTTCTCCGATTTGTCGAATGCATTCCTTCATCTCTAGATGATGAGATGAGATGGCCCAGTGGTTAAAACACGTGCATCTTAACCGATGATTTCGGGTTCAAACTCAGGCAAGCACCACTATATATATGTGCTTAATTTGTGTTTATAATTCATCTCGTGCTCAGCGGTGAAGGAAAACATCGTGAGGAAACCGGCATGTGTCTAATTTCATTGAAATTCTGCCACATGTGCATTCCACCAACCCGCATTGGAACAGCGTGGTGGAATATGTTCCAAGCCCTCTCCTTAATGGGAGAGGAGGCCATTAGCCCAGCAGTGGGAAATTTACAGGCTGTTACTTTACTTTACTTTTATTCCTTCATCTCTAGAGCCAATGGGTGAGCGATTGCAGTGCTCCACAGCAGATCAAGAGAAGATCTCGAGTCGCCCAAGATATTGGTCGAACGATGTTTCGATTTCGTAACCATCTTGATAGCTCTGAGGAGTGCGTACATTTCTGATTGGAAGACTGTGTTGTGCGGCTCTAGGCGAAACGTCGAGTTTCTGGTTTCAAGGGAGGGCCCTTGATCCCACCATGTTAGAGCAGCTCCAACTTTTCCCTCTATTTTGCTGCCGTTGGTGAATATTAGGGGGCCGACAATATGATGTTCTTCAATGGTTTATGGGTCCAGGTTCTCTAAGCGTGCATACTCGTTGTTATGAGTTACGATGGATGTGGATTTTGTAAGGGTCCCAATCTTTGCGTTATTTCACGTCCCGGGGGTAAAAGGTCCACGTCCATGCAGTAGCCTTTTTTTACCTTAAAAAGGGTGGCAGCCTCTTTGACACGAAGGTCGAGGGGGAGTTGGCTTGATAGGATAAGTGCCGATGTTAGAGATACCGTCCTGTACGCTTTGCAGATCTTTTAAGCGAAACCTCGTTGCAGCGAGTTTAGTTTACTTTGTATCGTTAGTTTCTCGACTGCAGGAGACCAAACGCTTGCCGCGTAAAGAACGATAGGCTCTATCACCGCCACATATATTTTCCTGATGATTTCTCCGTTTAGACCCCAAGTCACCCTCGCAGCGCACGCCAGTTGTTTATATATGTATGTGTGCCGCCTTTTTGCAGATTGCGGACACATGTGCTTTGAATGTAAGCTTAGAGTCTATAATGATACCCCATAGTTTGATCTCAGTCACTAGGCTAAGCGGAGTGCCGCACATATGAATAACCGGGGCATCGTACTTGAGCTTCTTAGTTAGTATCATCGCGTTTGTCATTCGTGGTGCGAAGCTCAGTTTGTTTTCTATGCCCCATTCTTGTACGGCAGCTAGGGTGGTGTTTCCGCTGTTGCCTGTAATTGTCTGGTATGATGGTTGGAGAAAACCAGGACCACGTCATTCGCAAAGTCCTCCCAGTAGACCCCCTTTGTTACCATTTCGCGAGTCTAGGATGAGGTTCCAGAAGGTCGGTCCGCCAACATCCCTGGACACATCCCTTCGTGGTTTTCTTGTCACTAGTCGCTCTGGCATGACTCTCCTGGTCTTGGGGGTATGATACCATCAAGGCATATAAGTTCCTCGGGCAATGTTTGTGAACCAACTGCTTTTTAAGGGCAAGCCACCATGCGTTATCGAAGGCGCCTTCTATGTCGAGCGACACCAGAAGTACTATTTTTTTGGATCTTATCTCCTTCTGGATATGCCCGACCAAGTTGTAGAGGGCGTCTTCCGTTCCGCGCTGTGGCATGAATCCGTACTGACTGGAATGCAGGGTCGGGAGAAGATGGTATTAAAGCCAACCGACCAAGAGTTTCTCTACTATCTTACCGAGGATTGGTAGAAGTTCTATCGGTCTGTAGGATTTCGGGTGGGTGTAGTCCTCTTTGGCTGATTTTCGGAGAATGCAAACGTGGGCGACCTTCGACTGATTGGGGAAGTACGACAGCGTCAAGCATTTGTTTGCTAGCTAGAAATACCTCTCTGTCACAGTTTATGGCCGCAGTGCATATGTCGGAAGTCAGTCCATCCGGGCTTGGAGCTTTCTTCGGATTAAGGTTCAAAAGGACCATTTCCAGTTCCGTGGTGGTAAATGGTGGATTGTCGTTTGACAGATCTTGAATTTCCTCCGGTGCTTTGTTCTCAGCGATCGCTCTTATTGATCGCTGTTTGTCGTTTTCGATTTCTACAGAGTCATCGGGATAAAACGTGCGCGCTAGGAGTTCAGCTGACTTTCCAGATGTTATTGTTTCGCCAGCTGAATCTCTTAGTAGTAGATTATCTCTTCTTTTCGACGTTTTCCTTATTACTCTGTGTGGTAAAGTGTGTAAACAAGTATACAGAGGACATAAAAGTACTCACGCTAACAGTCCAGTACACGAATATTAGTCACAGTTCACAAAACACACAAGAAAGTTCAAAAGGTCAATAGTAAGGTCAATAGTAAGGTCAATAGTCAAGGTCACAACACAAAAACTTAGGAACTCAAGAAATATAAAGTAATGAGAAAACAAAGCAAATCGCATCGAACGTTAAAGCCGACTAAGTATGTGACTTTGTTCCGCAGTAGTCGGTAGTCGGAGAATAATATCCGAACGCCGTATACTACGGGTTTCGCCCGAGTATGCTTGTGAATCAATTATTTATATATATTTTATTATTTAATATAAATTATAATGTGTATGTATGTATTAGTGAAATGTGTAAGATGTTTATAATATTAATACATAAATAAATATTAAATAAAATATTATATTATGTTTATGTAAAGTGTAATAAATAAAATAAACTAAATAAATGTAATATTTCGCCTACATTACTCCCCTCCAGAGGCCGTGTCTACGGATGATAATAATCTGGAAAGTGAACTTTCCTCCCAGAACGAGTAGTTTTTATGGGGGGACTATGGTGTCGTGGCTGAATTGGTAGTTCGAGGTCGGGCGGTGGTATGTGCTGTGGCAAATCATCGTACAGTATATAGGCCGGTTTAAGGCGGTCAATCGATACCGTCACGACTTTGCCTTTAAAATCTATTTTAAAAGTTTAGCACCTCTGCTTATAACCTTATGTGGACCTGTGTATGCGGGTTGCAGTGAACCACGCAGCGCGTCTTCCCTAAGGAATACGTGGCTGAATGTGGTAATATCTTTAAAAATGAAGGTCTTACGTGTGGAGTGATACTGTGCTGGGACTGGACGTAGCTTCTTGGCAAAGTACTTCATACGAGCGGAAAAATCGGTGATGTCGGTAGTGTAGCCTGCGACATTATGGCCGAAAAATTCGCCAAGTAAGCGCTGTGGCTCGCCATATACCAGTTCCGCCGATGAAGCCTGGAGGTCTGCTTTGAAGGAACTCCTTATGCCGAGAAGAACTAGGGGAAGTGACTCAACCCAATTACTATCTCCGTGACAAATGATAGCTGCTTTTAGCTGCCGGTGAAAGCGTTCAACTAAGCCGTTGCACTGAGGGTGGTAAGCGGTTGTCCTGCGATGCTGAAATCCAATAGATTTAGCCAATTGTTCGAACAGGGCTGATTCGAACTGTCTTCCGCGATCGGTGACTATGTGAGTAGGGCAACCAAATCGGGAGAACCAGCAGGACACTAACGCTTTAGCCAAGGTTTCAGCAGTGATATCGGCTATGGTTACAGCTTCCGGCCATCGCGTGAAGCGATCGACGGCTGTCAAACAGTACCGATAACCACTGGCTGGAGGTAATGGTCCGATCAGGTCTATATGGACATTATGATTCGCGCTGAAGGTAAAGCATGTGTACCCAACGGTGAGGTCACGTGACGGCTTACCTTCGTACGCTGGCAGGTTAAACATGCCTTAGACCATTGACGGCAGTTCTTGCGCATGAGTGGCCATACGAAGCGTCGTGCAACGAGCTTAGTTGAGGCTGTATAACCGGGATGCCTAAGGGAGTGCAGACTATAAAAATTTGCCGACGGAGGTTAATGGGGACAAAAGGTCTGGGAGTCGGTGTACTGACGTCGCAGTACAATTCAGTACGACTACCGGGTATTGACATTTTTATAAGACGAAGTGATGTGTCGCCTTTAAGGGTGTCAGCCAGATCAGGGTCTGTGGCTTGGTACTTATGTATTTATTTATTTATTTATTTGAACACCAACAAGCAGAACACTAACATTTACAAGGAATAAAATGTTCTAATAATATTTCTTAGTGACTACTTTTTTACAGGTGTTACATAATACCAACAAAAAATAACAGTAAACAACGATACAATTAAAAAGTTTAAAATTGAATTAATTATAAATAAAAAAAAGTTATAAACAAAAAATTTAAGTTGATTTAAATTATTTGTGTTACAACAATAATGAATAGAGGAAAATTATCGAAATTAACAAGTAAATTAAAATTAAAATGTCTGAGAATTATAAAAATATTAAGTTAACAATGAGAAAGTAAAATAAATAAGTTACAATCAGTAAATAATAGGATTTTAAATTAACATGGTTATTTTTATTATTAAAGTTATTAATTTCGGGATATTTACCATGTTTTTTATTTTTGTTCGGTGGAGCTCGATATTTCGAAATTGTCTACGAATGTCTTGTTCACGAGACTGAAGTGTGCGGGTAGATGCTGATAATGTTAGAGGTGTCCGTATCGAACTACCTCCTTTCTTGTACGTTTGCTACGTAAACACCGGTCACCACTACTATTGTCACTTTCACCCCTACCATTGTCACTAGTCGAATTTATTTTATGTACACTCGACACTCGATCCCGTGTTTTGCAGACGAAACTCACCGTATCAATTCGCGATTTTTTTATTTTATTTCTAATAAAATAAAAAATTCGATACGGACACCTCTAACATTATCAGCATCTACCCGCACACTTCAGTCTCGTGAACAAGACATTCGTAGACAATGTCGAAATATCGAGCTCCACCGAACAAAAATAAAAAACATGGTAAATATCCCGAAATTAATAATCAGTAAATAAGTTACAGATCAATAAATTATCCAACAAAAACAATTAAAAAATTACACAATCAAAATTAAGATTGAATACTGGTTTAGTCTTTATCAAGATTGCGAAATATAAATCCATATAAAAAAAAATTACAATAAGAAGGAATTATTTATTATTGAAATACATAAGTAACTGATTTCTGAAACTATACAATTTATTATCAAAAATGTCAATGGTTCTCACTTCTGTTGAATTTAACTCTTGTGTACTTTCAACTTTATTTGTAGTTTTATATATGTTGTTATAATTAATACACATTCTGTTAATAGGGAAGAAACGCCCTTGACGAGAGTGCGTTAATTTTTCAGTAAAAGGTGCATATACAGACGGCCTAGAAAATTTTCTTGGAGCATTAATCCTCAATTTACCTAATAGGTATGGGCAGTCTGTGGACCCATTAATTAATTTAAAAAGAAATATGTTGTCGAGAAGCTGTCTTCGATCGCGAAGAGAAAGAAGTGCAAAATGCGACAATCTTTCCTCGTAGCTGTGCAGCCTACCAGCCAACTTAAAGTTATAGGACAGATGCCAAAGAAATCTTTTTTGGACTCGCTCTAATCTGTGGCTGTAAATCTCATAGTGTGGATTCCACACCGTACAGCAATACTCTCAAATACTACGAACTAAGGCAGTGTACAGGGAAATTTTAGTTCGAATCTCTTTAAAAACTCCACAGTTACGTAGAACAAAACCCAAAGCTTTGAAGGCCCTGCCAACTATATGATCAATATGTATGTGAAACCGTAATTTAGAATCCAGTATTACTCCCAAATCCCGTATGTAATCTACTTCAGTAAGTAAATGTCCATCAATAGAATAACTTCGATCAACAGAGATTTTTTTCCTACTAAAGCGAATAACAAAGCATTTCTCAGTAATGAGACAACGTAACGTTCTTGCGACACCATGAGACCAGATTGTCCAAGTCATTTTGTAGGCATACAACATCTGCTTCGGAGGAGACAGGTCTAAAAAGTTTCAGGTCATCTGCTAATAAGTAGCATTTACAATGATCGAAGCAGGAGTTGATGTCGTTAATAAAAATGTTGAACAACAGGGGTCCCAGGTCCTGAGGTCAGAGCCCTGAGGCACGCCAGAGGGAGATGAAAAGGGATTTGAACAATGCCTGTTTATAACCACTGTTGAACTCCTATTCTTAAGGTAGGACTTAAACCAATCAAGCATAATACCCGTTATGCCAATCATTTCGAGCTTATGAAGCAAAACATAATGGTTAACTTTATCGAAGGCCTTACTAAAATCAGTGTAAATGGCATCGACTGAATTGCCACTGTCAATGGCTTCAGTAAGGTCCTCGACGAAAGAGATGAGATTTGTGCTGGTAGATCGGGCCTTCAAGAAACCGTGTTGTTCCAGAGCAATAACTTGCTTGAAATGGGAAGAGATAATAGGATATACTAGTAGCTCAAACACTTTTGCAAATATTGATATTATAGAGATTGGTCTATAATTTTTTGCGGAACCTCTGTCACCGTTTTTATAAAGTGGTAGAACCAAGGCTTTTTTCCAAAGTATAGGGAATTGGCCAGTTTTTAGGGAACGATTGATGATCATAGTTAGTGGCTTCACTAGGTTATTTGCACACGTAGTAACAAAAAGTGCAGGAATTCCGTCCGCTCCCGCGCCTTTAGATTTCTTCAGGCCTTTCAAAACTCTGAGAATTTGCTCGGATGTAAAAGATATATGACTCAGACTTTGTGATGTACATATATTATAATTCGTGTTTGAAATATTTATAGTGGCAACGTTCACTGGAGGTGGCGTGGTAATATTGCTGTACACAGAAGAGAAATGATCAGCAAATAGATTGCAAATATCTGCACCATCAAGAGCTACACGGGAATTCAATGTCATTTTTGCGGGGTACGAGTTGTTCGGCTTTTTTTTCATTTTCAGGTATGACCAAATCACCTTGGGATTAGATCTTAATGAAGACTCAAGGTTATTTATGTACTTAGAGTAGGATTCTTTTAACAGCTTATCACACCTTTTTCTTAAGAGCTCAAAAGTCAGAACATCACGGGGGTTGTTATATTTTCGTATTTTGACCCTGTACTTATATTTCTCCTTAATACTATTAATTAAACCGCGATTGAACCAAATAGGATATTTAGAGCTTCGAGGCTTAGAAAGCGGAACATATTTTCGTATTAACGTCTGCAGTTGAGAATAGAAAATTGAAACCATGTCATCAACTGACATACATTCATTCATGATAACATCCCATTGGATAGATTCAAGTTCTTTTTGAATATTTTGATAGTCGGCCTTGTAAAAACAATGTTTGTGTATGTTATCATTAGGTGGTAAAAGTGGAATAAAATTAATATCATACGAAAATATTAGTGGAGGGTGAAGTGCGTCTACACACGTGAGGGGATCCGTACATGTAGATAAGCTACTAAGCGATTTATTAGCAAGAACTAGATCAAGTATTTTGTCTTTGTTGTTCACGACGTGATTATATTGAGCTAAGTCATTAAGCGACATAAAATCCGATACCATATTATGCAATAAGTTGTTAGAAGCACCCGCATCTAGTGAGTTATGGTTACATGTAGTCCAAGACATATTACTTAAGTTAAAGTCACCTACAATTAGAAGGGTACCGGTTAAAGATTCTAGAACTCTATTAGAGTTGTCTTAAATTTTCGCGATTATTACACATTTAAATAAAACTAGTTATAACGGATTTGAATCGCGTATATTAATTATTTTTGGCATCCCGACGTTTCGAGCACTTTACAGCGTTCGTGGTCACGGGTAGAGTAAGGTGGCATTTGTCTATTTGAGGAACAAAAGAAATATTATTTACAACTACCGCCAACGATTTCTCAATTGGTATCTTGAGTAACGTTCCGGTTGCACGCAGAAGGCACTGACTGTATCTTGAGGTCTTGCAGTCTGTTGGATTTGGGATTTTAAATTTTTAATAAGTGGATCCCAGGTGTTAGAAAGTCTCCAACCATCTTCTCTATTGAAGTTCGGATGTTTTTGAATTTCAATAGCCTCGCGTATCATTCTAGGAATGAATCTGTGTTCTTTAGCGAGGATCTGTGGTTTATCAAATCGAATAAAATGGTTGGGTTTATACAGAGCATGTTCACAGACTGCAGACTTTGAAGAACGCCTATCTTTGATATCTCCTATATGTTCCTTAACCCTGGTACCGATATTCCTCTTTGTTTGGCCTATGTAAGATAAACCACACTCACATTCGAGTTTATATACTCCCGCAGTTTGTAAAGGAATGTTAGTCTTGATAGGTCTCAAGAACTGGCTCACTTTCTTATGAGGCTTTTAAACGGTTTTATACGAAGCTCGCTTCAAGATGTTGCCAATCCTGTCTGTAACTCCCTTCACATATGGTAGAAATGCAGGTTGTCGCTCAACTGTGGGTGGCTTGATACGGCTTCTGCGATGCTGGCGAGGCACGGGCAGCTTGTTCTGGTGGAGTGCAAGCTTGACCTGACGTAGCTCGTCCTCTAGGTGTTCAGCATTGCAGAGATGGTGGGCTCTCTGAAACAAAGATTTGCCAACGGTAGCTTACTGACTAGGGTGGTGGTGCGAGTCACCATTGAGGTATTTGTTGGTGTGTGTGGGACTAGACTAGACTAGAAAGTCATTAAGGTAAGGATAGCAAAAGTCAAGTCCACGCGTCAGTTCGTCAACGAACCTTTGAAAGGTCTGACCGGCATTCCTTAACCCAAACGTCATGAAGGGAAATTCGTATAGACCGAATGGAGTTGTAATGGCAGTCTTGGGTATATCTTCCTCGGCAACTGGGATCTGGTTATAAGCTTTCACTAAATCGATGACTGAAAAATACTTACAACCAGACAAGTTGTGAGAAAAATCGTGTATGTGGCGTATGGGGTACTTATCAGGTATGGTCCTGGCATTCAGTAGCCTGTAATCGCCACAGGGACGCCAACCGTTGTCCTTCTTGGATACGAGGTGGAGTGGCGATGCCCAAGGACTGTCGGAAGGACGAGCGGTGCCGTTCGCCAACATCGCTTCAAACTCGTGTTTAGCGATTTTTAATTTCTCGGGGGCTAGCCTCCTAGGAGAACAGGACACTGGTGGACCTGGTGTAGTGCGAATGTGGTATTTAGTGTGATGTTTAACTACACCCGGAGTACCGGCGGGACGGGTTATATCTGGAAATTCCGATAAAATATTATGATAATACTACTATGACTATCACCGCCAGTCGTTACTTTAACGCTCGTTACAAGATTATGCGATTTATCTATAGAAGCTACAGTGCTAATATTAGTCAAACTATCTATTAATTTGCGATTACTAATATCAACAACGAGTCGGTAATGAGACAGAAAATCGACTCCGATTATGGCTTTGGTTACGTCAGCTACAATAAATCGCCATGGAAAATTACGATGTAAACCAATATTTAAAGTTAAATTTATATATCCATAAGTATCTATAGCTGAGCCGTTAGCGGCGCTCAGTTGGAATGATGTCTTATAACGACGTTCACTAATTGCACTAACTGGATATACACAAATAAAGTTCGACGGGTATACTGGTATCACTACCAGTATCTACTAAAAATTGTCTTTTGGTACCGTGATTCGTGATGAAGAGGCGACCCGTCGAACTCCCGCAATCGCCATTACCGGTTTGGCTTGGAGCGTTTCCCGATGTGAAGTCGCAGGGCTTGATGTAGTTACTAGCTTTGACGGCGTATTTACTGTGGTACTAGGAAAGAGGGTACCGACGATGGCACGAGTCAGACCTACGTGATTGGGATCGACTACGTCGTCTGCCGTTACCACGGCCGCGTTCTCTGGATCGTGATCGCTGATTGACCTTATCTGTGAGAGCGCTGACCTGTCGGGTCAACTCAGCAACTTGTTTCGTCAACAGTTCAATAGGCGTTGAAGAAAATGTTGCCGCTACTTGGCGGGTGGGTGCCGCGATGTCGTGTATTCTGTCCGCAAGCTCTGCTATAGCATCGAGTGTTAGCGTTGGTTGAGATGCGATAATTGGTTGCATCTCCGTTGGCAAACGACTTGTCCAAATTGTTCGGATGAAATCTTCGGGGATATTGGGTCCAGCCAAATGTTGAAGGTGCCGAAGAAATTGAGAAGGTTTGCGATTGCCGAGCTGCTCGTGTGTCAGCAGCTGTTTAACATTATTTTCTCGAGACACCGATAACCGTTTAATTAGTTCGGTTTTAAGACGCTTATAATCCGGGGGACCAATTATTATATCTTCGACTTCGGCAGCGTAATTTCTATCTAAGTTCGCCAAAATATGGTAAAATTTTGTTGCGTCATCCGTGATCGATAATAATTTAAATTGACTTTCCACCTGTGCGAACCATATTGCTTCTCTGACCAGAAAGGTGGTGTCCTGAATTGTGCAGAAGCAAGTGTGAGGGTAGGAGCATCTGTGCTTTCCAACTCAACGCGCTCCATCTTCTTAACGCGGCGTGGACGCGTATTTGAGAAAAACTTTAACTGTTTTTATACTACATTATGTCGCTTTAGTATGAAAATAGACGTTATAGTCCTAACAGAATGTTGGTTAAATGACACTTCTATTATACCTCACATCCCAGGATATACCGCACACAACACAAAAACAACGAGGAATCAAAACAGCGGAGTAGTCATTTACGTAGAAAACTCACACAGCGCAAGTGTTTACGATCATTCAACTTTAAACTCTGACTGCCTGCTAGTTAAAATCAACAACCTTGTCACGGTACTAGGCATATATAGATCTCCATGCACTAGGAGTGTAGACAACTTCCTGGAATCACTGGATAACCTCTTGTGCAAAATTAAAGACCAAACAAACATAGTAGTTTGTGGCGATATAAATATAAATATCACACCAGCTTCGAATCATTCTTCGTGCGCGGAATATCTCTGTTTACTTGCAGAACATGCTCTCTCACCAGCTATTACATTACCAACAAGAGGAAACGCATGCTTAGATCACATGATGGTCAAAACAAAAGGCAGTGTTACCGGCATAGTGTGTGATTCTGATATAACGGACCACAACATTGCTATTACAGGTCTTACAATCAAGTCACCAAAGGGAAACCGAATGCCACGTACGAGGCTGAAAAGAGATATAGAATCAATTATAAAAGAACTGTCACAATTAAATTGGTCTGATATTACAAATTCTGCCGACGTAAACGTAGCGGTTCAACTCTTTATGACAACATTATTAGGAATTATAAACAAACACACGACGACGGTTAGATTAAGCCGGACAAAGTACAATTTGAAGCCATGGGTAACACCAGGGCTTATGAGGTGTATGAGACATCGAGACAAGTTACATAGTCAACACAGAGCACAACCAAACAACGATTTGCTAAAAGTCATTTACACAAGGTACCGTAACTTTTGTAACGGACTATTACGAAAACTTAAAGCTGATTTTGAACAAACAGAATTAGAAGAAAACAAGGATAACTCATACAAACTATGGAAATCTATCAAAAATATATGTTATATGACAAAAGATGTGAACGAACCAGAAGAACTACTTCAAATAAAAACCTCTAGAAATAAACTTCATTCCTTGAACATATGCTGCGAGTACTTTGCAACCCTAGGAGAAAACCTTGCATGTAATATACTCAATGACATCGCTCAATCTGAAGAAGAATTAACAGCTAGGATAAGATTATCACATTCACTCTTTCTTCATACAACCAACAGATGAGGCAGAAGTTGAAATGTTGATAAAGCAGCTCGATGATAAGAAAACTTCAGGCATTGATAGACTAGATAATAAGACAATCAAACAAATTAGAAAGGAAATCATAAAACCATTGACATTTATCTTTAACGCAAGTATCATAACAGGAAAATTTCCTGAGGATTGGAAAATAGCACTTATCTGTCCTATCCATAAATCAGGACCAAAAGACATTCCTGGGAACTACCGAATATCGCTTTAGGTGTTTTTTCTAAATTATTAGAAAAAATCATAAACAAAAGACTTGTGGTCTTCTTAGAATCCTTAAACATCTTCTCCAAACGTCAATTTGGATTCAGAAAAAACAAGTCAGCTGGGGATGCTACGTTACTACTAACTACTACAATTGCTAAACATTTGGATAAAAAAGAAAAGTGCATTGGTATGTTTCTGGATTTCGCAAAGGCGTTTGACACCGTTTCGATACCCATCCTTCTAAGAAAACTGGAACTGACGGGTATTAGAGGGAAATCTCTATAATAGACTGGTTTAAAACTTACCTTACAGGTAGACAACAATGTGTTAGGATAAACCATCTCACAAATCAGCACCAAGTAACCAATTTTGGAGTTCCTCAAGGAAGTATACTCGGACCAACGCTGTTTATTCTATATATAAATGACCTACAAAACCTGGTGATAAGAAATGCCAACATAATCTCATATGCAGACGATACAGCACTAATCTTTGACGGCTTCAATTGGGAAGAAACAATCCATCATGCCCAGGAAGGTATAGAAATGGTTAAAAACTGGTTGCAAGAGAACCTTCTCACACTAAATATAAAGAAAACTAAGTATATATGCTTAACGTAATGAATAAGTTACGAGACGTCACTAACACTAAAATTCTCCGAACAGTATACATGTCATTGTGCCAGTCATTAATAAATTACTGTATATCCTCTTGGGGCAGCGCAACAAAAACTCTGCTGCTTGAACTTGAGAGAGCTCAAAGATCAGTACTTAAAGTTATGTTGAAAAAACTGTTCAGGTATCCCACATCTGCGCTCTACAAAGAAGCAGAAATTTTATCAGTTCGGCAGTTATATATATTAAAAACATGTATAATAAAGCATGCTGAGCTACTCAGCAAACCGGATAATGGGATTACTACAAAAAGAGTTTACAAAGTACCCATACCACGTATCACTACTGCCTTTGCAAGACGCTTTCCTCCTTTTGTTCAAGCTCAAGTATACAACAAAACACTAAAACACTGTGACTTAAGACATGTAACAATGAAAGAGGCTCAAATTAAAATAACATCCTGGCTCAAGACCCTATCCTATGACGACACTGAAAACCTACTAAATGTAACCATTTAATTTTTATCTATTACTCTTATTATGTATATATATATATATATATATATATATATATATATACGTTACACCAAACACAAATGCTATAGGTATAGAGAATCAGATTGGTGAATATTTAAGTCTTGGTCCGATGATAAGCAACCTGTTAAATCAAGTGTTCGGGCCCCACGATACAGGTCTCCTAGTGTGGGGTCCAAAGATAATCAAGCATTTTAAAATTGCTAAAACCTAAATGCACCAAAACCAATGAAAATCATTGTAATCGTTTAAGCTAAGTTTAAGAAGATTAATATTATGCCATATGTTCTAATCTATTATGTAAGCATTGTGTTTTTTCAATAAAGTTTTTATTATTATTATTATTATTCACTTGCGAAGCGTGTGAATCACTGTCGCTACTCATCTTCTAAATAAGCGTGAACGGTGGGGTCACCAGTTTGTGGTAAAGTGTGTAAACACGTATACAGAGGAAATAAAAGTACTCACGCTAACAGTCCAGTACACGTATATTAGTCACAGTTCACAAAACACACAAGAAAATTCAAAAGGTCAATAAATGATAGACAGAATAGAATATAGACAGTCACACATAGAAATATAGCACAACACAAAAACTTAGGAACTCAGAGAAATATAAAGTAATGAGAAAACAAAGCAAATCGCATCGAACGTTAAAGCCGACTAAGTATGTGACTTTGTTCCGCAGTAGTCGGTAGTCGGAGAATAATATCCGAACGCCGTATACTACGGGTTTCGCCCGAGTATGCTTGTGAATTAATTATTTATATACATTTTATTATTTAATATAAATTATAATGTGTATATATATATTAGTGAAATGTGTAAGATGTTTATAATATTAATACATAAATAAATATTAAATAAAATATTATATTATGTTTATATAAAGTGTAATAAATAAAATAAACTAAATAAATGTAATATTTCGCCTACACTCTGTATACACCGTCCCAGACGCTTTCGCGGTCGTGGTTCGGACAAAACTCTTTCCAGCTTTGAGGGACAGCTTCGATTTCTCGCCCTTTGTAGTCTTCCCTTGCCTGTACGTACTCTTCGATCGCGAGATGCCTTCGGCAGGATGCAGCATTCCGGATTCGGCCTTTTTTTCCTGAGCACACCTTTTTTTAAATTGTCTGGGATAGCGGACCACCATGGTGGTCTAGGATCGCCTTTCCACGCCTTCATTTTGGGGATCGTGCTTTCGCAGGATCCATGGATAATTGATGTGTAGGTGTTAAACATCTCCTCCAAGTCCTCGAATATTGAGAGGGCTGAAATGCGTTCTAGCGTTATTCCGCTGTCGGCGAGTTTTGTCCTGAATTTAGTGGAGAAGTCAGACCACTTTGCCTTCTTGGTGTTATATTTGAATGTCTGAATCTGAATGTCTGTCCACATTACAGTCTCTCGCTCTGCCTAACAGGGAGTCGCTGGTCAGCGTCACGTCCACGCAGCTAGCGAACAACCTATCCCCTCGATAAGTTTCGAAAGTAGTTTCGCTGCCGGTGTTTAAGATGTCCATTTCGGTAATGAAGGCATAGTATTCCGCTTCGCGATGGTTTTCGGAGTTGCTGTCCCACCAGTGGCTCCAGGCATTTACGTCTCCTGCCACCAGCAAGTTTTTAGTTGGAGCCTTGTGTATTGCTGCCCTTATTTGTTGTAGGTACGGAAGTAGGTCTTGGTCTCCCTCTAAGTATACGGACAGTATGCATAGCCTCAACTGACCCGCTCGCAGGAAGATAGCTGCAACATTCTCGGTGACAATCTGGGGGTCTTGGAAGACTTCCAGCGTATCACCGAAGACGACTATAGCTGCCTTCACTGGTTTTTGACGACTCCGGGTGCACTGGATGACTTGTGTGCCGGGGTGTTTGTTTCATCACACCTGTCCTTCCTACGTAGGGCTCTTGGACAAGTGCGACTGTTATTCGCTTATCCCGGGCCGTCGGCTGTGGCCAGCCTTGAGCGTTGCAGGTTGACCTGTATAAATGAAAGCCTGCCCGCCCTGCCGTCCGCGCACTGAGGTGAGACCGGTGTAGGGGGTAGGAGGGAGCCCTTAGCAATATTGGATCCTGGATCTCGCTATGTGATCCCATTTCTGTCTCTCCTGGCACTCTTCGCTGTAAGCCGTGTGTGCTGGTCTGAGGCGTCCGTTTTGGCGCGGACACAGTTCGCGCAGCGCGGTGCTTCGCTTCGTTTTTTGCCCTGACGGGACAGTCCTTTCCTGCGTGGTCGCCGCTGCAGAAGCCACATGTTTCCTTTGTGACTTTGCATAGATGTCGGGTGTGCCCGTAACCCAGGCACTTGGCGCATTGGATAAGGGCAAGGATAAGAGGTGACTGATCCTCTACCGAGCATCTGCTGAAGCCCACGAAAATCTTTGACGTCTGCGTGAACCGCCGCCACATTTCCGGGGACACTTCTAGGACCGGGTGACATTCGTGGGGGTTTCGGGCACGCTTCCTGTACAGTACCCTCATCTTAAGGTCTGCTTCACAAACGCCTTGCAGAAAGTGTTTATTCTGCGTTTTGGTGTAGTCAATTATCTCTTCGTTGGCGAAGCAGGTCAAGACTCCCCGCACACAGACGAGTGGGTTCCGATTTGCCGGCTTCTTAATGTTGAGGTCCTGGTTGCATTGGACCCGACTCCTCACTAGATTTAAGTCCTCTTTTGTTTATTTATTTATTTAAAAGGTACATCAACATCACAAATATTCAGCACTTATAAATAACATATAAAACAAAAAAAATTAGGACCTGATATGAGTGACAATTACAGATGTACACAACATTCACACAAAGAAAAAAATAAAACTTATTGTCTACCTGTTCAATTTAAGTAATAATTAAAAAAATATATTAAAGAAAAATCATAAGACCTAAATAATAATAAACAAAACAAATATGTAAACCCACAAATGAAAAATAGAACAATTATATCTTAGGAACAGTACAGTGATAAAATGTGACTACGGACGAAATTTTTTATTGATAGATTTTATTCTTAAATCTGGACAAGGCATCAGAAAATATGTCAAGATGCGGGATCTTGGAACATAGTTGGTTGTACTCAGAGCAAAGTCTATTCATAGGACAATGTTTGCCGACATTGGTGCGAGAGACCGTTGTATGAAATATTTTATAAATAGGCTTTCTAGGAGGTCTAACGGGTACTGAGATGTTAATGTACGACAGAAGGTGCTCACTTTTGACTACCCCGTTAATAATTTTATATAAAAATATCAGGTCATGCATTTGCCGACGTTTAGACAAGGTTTCCATTTTAAAGAAATTTAAACGCGTGTCATATGGTGTTCTGTGTGATAATCCACTGCAATTAAAAGCAAGAGATCTGGTAAATGCACGTTGTAAGTTTTCTATTCTCTGTGAATGAACTGTATACGTGGGGTTCCATACTTGGGACGCATATTCAAGAAGACTTCGTACAAGAGCATTATATAGGGAAATCTTGGTATTACTGTTAAAAGCTTTTGTGTTTCTTTTTATGAAACCGATCATTTGTGATGCCTTCTTGACTATGGTTTCAATATGAGGAATAAATGTGAGTTTTTTGCCGATTATAACCCCGAGGTCACGAACGTCATCAACTTGTTCAACCAATTCTCCATTAATTGTGTATTCAGCTGGACAAGCGTTTATTTTCATTTTGGTAAAACGAATGTGGTAACATTTTTTGGATTTAATTTCATATTATTGAGTGCACACCAATGCTGAATACCATTCAAATCTTTTTGGATTAATTGTACGTCACAGCATGATGTAACTGTCTGATATATTTTAAGATCATCAGCAAAGAGGGAATATTTGCTATGACGTATGTATTGAGTGATATCATTGATGTATACTAAAAACAACAGTGGACCCAAGTGAGAACCCTGAGGAACTCCTGATTTAGCATAATATACGGCTGATTCATACCCTTTAATAGTTACTATTTGGGGACGATCGGTCAGATATGACTTAAACCAATTTAAAAAAGGACCATCAAAACCAATTGACTTTAACTTTTTAACTAAAATTAAGTGGTCTACTTTATCAAAAGCACTGCTAAAGTTCGTATAAATGACATCTACTTCACGTCTTGCATCTAATGATTGGGATATATCAGTAACAAACACCATGTTGGTGGGGTGGTAAAATATTATTTATCGTAGGATAAACGCTGGAATAAACTAGGGTCTCAAATATTTTTGAAAAACAAGACAAAATAGAAATAGGTCTATAGTTTTTGATGTCATCCTGCGCACCTTTCTTATAAATTGGTAAAATTCTAGCCTGTTTCCATCGTTGAGGAAATCTGCCATCAGTAAGGGATCGATTGATGATTGCCACTAATGGTCGAGATAAATGAGCAGCACAACGTTTTGCAAACAGAGACGGAATGTTGTCAGGTCCAGCACCCTTTGACGCATCCAAATTTTTTAAAACATTATAGACTTCGTCTTCAGTATATTGAGGATATACTGTAAACGTATTTTGAGATATAGGGAAGCTTTGGTGGTCATGTATTTGAGCCGAATATATAGATGAAAAATTTTTGGCGAAAAGGTTTGCAATATCAGAGCCGCTTTCTGCTATTTCATTCTCAAGGTGCACGACGGACGGAATAGAATTTTTTTAGATTGTTTATCAAAAAACTTCCAGAACGACTTACTATTTTTAATAAGAGCATCCTGGATATTTATTTTGTAATTTGCGTAGCACTCATCAAATAGTTTGTTACAACGGTCTCTGATAAGTTCAAATTCGAATTGATCACGCGGATTTTTATATTTTCGATGCCTTAGCCTTAATTTATACTTTTCATTCAACAAATTTATTAGTGACTTAGTGTACCAAATCGGATAGCCTTTGGAGCCACGTTTTATTGACTTCGGGACATATTTTTGGATAAGGGACTCGAGAACATCATAAAAAATGGAAATCATGTCGTCTACAGTACTACATTGCATAAACTGATTATCCCAGTTTGTACGCTCCAGATCAGCCAGTATTTTGGTATAGTCTGCTTTATAGAAATTAAGGTTCAGTCGAGATTTAGGTGCAAGCATCTTTAAATTTAAGTTTTCAAAAGTACATACTAAATTAGGATGGTATTTGTCAATTTCCCGTAGCGGATCTGGTGTGTTATGAACTTTTATATTGGATAGATTGCTAAAAATTAAGTCTAGGATTTTACCATTGCAATTAATTATATTGTTGTACTGATTAAGGTTGTTAAGATTGGCAAAATCTATCAACGATTTCTCGATTGCACTCTGATATTTTATCGGATACATATATGAATAATCATTGCTTTCTTTCCATATAATTGAACCCAAATTAAAATCACCCAAAATAATAGCGTTATCACAGCCCTGCAATGCTATTGAAGCCTTCTCGAGAAATTCATTGAGTGTATCCAATCTGGATGGAGGTGGCAAATATACAACTCCTATAGCAATTTTAATCAGGTTATTACATTCTCTCTATTATCCACAAATCTTCTCCATCAGTTTCCCAACTCGATATCCTGCATGAATCAATATTTTTTGAAACAGCAATCAGTACGCCTCCTCCATCCTGCTTGGTTATTGGCTTAGAACCTGTGGCTAGACAGCTATTTCCAACAATAAATCTATCCTTTCGGTAAATATTGTAACGCGAATCTATAAATTCACTGTCATATACACCAGCCTTTAGCCAGGTTTCAGTAAATACAATGACATCATAAGAACATAATAAAATATTTTTGTACATTTGATTCGTCCGCGTACGGATACCTCGAATATTCTGATAATATAGTTCAAACATTTTTAAAAAGTAAATTTAAAATTACACTATCATGAATAACATATTATCCCCTTAAACTATTAACTTTTTTTTTTTTTAATTTATTATTTTAAGAGCTTAGTCACCATTTGTGACTATGTCGCTCTGTTAGTTATATTACAATTTTTTACTTTTTTATTTCCTTAAACTTAAACATTTGTTACATAATTTGTATAATAATTTTGCTTCTTTGCTCCCAGGAAATGCCAAAAAACTTATACAATCCACAATAGTTAGTCTGCTTTTAATATTCGAATAAATATCATGTCTAAGTGACTCACTCCGAACACATTCCAGTAAAATATGGTAGATATCTTCAATTACACCACATTCGGTGCAATTGGCGGTTGTTACTTTTTTCATTAAGTATGCAAATGAGTTTAATGGAAGGTGTCCGGAACGAAGTCTTAAAGCCGTAATAAGGTCTTGGCGACTAAGGTCACATTTATCTATCCAGGGTTTATTCCAAGGTTGTGGCTGCATTGTTCTATACCATATGCCTTTTTCTCTTGAGCGTTCATCAAAATATTCTCTCCATAAGTACATACATTTTTCTTTATGCATCCAAATAACATCAGAGAAATATGGGTCCACTGATATTGGTATACCATCCACATTGGCCTGTTTTGCAAGATGGTCCACTATCTCATTGCCAGTTATTCCAATATGTGATGGTATCCACTGAAGAAAAACAGATTTTGCAGTCTTATTTAACTTTTGAATTTGGTCTAGGATAGTATATGCTATTGAAGTACCTCGATAACTGGTAGTGCATTTATGTAAATGTTGAAGAGCACTTTTAGAGTCTGTTAAAATTACAAAATTTTGAGATTCAATAGAATCAATATATGACAATGCCTCCGAAATTGCTTGTAATTCAATGAACATTATACAATGGTATTTGCTGAGTTGAAATTTCGCATAGTTTTTAGTTTGTGCATCATACAACGCTCCACCTGAAGTACTTATCTCTTTTGATCCGTCTGTAAATATTTGATAATGGTTTTTGTATGTATTGTCAATAAATTGGGTAACTACACTTCTAATATCTGTTAAACTATATTTATTTTTTGGATTTTTTAAAGGCAAAAGGTTACATCTAACAACGTTATTTACTTCAATACTGCTAACCCAAGTTTTTAAAGAGAACATGTCTAGCTGTATACTACGTTGAACAGGGATCGATTGTAATTCAGCATGGATTGTAATCAGTAAGGGTTTTCGTTTATTTACCCAATAGCTAAGAGTTTCATTTGAGTTAGTAATGTTATAAAGTAGCTCTATAACCTTATTGTTTTCTAAGGATCTTGATTTGAGCCAAAATTTTCCTGCTAAGTATCGCCTACGGATAAATAATGGTTGCAAACAAAGTTCACTCTCCATGACGTGGATAGGAGTAGTTTTAATAAAGCCCCCTATAATTCTCATTGCATGATTTTGTATCGTGTCTAATTTTTTAAGGTTTCTCTTAGCAGCATTGGCATATAAAAAGCAAGCGTAGTCAATTCTACTGCGTATTAACGAAATGTACAAACGTCTTAAGTGTTTAGGGTGAACGCCCCAACCCGAACCGGCTAATACTTTAAAAACATTAAGACATTTTGAAACTTTTTGTACAATTTCATTTATATGTTTACCCCACCGTAATGAGCGATCCAACCACATCCCAAGATATTTTATTGATTCGACATATTGTAATACAGAATTATCCACTTTTAATAATATTTCATTTTGTTTTCTACCTTTCGAAAATAAACAGACCCTAGTCTTTTTTGAAGAAATATGAAGACCTATTTTACTAATTTGTTCATTAAATATATCTAAAGCTTTTTGTAATTGTATTTGTATATAACTAATGTTTTTGTTTGAAGCATATATCACATAATTATCAGCGAACTGGGAGATGTTAATAGAATCAGGATATGCTTCACAAAATACGTGAATCGTAGCTATATTAAATAATAGGGGTGATAAAGGATCACCTTGTGCCAGACCTAAACAAGTAGATCTTCCAGAATTATAGTCTTTACCACGAATATTAAGCCAACGGTTGCTAAGAAAGTTCCAGAGGTAGTTGCAAATTTTAAGACCTACACCAAATTTATGGAGAATTTTTAAAAGTACTGAAATGTTCACATTGTTGTATGCGTTATTTATATCGATAAAACACGCAACCGTAGAATCCTGTCTAGCAAAACCGGTCTGTATATGAGTAATTAGGGTACTTAAATTATCGTAGCAAGATTTTGTCTTTCGGAAACCTATCGTATCATTAGAGAATAAACGATTTTTTTCGAAATACCATTCTAATCGTTTGTTAAGGATGGAATGGAAAATTTTACACAAACAAGATATCAAGGATATAGGGCGGATCGAAGAAGTAAGCTGCAAGTCTCTTCCTGGTTTTGGTATAAGGACGATATCTATGTTACGCCACTGATGAGGGACTATATTCAGTGAAAAGAATTGATTATATAAATAGCACAAAATGAGTTGTCCTTTTTCTGGTAAATTTTTTAACATTGAATATGATATACCATCACATCCAGGGGCTGTGTCGGTCGATTTAATAGCCAATGAAATCTCTTGCATAAGGATAGGAGTTTCCAGACTGCTATTGAGAATATTAAAATAGGGCTTGGGTGGCAGAACATAATCGGGGCTTAAAGATTTTAAAACATCGTGAGTAAGTTGTTCATTGATATAAGACTTAGTAGTTCTATACCCTCTAATCCAACGCATACGTTGCCATAACTCAGTTGAAGAAGAAGATTGATTTAACGACGAACAATATTTTTGCCAACATTTGAATCAGCTTTTCGAATTATTTTTTGCAATTCAGATATTTTATTTTGTAATATACCGAGGTTGTTTGGTGTAGGGTTTTTTCTAAAGTTAATAAGAGCCAGCCGACGTTCTGTAACTAATTTTGATAATTCACTATTCCAATATGGTTTCGGCGTGAAAGTAAATGTTGGATTTTGATTTATATAACTAACCGGAATATATATATCAGCTGCTTTATTTAGACATAATATAAAAAAAGTCGTAAGCCTGTTGAGGGTTTTCTGGCAATCTTAAGTCGGAGAATATGCGTTCAAGATATTCTCGATAAGATGTCCAATTAGCTTTTTTATAGTTCCTTTTTTTAAGCGGCTTAAGTATAGAGTGAATTGAAGTTGTCAATTTAATAATAAGGTGATTACTTCCTAATGTCTCATTAGTAACTTTCCAATTAAATTTTACAGACACGTCCGATGACGCTATTGATATATCCGGAGAAGATTCTTGTAGAATACCGTTAACTAGTCTTATACGGGTTGGTGTTGAATCATTTAAAGTTACAAAATTACTATCTAATAAAGCATTATAGATTTGAATACCTCTTGGATCTATCCTATTAGACCAATTTGTATGATGTCCATTAAAATCTCCCAAAATAAGTGTGTTTTTATCAACTAAAGAAAATAAATGATCCCAATCACTCTGACTAGTTCTCACCGAGGAAGGGCAGTACACTACAATTACATTCTGAATATGTGAACAATTCAAAATTTTAACAAAAATTATTTCAATGCCTAAATTGGGCCTAGAATTTAAGTTTATCCTTTGAGTTTTAACAGACCGGTGAGCTAGAACTGCTACGCCTCCATAACTATCTTGTCTATCCTTTCGATAAATATTATATTCACCAATAGTAAGATTTGTTTCTGAGTCTAACCACGTCTCACATACGGCAGCAATATGAATTTTCTCTTGCACTAACAACTGACGGACTGCACCTATCTTTCCCTTTATACTCTGTGCGTTCCATTGCATAATATTAATTCTATTCAATATGCCTTCACTGTCCACTGTTAAAGAGATGTGCAAATGGAGAAATAAAATCGAATTTGCGTTGGATCACACTCATAAACCACTCCAATAAGATTACTATAATCTGTTCTATCTTCTTAATCGCTGTAAGTTTTTTCATAAAAATAATATTTGCAAGCTTTTCTAGTAAATCAAAAAATATCCCTTTTTTAACTTTATCTTCTTTGTTACTGTTCTCTTCTTTAATTTCTTCCGTGATAGATTCAGTCTGAGACAAAGCTTCCCAATTAAGCGTTTCATCATTTGTAATTTTTTTATTAGTAGTACTTTTGTGGCTTGATTTTTTAGTATGTTTTGGTGTGGTATTAGGTGTCTGGATATGTTTCGTAGATTTTACGGCCCCGGCATAGGTTAATTGATCAGGTGGAGCGTAAGGAATATCTTTCATTTGAATTTCTTCACATGTATAATTTTCATTCTTTGCTGGTATGGATGGCGGGACGTACATTTCCAAAGCCTTTTTATACGTACAATTAAATTCAGCCATAATTTCTCGTAATTTTCTTTCCTTTTTAAATATAGGACAATCCCTGCTCAAAGATAAATGGGGTCCTGAACAATTAACACACTTAAAATTTAGTGAATCACAATTATCATGGTTAGATCTACACTTAGGGCATACCACTTTAGTACTAGGGCAAGTTTTTTTATTATGACCATAACGCCAACATTTCGAGCATTGTGTGACGGGAAATATATATGGTTCAATCTTAATCTTTATATCATATACATATATATATGGGGGTAAAGATGAACCTTTAAACCCTAATCGAACTGCTTCACTCGTTAACCAGTCCGATTCATTATTTCTGCGCATTAATCGTTTTACAGATAGTAAATCCCTGTCACAAGTGATATTTTGTTTGATATCTTCTTCGCTTAACTCAGTTTCTACATTCTTAATAACCCCGTACGATATCCCTACTTCATGTCTATTGTGCATTCTCCATCCTCTTTCTATGAAGGCATTGCATGACAATAGTTTTGTTGCACTGTGTTCTTCTTCAAATACAATTAAAACTTTATACGGGTTTAAATATTTTATTCGAGATATATTTAATATATTTTCTTTCTTGAGTATTTTCGCTAATTGAAATTGTTTAGGCATTTTGTCTTTCGAATACACACAAATTTCTGTTAAATGTTCTTCAAGACTTTCTTTGCTGTCCCACATATTCCTTCTTATCATCCTTTTTCCTTTTTTGGTAACAGTTGTCCATTTATTATTAGTATATGTAGCATTTTCTAAACTATAATCTTCTAATTCCTCCTCCATATATATTTCATTCTCCTGTAATTGTATTTGTTCTCTCGATGTGTTTACGCTATTAGAATCGGTATAAATAATGTTATCGCTTTCCATAGTAACGCACCTTACGGCCGGCGGCCGTAATCTTAGATAAGACCGAGCGCGTCTTTCTTAGAATTACGATCGCAATTAGTAAATAACAACAAAAACCACGACTGCACTACTAAGACGTATCGAGCGAACTGAACTATTAACTTAATACTATCCGTATTTCTAATTACTATGGCTTGGCTGGACTCGTTTTTGCGGACATAGATTCTCCCGTTACGGACCCAAGTAAATCTGTAATTTAGCTCTTTAGCCTTGGCTCTCGTAGCAGCATGAAGTGACTTGTTCGACGGAGTCAAATGCTCTGCAACATACACTGGCGATCGCGTACCACCAAAACCCAGGTGATGGGAGTTTAATTTCTCGTCTTTATTCTTTTTATTAAATGTTTGAACAGCTGCCAACAATGTATCACGATGTCGCGGCGTACGCAGTCTTGCAATAACGGTACGTGGCCTGTTACTATCTTTCCTCAACTTTGCAACTCGTGTTACTTGTATAATATCATCATCTAAGAGATTTACATTAACAGTTTTAGCCAACTGTCCAATAGTATTCACGAGATTTTCGGTCTTATGTTCCGGAATTCCATTAATTTCCAGGTTACTTTCGCGCATATATTGTTCAGTAAGATTTAATCGCGCAGTGAGATCTTTTACTTCCAACGTTAGCTGATCATTTTTAGTTTGTAATTTTTGGATAGTAGCAGCACTAGTTTCTAAACATTTCTTAAAATTATCATACTGATCACTAAAAAAGTTCATAGCTTCTCTAAGTCCTCCCAATTCGGTGTTAATGTCATTTAATTTATTGGATAAAGCATCGGATATGTTTCTAGATATGACTGAAGACATTTCGTTTTTAAATTTTTCTAACATATCTTGTAAAGCTTCCTTAGTTACTGGGGCCTCAAAGTCGATACTGTCACCACTTTTTTGAATACTTTTTTTTCTTAATGTAAAATTATTAATATCCATACTGTCACTTGATTGTGAGTCAACTGCACTGCAATGTGATGGTCTAACGGGCGTATTCGTATTATTTTTCTTTGGAAGTTTGCTAAGACAACCATGGCACTTCCAAGTAGATTTATTATCGTTAGACATTAAATGATATCTTTTTGGAGAGATATTCGCACATAGGAGAATATAGTTTTGTTTACATTGCTGACAGCTCATAAATTCTTTTTGAGGTATTTTATTACGACAGCCGGCACAGTTCATATTTATGAGAATTGTGACAGGGCAGAGAAACAATAATGCAAACTTTAAAGAAACTTAGAAAATATTCGGTCCGGTTGGGGTTTGAACCTTGATCAGTCGGTTCCACTGCTAAAACTGGAGCAAAAGCCACTGCGCCACCAAGCGACTACGGTATAGGTTGAATTACTTGAACATTAGCTTGTACTGTTTAGTTTCTCAATAGAGTTACTGAGCCAATTGCAGCATAGTATTATTAAATCTGCACTTGCTAATGAGTAATAGCACTTAAACCAGTTTTTTAACGGAAAGTTTTAATACTGTTTTAGTTGATTATTCACTTATTTTAGCACAGAACGTCATTAAAATTTCACAGAATTTAAATTACTTCGAAACAAATAAAATTTAATAGTTTTTGTAACTTAAAACACAATATTTATTTAGAATCTGAATTTAGAAAGCGGAGACAATAACACACAACATGCACCTTGCACGGGCGAGATGACGATCTTGATTTTGTTGCGCATCTAAGGACTACTTTCTGGTCCCAGGCCTTTCGGACCCTGTCCACTCTCGCCCCGATGGTTTTCAGATCCGGGGCGGTTCTGATCTTAGTGATTACAGCTTCACTGGTCTCTTCCGGATTTTTGGAAGAGATGATCGGGGTGAGATTTGGGAGTTGTGCGGACTTTGGTGGTTTAGCAGCCGCTTGTGCGAAAGTGAGCGGACCGGTTGTCGGCTTTTCACTCAGCTCTGTAACCCCCTTTTTGATAGTGGCCAGGGTCTGCTTCACTTCCTGTACCGCCAGTTCAGCCTCTAAGGACGGTCTCGGGGGTGTATTGGCCTTGGGCTTGGCACCTTTCATTATGCGCAGGTCAGAGGACATTGTTCTTAATGTTTTTGTTAAGTCCTGTAAGTGGGGAGTCGGATCTTGCTGTGGAGTATATGGCTTCTTGTTTTTTAGGTGTGATTGGATATCTGTAAGTTTCTGTTGCATTTTTGTCATAGTTTCTTTGATACTGTTGTCGACCTCAGGGGGGGATGGGGGGACGACTATTTGTTGTGTCGATGGGAGGTCTGCAACAAGGCATTTAGTCTTGTCAGCCTCCTGTCGCCGGACATCGAGCTGGTTACTTAGGGAACCAATACAGCGTTGGATCCCTATGTTGCCGGCCTCCATCTTCTCCCATCTCTTATCATCTTTTGTGGTGGTGGTGATGGGAGTTTGGGTTTTTAGTCTTCCCTCCATCCTCTCTTGCACCTCTCGGATAGTTTTTTTTTATTATTATTCTTTACTGCACAAATAAAACATGTACAAAGGGCGGACTTAACGCTATAACAGCATTTTCTGCCAGCCAACCCAGAATAGTGTAGGAGAGTAGATAGTAGGGAGTGCACAGAAGTGTAATAATAATACAGTACATTTCGATGTTATACATAATATAAAATACATAAATATACATATACATAAATATACATATACATAAATATGCACAAACATATACATATATATAGGATCGAGGGCGGTATTAGACGGATCGTCAGAAGGTCGGGCTCCCATTTTAAGAAACAACAATTAATTTAAATAACAATAGATTTATTATTTACAATAATCACAATAACGGTCTTAAAATAATTTATACACAATCAAAAAAAGCAAACAGATAAGCCAGAGATATACAGCGAAAGCAATATGCCGAAAGGCAGCGTAACCGCATACAAGCGGACAAGTACAGCTAACTAAATAGCGTAGTAAAGGCAGTCAAGTCTGAGGGGTAAACCGACAGTTTTGTCGGGAGCTAGAGCTCTTGCTTGAGTCGATCCTCGAAATCGACTGAAGACTAGCCAGTAAACACGGTATTTATACCCTAGCCCCTACTCCCAACAACTCTGTCCGTTTACCAAAATGAAAATACAAAGTAATTAAATCTGCTTTTATGACTTTTAGTCATAAAATATTCCAATTTGAATTATCGTTAATCAAGAACAGTCAATTTGGAGTTATTTATTTGTGACATGAATTAAATAATCGTTTATAATGTTTCGTAACGCTATTAACAATCACCGAAATCGAAACTAGTCGTCATAAGTCAATCGCAGGTAGGTAGTAAATCATATCAGATATAATTAGGAATTGTCGTAAAAGATTTGCATTAAAAATCTAGCTAATTGTAATTATCATTGAATAAACAACAAATCAATCAAGTCAAGTTGGGTACTTTTATCTTTGCGTTGATGTGACGACTGACTCCGACATATATAACTACATAAATATTTAACATATATACATAAATATATACAGGGTTATTGGTAAAAAAATTTTGGAGAGTGATTTTTTAACAGAGTGCACTTTTTGACACCTACCGCCAAAAAAAAAATAAAGTTTTAATATCTGCAAAGGGCTCAGTGGTCTCGTAACCCAGCCAGCTTCTGACCGCCTGAGTTTCCTTAAAGACCTCCTTTAGTATATTTCTGGTCTCCTTTAGTTCTTCCGCCACAGATACTGCTTCGGCCTGGAACAGTTTCAGCTGTTTATTGTGCGCCCTCTCGACCTGCACCAGTTCTCTGGCATGTCGGGAGCGCTCCTGTTCCAGGTTGTTCTTGTGGCGGTTTCTTGAATCCGAGAGGGAGAGTACAGTCTCGTATAACCCCTGCAGAGAGTCGTGGACGGCCATCTTTGCCTCCTTTTTCCTCCGGTTACGGCTATTTCTAAGGCCTCCTTACCCTTCCGTAGGAATTCATTCGCAGCTCCCGTGACCATGTCCATTTCGACGCCGGTGCCTCTCCTCGGAGTTGTATATAGACTAACTCCCCTGTTGTAAGCTGAGGCACCCGAACCGACCGAGGAATTGTCCATATCCTCGCCGAGGTCCGATTGTAGTTGTAACCGGTCTTCTAGGTGGTATGTGAGGGTGATTTTTGCTACGTTTGACTGTGACGGTTGTGGCAGGTCGGTGGTGGTGGTTCGTGATGGCTGAGAGAATGTTTTTTTAGTTTTGGTTAGGACCTTTTGCCTGAGTGTCCTTTTTTCCGGGGCAGCTTCCGCTGTCTTACGTGAGCTGAGGATTTTTGCTTTCGAAGACAAATTACTTCTTATGATTACTGTGTGAGATCCAAACTGGAAAACAGTTGGGGCCAGATGATAGGGCACGTCTTTCTGGTTCTTGCGAGTCCAAGCTCGGTATGCTTAAATGGTTCCGTTCCCGAGTTATGGCTCGCAGGGGTGAGGTAGTATGGGGGTCAAAGTTGCTCACGTCCGTAGGTCTCACCAAAGACAGGTTTCATCCCTCATTACTCTACACGTGGCCCCTGGGTGGTGCTAATCGAGCAACATATTCTAGGTGAGAGGCTCTGGCCGTAGCTAGCATTACCTCCCTGCGAACAAAGCCGCACCGCCATAGCGATTTGTCAAGTGACTTAATTCACATTGTCGCACAGCATTTCGTGTTCCGGTGCGAAGTTTGCAGCAGCTTACCATGGGGAATTGGGTCTGTATAGTTGTGCTCTGCATTTGGTGACAGGTTCTGACCTGTAGTGACGCCGGGCGGCTCAATCTGGAGGGTAGCGGGATCCGAAGCACGGTGCACCGCTGGCCGACCGCAGTTAGTAGGGGGCCCAATTAGTAGGTTCGCCATCTACGAAAGGCTGCCCCGCCAACTTGCGAAAAATCCTGGGATGGTTTCCACCGTGCTGGTTGGCGACCAGAGAGAGGTCCCGGTTGCGATTCCCAGGGGGGCTACAAGCCAACATCCACTGCGCCCGAGCACAAGATCTGCTCGTACAGAGTATGTTGGAGTGGTCCATACATGTGGCTGTGGTTTCGGAACCGTACAAGATAGCCGACAGTTACAGCTGGATTGGGGATGCCAGTAACACCGTAGCTCTGGTCCTCCAAAACCCAAGTGCTCTCCGCTTCGGTAGGGTGTTCAAAGGCTGCGGCTGGATTGCAGCATATGTCGAAGAAGTTTTGGTCATCGGGGCTTACTTTTCCCCAAATAAAACTGTGGCAGAATTTGAACATTTCCTAAACAGGATCGGGGCCATGCTTAATCAATCCGATCACACTTCCGTGGTGCTCGCCGGAGATTTAAACGCAAAATCCACGTTGTGGGGATGTTCAGCGACTGATGCCCGCGGAGAACTCGTAGAAGAATGGCTATCAGAAGTCGGCCTCATCGTACTCAACAGAGGTAACATAAGCACATGTGTGAGGCAACAGGGCGCGTCAATTGTCGATGTCACTTTCGCCAATACAAGCTTGGTAAACCGCATCCAAAACTGGAGAGTCGCTGAGGACGTAGAAACCTTGTCTGATCATCGGTATATTCTTTTCGAGATCACTAGGCGCCTACCACCAGCGAATGCGCGTATTAGAAGCGAGACCAAACTGCGATGGAGCTTAAAACGTCTGGACAAGGACCTATTGTTAGAAGCCGCAATTGTTCAGACATGGATATCTAGTCCAATAGAACGATCCGTCGACATAGATGAGCTAGTGAACTCATTACGCAACACTATGGCTATCATCTGTGACGCCTCGATGCCACGGGTCGCGGCTACTTCTCCCAGACGGCAAGTCTACTGGTGGTCGGATGAAATAGCCGAATTGCGTAAAATCTGTGTTGAAGCCCGACGGAGATATGCAAGACAGCGTAGAAGGCGACGACGACAGCAAGCTCAGCTAGACGCCAGAGAAGATCAACTCTATGCGGATTACAAGCATGCAAAAAAAGCACTCAAGCTAGCCATCCAAAGGGCGAAGGAGACTGCTTACCACAACATGTTAGACATGCTCAATAGAGACCCATGGTGACGTCCATATCAACTGGTCAGAGGTAAGCTTCACCCCTGGGCGCCACCGATAACACTCAGCCTGCAACCGCAAATATTGCGAAGTGTTGTTGAAGCCCTATTCCCAGAATGCTCTTCCAGTGAGGATCTGTCAACGCCTTACATGGAAGGTAATATAGAGGCCTTGGTGCCCATGGTCACTCCAAACGAGCTCGAAGCAGCATTAACGAAGCTGCGTTCCAAAAACGCAGCTCCAGGACCAGACGGGATTCCAGGCCGAATCTGGCTCAATATCCTGACGCTTGATGCATTTTCATCACAGCTCAGGTGTATATTTTCGTCCTGTTTAGAGCAGGGCCGCTTCCCGGTAGCATGGAAAGAGGGCCACCTGGTCCTGCTTCGAAAGGATGGACGACCGGCCGATAGCCCATCTGCATATCGTCCCATAGTGCTGCTTGATGAGGTGGGCAAGATCTTTGAACGGATAATAGCTGCCCGTGTCGTCGAGCACTTGGGAACAGACGGTCCCGGTCTGTCCGATAGTCAATTCGGTTTTCGCAGAGGTCGGTCAACGTTGGATGCAATCCTGAAAGTCAAGTCCGATGCTGAGCAGGCAATTCTGCAGGGTGACTTCTTTTTAGCTGTGTCCCTGGATATAGCCAACGCGTTCAACACCTTACCGTGGGCAAGCGTTAAAGAAGCGCTAAGGTATCACCGAGTACCTCTCTATCTTCGCCGGATAATCCATTCCTACCTCACAGACAGAGTGGTCTCGTTTGAAGGACAAGAAGGACGGTTTCGCCGTGAATTATCTTGTGGTGTCCCACAGGGCTCTGTCCTCGGTCCACTTTTATGGAACCTTGGATACGACTGGGTCTTAAGAAGTAACCTGCCACAAGGTGTTAACGTTGTCTGCTATGCAGACGATACCCTCGTGACAGCCCGAGGAGGCGACTTCCAAACTGCCGCTTCTCTGGCCACCGCCGGAGCGTCGCAGGTGGTGGCTAGAATTCAAACTTTAGGACTGGAGGTGGCATTATACAAGTCCAGAGCGATATGCTTCCACCGTCCTCGGCGAAAGCCTCCACAAGGCTCAAGCATCACAGTCGGAGGAGTTGCCATCGGGGTCGGATCAACTCTTAGATATCTTGGTCTCGTTCTCGATAGTCGATGGCAATTCCTAGATCACTTTCGACAACTGAGTCCCAAGTTGGTGGCCACAGCAAATGCACTCGGACGCTTGCTGCCGAACGCCGCAGGGCCAAGCGTTGGATGTCGCCGTCTCTACGCTGCGGTGATTAAGTCGATGGCGCTGTATGGAGCTCCCATCTGGTTCAGCGCTCTCAACAACAAGAGCAAGACGCTGTTAAGGCGACCGCAGCGGATCATGGCTACGAGAATCATCAGAGCATACCGAACGGTATCCTTTGAAGCAGCATGTGTTCTCGCTGGCTCTCCGCCTTGGGATCTAGAGGCGGAAATCCTTGCTGAGACATATTTTCATCGGTCTGAATGCCGTAGCCGTAACATATGTTACACTGCAGCAGAGGAAAAGGAATGGAGGGCCAGAAAATTCTCGATGCTCATTCGAAAGTGGGAAGAAAGATTGGCGGAACCCACTGCAGGCCGCGTTACCATAGGGGCGATTAGACCGGTCCTGTCCAAATGGTGTCAAAGACAACATTCGCCACTGAGTTTCCACTTAGTGCAGATACTCACGGGACACGGATGTTTCGGGAGATATCTCTGGAAAATCGCTAGGCGGGAACCGACCGCAATGTGCCATGCCTGCGGAGCGCATGAGGATACGGCGATGCACACTCTGCAAGTGTGTCCGGCATGGGAGGGACCGAGACGGCACTTGGCTGCAGCTGTAGGGGCAGACTTATCGCTACCAGCTGTGGTAAAGTCCATGCTAGACAGCGAAACGTCCTGGAAGGCGATGATCACCTTCTGCGACTGCGTCATGAAGGTAAAGGAGGCAGCGGAGAGAGAAAGGGAAAAGGACGAACTCGCGGATCCTATCCGCCGCGGCAGATCAACTCACAGACGACGTCGCAACGTTAATTAGTACCTCATAAGGAGAACCCTGGGGCAATGAAAAGGGGGGTTCATTGCCCAAAGCATAGGGTCCCCCCCCCCGTTTCGGCGTAATCATACTCATAGAGGGTTCGATAACGAACAGCCACTGGTGGAGACGCGGAAGAATGCGCAAGCGTGCCCGCAACTCTACCTCGCGTGGATCGCAGGAACCGTGGTGGTTTTAGTCGGTAAGAGTCCGACATAACCCTTCGTCACGACATCCGATACGGAGGGTATCCATGAGGATTTCCCCACGAAAAAAAAAAAAAAAAAAAAAAAAAAAAAGGGGAGTTAGTCTATATACAACTCCGAGGAGAGGCACCGGCGTCGAAATGGACATGGTCACGGGAGCTGCGAATGAATTCCTGCGGAAGGGTAAGGAGGCTTTAGAAATAGCCGTAACCGGAGGAAAAAGGAGGCAAAGATGGCCGTCCACGACCACCTTAACCCCTAAACCTAACCCTTATCTTCCACACCCACCTAACCACCCCAACCACTCCACCCCGTCTGAAAATTCGTGTGACACACGAAACTTACTTCAGACAACCACCACACTAAAGTAAATACACCTCCCTTCAAAATTGGACTACCTTTAGAACTCCATAGCCTGACATATCACTTCAGATATGGCTTGTTCGCAGCTCGACGGATCAGTGGAAGAGAAGTATATCTGCCGCCAAGGGTAGGATGCAAAAAAGTGTCGCATCTCGTCCCAGTCTGCCGACTTGTATCGCCACACCCGTCTGGTTCTAGTGGGACCGGAGTCCAAAGGGTGGAAGTTGTAAACCGACCTGATCACACAATGATTAGAAGTGCCCAAGGGAGCTGCAACTATAATGTTGTCTTAAATTTTCGCGATTATTACACATTAAATAAAACTAATTATAACGGATTTGAATTTGTCCCTAAAGCCTGGAAGATTGCCAACGTACAACCAGTACCTAAGAAGAGTAGAGAGTAGAGAGCCGTACCGACCCGGCCAACTACAGACCCATAGCAATCACCTCCATACTTTTAAATAAAACTAATTATAACGGATGAATCGCGTATATTAATTATTTTTAAACATCCCGACGTTTCGAGCACTTTGCAGTGTTCGTGGTCACGGGTATACTAAGATGACATTTGTCTATTTGAAGAACAAAGGAAATATTATTAACAACTACCGCCAACGATTTCTCAATTGATATCTTGAGTAACGTTCCGGTTGCACGCAGAAGGCACTAACTGTATCTTTAGGTCTTGCAGTCTGTTGGATTTGGGATTTTAAATTTTTAATAAGTGGATCCCAGGTGTTAGAAAGTCTCCAACCATCTTCTCTATTGAAGTTCGGATGTTTTTGAATTTCAATAGCCTCGCGTATCATTCTAGGAATGAATCTGTGTTCTCTAGCGAGGATCTGTGGTTTATCAAATCGGATAAAATGGTTAGGTTTATCCAGAGCATGTTCACAGACTGCAGACTTTGAAGAACGCCTATTTTTGACATCTCCTATATGTTCCTTGACCCTAGTACCGATGCTTCTCTTTGTTTGGCCTATGTAAGATAAACCACACTCACATTCGAGTTTATATACTCCCGCAGTTTGTAAAGGAATGTTAGTCTTGATAGGTCTCAAGAACTGGCTCACTTTCTTATGAGGCTTTTAAACGGTTTTATACGAAGCTCGCTTCAAGATGTTGCCAATCCTGTCTGTAACTCCTTTCACATATGGTAGAAATGCAGGTTGTCGCTCAACTGTGGGTGGCTTGATACGGCTTCTGCGATGCTGGCGAGGCACGGGCAGCTTGTTCTGATGGAGTGCAAGCTTGACCTGACGTAGCTCGTCCTCTAGGTGTTCAGCATCGCAGAGATGGTGGGCTCTCTGAAACAAAGATTTGCCAACGGTAGCTAACTGACTAGGGTGGTGGTGCGAGTCACCATTGAGGTATTTGTTGGTGTGTGTGGGTTTCCTATAAACTGTGTGACTTAATGTATTATCAGGATTCTTGATAATAAGGATATCAAGGAAAGCTAAAGAATTATTTGCCTCTAATTCCATAGTAAATTGAATGTTTTTATTTATAGAATTAAGATGTACTAAAAATGCAGATGTCAGATCACTAGGTAATATTGTGAAAGTGTCATCTACGTACCGTTTATAAAACCTAGGTGTTATTGGTCCGGAGCGAAGAGCCCTCTCCTCCAGGTCTTCCATGAATAAATCGGCGACCACGGGGGATACTGGAGAACCCATGGCTACCCCGTCGATTTGTACATAGAATTCATCATTCCACAATAAATAACCTGATGTGAGGCAGTGATGTAACAGCTCTGCATATTCAATAGGCATGTTGTGTGTCTGTAGCTTCCTCTTAACAATTTCGATGCAGTCTTGTATGGGTAAGCATGTAAACAATGACTGGACATCAAAACTAACCATTTTCTCGTTGTTGGTTAATTTAAGGTCTTTGATTTCACCAACAAACTGGTAAGAATCCTTGACATACGCCGCAGTGTGTCCTCGGAGGGGTGATAATATCCTTGCTATGTGTTGAGCCAATCTATATGTTGGTGTATCGATTTGGCTTACAATAGGACGCAGCGGAGCACCAGTTTTATGGATCTTAGGTAACCCATACAGTTTTGGCGGCTTTGCACATGTAGGCACGAGTGATTTTTTGTCCAGATTTAATTTCTCTTGATGTTTTGATATTAACGCGGATGTCTTTTTAAGAATATTATTTGTAGGATCTTTATTTACTTTTTTATAAGTTTTAACATCCGATAGAATCGCGGAAATTTTCTGGTTATAATCACACGTATCCATCACAACGGTCGCGTTTCCCTTATCTGCTCGGAGGACTGTAATGTCTTTATTGTTGCGTAGGTTCTTCAGAGCAATAGATTCATCACGAGTAAGGTTTCTTTTCGGTGGCCGGCTTCGACGTAAAACACTCGAGATGTCCTGTCGAATAGCTTCCGAGTCTTCCTTTGTGATGTTATTTTTGAAAAGACACTCCTCCACATTGCAAATAATGTCTTCAAACGGTATTTTGGATGGAGCCGGTGCAAAATTTAAGCCTTTATTTAATACCGCAACAGTCGATTCATCTAAACTTTGTTTTGACAGATTGACAAGTGACGTACGCGCAGGTTTTTGAATTTCCCCGGTGTTGCCATTATTGAAGTTGTTATAATTTGATTTTACCCCGCTGAGTTTTTCGAACTTTTCTATTTGTTTTAATTTTAAGTTATTATATTTTGTAGCGGCTCGTTTATTGGTAAAATCGTTGCATTTTTGCCAATCTGTTTTTGATAATCGCGACTCGAGTTCTTTGCTTAGGTTGTCAATTTGATCCGTTAACCGTCGCGCGTCAAATCGATGTTCTCGGATAAGTTGTAATAATAATTTCTTACTTGCCTGATTGAGTATTTTATCACCATGCCTTATGTCCTTCTTAGGTGCGATCCTTACACAAACCGGAATAAGATTATGGTCACGGCATCTTTTCAGGAAGTTCATGGACGTTACGAATCGGGCATGTTTGACTTTTAGGTACTCCAACCGGCGAATTTGATTTGATGTTTCCAGTCCGTACTGGTTCACATAATGTTGTCTTAAATTTTCGCGATTATTACACATTTAAATAAAACTAATTATAACGGATGAATCGCGTATATTAATTATTTTTAAACATCCCGACGTTTCGAGCACTTTGCAGTGTTCGTGGTCACGGGTAGACTAAGATGACATTTGTCTATTTGAAGAACAAAGGAAATATTATTAACAACTACCGCCAACGATTTCTCAATTGATATCTTGAGTAACGTTCCGGTTGCACGCAGAAGGCACTAACTGTATCTTTAGGTCTTGCAGTCTGTTGGATTTGGGATTTTAAATTTTTAATAAGTGGATCCCAGGTGTTAGAAAGTCTCCAACCATCTTCTCTATTGAAGTTCGGATGTTTTTGAATTTCAATAGCCTCGCGTATCATTCTAGGAATGAATCTGTGTTCTCTAGCGAGGATCTGTGGTTTATCAAATCGGATAAAATGGTTAGGTTTATCCAGAGCATGTTCACAGACTGCAGACTTTGAAGAACGCCTATTTTTGACATCTCCTATATGTTCCTTGACCCTAGTACCGATGCTTCTCTTTGTTTGGCCTATGTAAGATAAACCACACTCACATTCGAGTTTATATACTCCTGCAGTTTGCAAAGGGATATTACTTTTGATAGGTCTCAAGAACTGGCTCACTTTCTTATGAGGCTTGTAAACGGTTTTAATCGAAGCTCGCTTCAAGATGTTGCCAATCCTGTCTGTAACTCCTTTCACATATGGTAGAAATGCAGGTTGTCGCTCAACTGTGGGTGGCTTGATACGGCTTCTGCGATGCTGGCGAGGCACGGGCAGCTTGTTCTGATGGAGTGCAAGCTTGACCTGACGTAGCTCGTCCTCTAGGTGTTCAGCATCGCAGAGATGGTGGGCTCTCTGAAACAAAGATTTGCCAACGGTAGCTAACTGACTAGGGTGGTGGTGCGAGTCACCATTGAGGTATTTGTTGGTGTGTGTGGGTTTCCTATAAACTGTGTGACTTAATGTATTATCAGGATTCTTGATAATAAGGATATCAAGGAAAGCTAAAGAATTATTTGCCTCTAATTCCATAGTAAATTGAATGTTTTTATTTATAGAATTAAGATGTACTAAAAATGCAGATGTCAGATCACTAGGTAATATTGTGAAAGTGTCATCTACGTACCGTTTATAAAACCTAGGTGTTATTGGTCCGGAGCGAAGAGCCCTCTCCTCCAGGTCTTCCATGAATAAATCGGCGACCACGGGGGATACTGGAGAACCCATGGCTACCCCGTCGATTTGTACATAGAATTCATCATTCCACAATAAATAACCTGATGTGAGGCAGTGATGTAACAGCTCTGCATATTCAATAGGCATGTTGTGTGTCTGTAGCTTCCTCTTAACAATTTCGATGCAGTCTTGTATGGGTAAGCATGTAAACAATGACTGGACATCAAAACTAACCATTTTCTCGTTGTTGGTTAATTTAAGGTCTTTGATTTCACCAACAAACTGGTAAGAATCCTTGACATACGCCGCAGTGTGTCCTCGGAGGGGTGATAATATCCTTGCTATGTGTTGAGCCAATCTATATGTTGGTGTATCGATTTGGCTTACAATAGGACGCAGCGGAGCACCAGTTTTATGGATCTTAGGTAACCCATACAGTTTTGGCGGCTTTGCACATGTAGGCACGAGTGATTTTTTGTCCAACAGGAGATCTCTTAATGTACACTACTCACATCTTGGGCGAGGCCATGGACAAGTACGGTGAAGCGTTAGCCGTTTCACTTGACGTGTCCAAGGCTTTCGACCGGGTCTGGCATGCGGGCCTTCTTAGCAAGCTTCCTAGCTACGGAATACCTGTTGGCCTTTGCAACTGGATATCAGATTTCCTGAGTGGACGATCGTTTCGAGTTGTCCTAGATGGCTTCTCGTCTGATTTAATGGCGATTAATGCCGGTGTTCCTCAGGGTTCAATTCTCTCCGCCACACTCTTCCTGCTGCATATAAACGATCTGCTGAAACCCGGTATCTTTGAAAGAAGAAGAAGAAGAAAGAAAGAATTTTTATTTGTAAGCATCGTGTTGATACATCAGTGACATAAACAATACAACAAAAAAAAAAAAACAAAAACTTAAAATAACAATACAATTAAATAATATCTAAGAAAGATTTTAAAAAGAGGCTTAAATAAATAAAAACAAAATGCTGCCTACATAGCAGTACGATGCCACAAAAAGGGAAATCACTCAGCATTTGCTGTCGGTCTAGGAATTTCACACACAAAAAAAAAATTAACGATTTAAATTATATAGTTTTTTTTTTTTTTCTATACTTAAATTAAAATACGATTCGTACTATGTGTGAAATTCGCAAAGACGGCAGGACTGATTTTCAGTGATCACCTTATTTCCGTACGTCAAGTGAACGACATTGACAATAGTCCACTATTATGTCGTGTTAAAATCAAATAAAAAATAAAAGTAAAAACATAACAGAAATCAAAACAAGTCTAGGATAGTATGATGCGCTCAGCCCTCAGGTACCTCGCGGCGGCAGTGGAGGTTGGACGTGTAGCACAATGGATTAAAATTTAAAACTAAATTATATTACGCTGAGATCAAAAAGATATTCGATCACCTACGAATTATTTAAGGAGAAAGAAAAAAAAAAAAAGAATTAATAATAATAAGTAAGTAATATATACTAATTTCTGTTTTTCTTTTCTTTTTTTAAATGTGTTTTAATATAATCTAAATCACAATAATATTACTTTTGATTCTTTGCATTTATTAGAGGTATAAATTAATATAGCGAACATATTATTACAGAAGGTCGCAAGCAGGTCGAGACGTGCCGTTTAACAAATATCATAACAATCAAATAGAGGTTGAAATCTATTCACTAAATAGTCTAACCAAGTCTGATCAATACTCCATCTTGCCAATGGGCCATGCACTGTAAGGTGAGTAGATTTGATTACATATTAAAAAAAAAGTTATAAGATTATATTGAATTATCATTTTATAGTTATGACATATACATATATAAAATCTCATCTATACAACTACATACACACACATACCTACATATTATACACACACACACATTGGGTACGCAGACGACAGCACTGTCACGAAGAGATACATATCCGGTCCCCGAGCTAGTGCAACAGAAACTCGAGAGCACAGGGAGGCCTTGGTAGAACGCATCAATTTGAGATTGGAAGAGGTTTCGAATTGGGGGGATGATAACAAAGTCAAATTTAATCCTGCCAAGACTCAAGCGTGTTTGTTTACTGCCAAGAGGAGTCCATTCCACCTGACTCCGACTTTCCGGAATGTATCTGTACCCATCACCGACAGTATTGAGCTTCTAGGAGTTACATTAACATCCAAACTCAACTTTGGACAATACATTGAATCCAAAGCTAAAACTGCTGGTAAAAAACTTAGCATCCTCAATAAGGTCAAACAGTACTTCACACCAGAACAGCTTCTGACTCTTTATCAAGCCCAAGTCAGATCGTGCATGGAGTACTGCAGCCATTTATGGGACGGCTCTGCTAAGTACCAGCTTGATACTTTGGATTCAGTGGATCGTCGTGCTAGAAGACTCATTGGCGACCAGACACTGGTTACAAAACTCCAGACCTTAGCACATCGTCGTAAGGTTGCCTGTCTGTCGGTATTCTACAAGATATATTTCGGCGAGTGGGCTCAGGAACTATTTGATTTGGTTCCCCCGTCACCTTTTTACCAAAGAACTGCGAGGCACCGAAAGGATCTGCACCCGGTCGTGGTTGACGTTGACGTATTTAAGACACGTACGAAACGTTTTGCCAAGGTCTGGAATACCCTCCCGACCTCCGTTTTCCCCACCACCTACAATATGGGTACCTTCAAGTTCCGAGTGAATAGGCACCTTCTAGGCAAGCGCGCTCCATCTTAGACTATATCTCACTTTCCATCAGGTGTGATACAGTCAAGCGCTAGCCTATACATTTAAAAAAAAAAGGTAGTCCAATTTTGAAGGGGGGTGTATTTACTTTAGTGTGGTGGTTGTCTGAAGTAAGTTTCGTGTGTCACACGAATTTTCAGACGGGGTGGAGTGGTTGGGGTGGTTAGGTGGGTGTGGAAGATAAGGGTTAGGTTTAGGGGTTAAGGGTTAGTACAAATTGGTAATAGTGGTATAGAAATAATAGTTGTTAAAATATTTAATTGTACACAAATTGAAACCGTTTATTCTGTTTATTGCCCTTGTGATATTCGAACAACAAAAAGAGATTGGGAGAACTTATTCACTTTAGTTACTGGTAAGTCAATATTAATGGGTGATTTTAACGGTCACCATTCGAGCTGGTCTGTTAAAACAGATGCTAGAGGTACGCAAATTCATGATGCTTGATTTGATACTTATCTTGTTCTTCTTAATGATGGTAGCCCTACTCGACTATAATTGAATCAAAATAATTTACGCAAGTCTTCACTGGACATAACCTTAATATCATCAGATATTGCTATAGATTTTGCTTGGCTTGTTTCAAATGAGTCTCTGGGCAGTGGCCACCTCATCATTAAAATGAATACTACAGTATATTGTAAATTGGATCCGTTAAAGAAACGTAATTTCAAACGCGCTGAATGGGATGATTATCGAACGTATTTAGGGTCTCTTTTTTCTGATTTCAACTTCTCTGATTATATTCAAAAAGATTATGATTTGTTTATTTATTACGTAAACAAGGCAGCAGAAAAATATATACCTTACATTAAAGTTAGTTTTGCGTTAGACAATAGATTTATCCCCAAACCCTACTGGACTCCTGAGCTACCAAAAGCCGTGGCTATTCGTCGCCTTGCGTTAAAAAAATTTCGCCGTAATCCCTCCCCAAGTAATTTAATTTTCTTAAATGATAGAATAAAACATTCTTTGAAACTTATTAGACTCCTGAGCTATCAAAAGCCGTGGCTATTCGTCGCCTTGCGTTAACTCACTATTCATCTACAACTTCAAAAATGTGGAACCGTATGAAATGGATTAAAGGCTATAAAATTCAAAGATCCATAATTAGTGAAGAAAACGTCAATAAAATGCTACATAGCTTATGCCCTGATTTTGCTTGTCGACATTTTCCTAACTTCAGCTCGTATAATCACAACTTGGAACAGGAAATTTCAGTACATGAATTAGAAGCTTGTATAAAACAGGCTATGATAACATTTCTTTTTCTATGATCAAACAATTACCAGATATTGCTAAAAATATTTTACTTGGTCTCTATAACAAAATTTTTGTATCCGGTCATCTACCCCATGAGTAGCGTGATATTTCAATTGTTCCTATTTCTAAAGAAAGTGATGATCTAGTTAATTTTCGACCCATCTCGTTGATTTCATGTCTATGTAAGATTCCATTATCTTCACACACTTTAGGATTTAGAAAAATGTACTCTACAAGTGATAGCCTGAGTACACTTGTATCTAGAATTCAAAAGGGTTTTCGTAAGAGTTTTGTGACCATTGCCTGCTTTATGGATATTGATAACGCGTATAATAATATTGATATTTATTCGTTATTGCTCATTTTAGACAATTTGGGCTTAGGTACAAAATTTTGTCGTTATTTATGGAACTTTCTTAGCGAAAGATTTCTTAAACTAAGGATTAAACTATACAATAATTACTCGTAAGGCTAGTTTAGCTCAATGAAATCCCCTATCCCCACTACTTGTTAATATTGCAACGAGAAATATATGCGAAGAAATTAGCAATAATGTTCATATATCTCAATATGCCGACGACTTTGTCTTGTACATTACTACGTACAAGTACTGTAGTAATGTACAAGACAAAGTCGTCGTACATAGTACATTACTACAGTACTTGTACGTAGTAATGTATAAGATAAAAGGCAGAGAGGAAACTTCAAGCTGCAGTTGATACATTTGTGTTTATTTTAGGATTAAATATTTCGTCTATAAAAAGTAAAGTTCAGTAAACATTAATGTCCAGGGTATATTTTTGTCTGCGTTAGAAAATACAAAATATTGGATAGGTCGCTGCGATGGGGAAAGCATGTCAATGAAATCAAAACTATGTATCAGAATTTCGAAATTTCTTAATATATTCAAAATTTTAGCTGGTCCTGAATGGGGCCGAGAATATTTTGCCTACTTTCTTTATAGCGATTGTAGTGTGGCTCATTTGGTTAAATTAGATAGAATACAAAACAAAGCTTTACGAATAATTGGTGGATACATTAGAAGAACACCTTCTCATGTAATGGAATCAGATTTGTGTATACAACCTCTTTATTTTCGAAGATTTTATTTAGCAGGAAAATTCATATTAAAATCAACGTCGATGACCAGTAATTCTCTCATACCTGAATTAGACGAGTTCTTGGCTTCAAATTTAATTATTTCATGGAAAAGAAAACGTAAGCCTTTGTTAATAGAGGTCTATGGTGCTTTATAAAATGTAGAAATTCATAAAAGTAACTATTAGGAATTCTTTTCTCTTGATACTTGGCCGAGCAATATTCCTTTAAAATACAGTTAAAACCGACATAGGTAATATGAATAAACCTAAAAGAAATTTTAATACAGCATTCTGAAAAATCATTGTTTGAATTTTATTAACAATAACTACAATACCTTTTATAAAATTTATACTGACGGCTCCAAGGATGGTCAACACACAGGTGCTGCATTTTTTGATGCAGAATCGTTGGACTCAATTTGTTTTAGGATTAGTAGTAATATTTCTATCATGCACGCATGCATTGGCAGTTTCTGAAGCCTTATCATACATATTATCCCTTGATTACGACAAATTTGTTATCTTTTCGGACTCCAAATGTGCCCTTCAACATATTTCTCGATGTACATCTAACGCTAGAAGTACTCCCGTAGCATATACAATTTTAAAACAAATTTGTAATCTGAGAGAACAATCTTAATGCGTTGTTTTGCATTGGATCCCATCTCACATTAATCTAGTAGGCAATGACATGGCAGATACTCTTGCTAGGACTGGAGCTAGTGACGGCGTAGAAATTAATGTTAAACCAATTTTTTCCGAATGTTTACATATAGTTAAGAATAAATATATGGATCAATGGAGAGAATATTTTGATAAAAGGTCAATGGTATCTGGTATCGGACCATACAACCTTTCCTACCTAATCAGCCTTGGATTGACACAGTCTTATTTAACAGGAAAGACGTAGTCACTGCTTTACGGTTGCGATCTGGACACATTCCATTTGGAAAATTTGCGCATCTGATGGGAGTGGTTCCGCATCCTTATTTTTCGGTTTGTAGAGTTGTGGAGGATGCCTATCATGTTTTAATGGAGTATTTCAAGAACGAAACTATACGACGCCAAATCTTTTGTAATAAGCTGTCTTATTGTAATGTTGGAGAATGTAACAGTATTTTGTTTATACCTGATTCTGTCTCGGCAAAGAAATAGTACAAATTGTTTGAAAGTATACAAAAATATAAATGCTTAATAACAGGGCGACATAATCGCATTAGCGACAAAGCTCTTAATTAAAGAAAAAAAAAAAAATTAAGAGACAGTCGGAAAACAGTCTTAATACGGTTTTATGTCAAAATGTTAAAAATAAATTAAATAAACAAAATTATTGACTGTGAGTAAGTTACGTTAGCTACAGTCGAAAGGTCGAAAAAAAAACCAAAAACTACTTTAAACTTGTTTAATTAAAAGAAATTACAATAAAACTTATAGAGTTGGCAACTAAGTGATTGCCGATTTCAAATAAGAAGGAAAATTTAAAATTTTTGTTAAAAATTTAACTTTATTAAATTAGAAATTGTCCGTTCTCGTCGATGACCTTTCGCCATTGTTCTGGCAGTGGAAAAATTCCACGTTCGTAGAACTTCTGATCTTTGCTAACAGAAAACTGAATTAAATGTGATCTGTTATCATGAACGTTATTAAATATTTTACTATTTAAGGAATTCAGCATGGAACGAAACTAATGGTAATCTGTTATGGTAGGCGTATAAACTATCCACTTTTCGTCGCCAGTAATTATATTTTTCAGAAATAGATGAATTTCGTTGCGTTTCCAAAGCGAATCGCAAGTGATAATGCGTTGCGTCAAATGAATTTCCTTGAGCTGGTGAGGGATCCATAAATCGAGTTTCTTGGCATATCCAAACAATTTTAACGCATGTGTGCGATACATTGAGCTTCTCTGCAATAATAGTGTTGTGCTATGACGATCTGAATCGATAATGGCCCTGATATGGGTATCATCAACTTCGACTGGGCGACCAGATCGTTGAGCATTTTTCAATGAAAAATCACCAGAACGAAATCTGGCAAACCAATTTCTGTACTAACTCTCTTTGAAGGCCTGGTTTCCATATACGACACATAACTTCTTTTGTGCTTGCGAGGCGTTCTTGCCTTTTCGGAAGTAATACAATTAAATATGTCTGAAGTGCACGTCCTGTTCTTTAATTTTTTAATTGGGATAAAAACAAAACAAAAACACTAATCGATATATATTTTTTACTAAATTAAAGTGAGAAGTCTAAACAATAAAAAAAGCATACGTTAGGTGCTTTGACCACTTTCACAAAACGAAGAAAGTGTAAAGTCCACCTATCAACAAAATCGGCAATCACTTAGTTGCCAACCCAATATTTCCTAATTACCATGTCTAACCTACTCGATGAAAGTAATTAAAATGAATAATTAAATTATAAAATCACATTTGCAATGTTACACTTAGTTTGGTTCTCACGACGAAGGAATCGCTGCATCATAAGTCCTCTTGATGTGTGTGTACGTTACTCCTCCACCCTCAGATCAGCGACTATTTTAGAACATTGAGGTAAAATGTTGCTGGCATCTTGATTGATTCTGACGTTCCAGCTTTATCTGATTGCTCACTAACGTTATCTTTTGAAGTGGAGATTTTTATTTCACTAAGGTTTTTTTTTTTGCAAACTTGTAGCGATAGCAAATCATTGCTATGATAAAAGCTCCTGTACTTGACATGAAGATGTATAAGGGAATTGTAGTATGATAGAGAGTATCCAGTTGTGGTTTATCGAGTTGTAATGTTCCCTCTTGAATGATTTTATCTTGAGCACTGTGAAGCTCCTGTAGATTTAATGAGTTGAGGTTGAGATGAGTCTGAACATATTGAGTAGTTGCACTGGATGTTATTTGCAATAACTTCAGCAGCTGGCCTTTTATTTCATCGTTGTCGTTCATGATGGTGAATTCTTATTTTTTCATGTGGCAACTCACAGGGATGGTAATTAGGTAGCTGCCCTGGAGCGAAGTGAATTCTTCCCTATTGCAGACTAACTGTACTTTCGTAAGATGAGGAAAAGAAAGTACATAATGTTGATCATCCAGCTTTTCCATTGCTTCTCTTGCTAGAGTTACGGTTGGGTAACGACAGTATTCCTTTAGGACCTGATGAACAATGAGTTATTGCACGCAGTCAGGTTCTGTACGGATGCGTTGATTTACTTCCTTTTCACAAAGATATCAGTTTTTGACCTTCGGACATTCTGTCTCTATGTACATGAACGATTTCTCGTTAATTGCTATGAAGGGATATGGGGGACTTTATTAGGAACAATGGATAGTTTATAGAGATCATAGATATCCGAAGAACCTAATGGAAATTTAAAAATTATTACTATTTGCTTCTCCGTATAATAATATCCCGGTTCTATAATATTATAGTATTCCCTTAATTCTAAGTCTATAATTTGATTCTTATTATATAACTTTGTTAACTTATCTATCATTAATTTTAAAACATGTATATCTAAGATGGAATGGTGAGTGCTAGAAACACGAATAAAAGCTAACATATTTTCTATTCTAATTAATTCAGTCATCAGATCTTCTACATTTTCACCTATTAATCCCAAAAGTTGAGCAAGTTTCGCATACTTAAGTAAACTATTTTCTTTATAGACATTTGAATTTAAAATAAGCTGTAAAGTATTGTTAATTTTAATTTGATTTTCAACTAGTTCGTTAAGTACATCATTATGTTTCAGCATCCATTCCTTACTTAAACTAACATGATTATTAAACTCGGATACTATTCTCTCTTGATTACTTTCTAATAATTTAATAGCATTATTATAATTTAATGCGTCTTGATAATCTAGGTTGCCTGTAATACTTTTAATTACGGTACCTAAGCTGTCTACAAGACCTCTTTTAACGCGATTTGGTTCCAAAGACCTTAATTGATCAGAGACTTTTTGAAGCGTTTCAGTAAGATAATTTATTTGGAGTTCGTAGAGTAAGTACGTATCATTATTAAGAAGGTTTTGAAGATTATTTAATTGAGTCGTTAAAAGTTCTATTTTATTTTCTATATTGTCTAACTTAATATACTCTAGAAATGTATGGTGGTGGGTAGTAAGTCTTATCGGTCCAAGTTTATACGGTAATAGTCCAGGTCCATCGTCCAAGTTTTCAAGTTTTATCTCGCGAGAGTCCGTCATGTGAATGGTCAGCAGGAGTAGCACTATCCTGTAACTTGTTCGCTCCTTTAGGGACTCGTTTTAATCTAGATTTTGCTACAGGACCACGTTTTTTAGAGGTATAGATGTGGATAGGCAAGTCAGCTAGAACTGTATCTTGTGTAAATCGTGATGCTGTTTACTGACGGCTAACAGAGGATTCCTAATGAAGACTTGTTGTTGGGGTGCATATTCAACTTCTGGCTCTCGAGTCCTATTTCTATTTTCAATTAAGGTAAGGTATTGTTTATAATGTTATACACTTCTTTCATTCTTTCTTTATGATTTAATGAGTATTGTTGCAATAAGTGTTGAGTGAAATCTATGTCAACGCAGTCTCTCGGGTCAAAATGTCCGTTTAGTAAGTCAAAGGGTCTACATCTAGTAAAGCTATGTATGGAACTATTATAAGCAATAATGGCATATGGCATGAGGTTGATTATGGGGTCATCTTTATGTTTTAACTTCAGGATACTAAGTTGTTCTAATATTGTCGAATGAAACCGTTCAATGTTACCATTATCGTTAGGAGAGTGAGCTAAAATTTTATGATGGTTGATTTTGTGTAATCGTGTAAATTCTGAAAATAATTGATTAGTAAATTCTGTTTCGCTATCGGTATATATAGTTATAGGTACACCATGATGGGTACAAAACTTTAATAAAGCTTGTAAAATGCTTATGGCTGTTGCATCACGTAAATGGTACGCTTGACCATATTTGGTAAAAACGTCTACGAAGGTTATATATTTTTCGTTATGTACACTGAATAAGTCTATGTGCATAATTTCGAAAGGTTTACTAGCTGGGGGTACTGCGTTGAATTGAGGTCTGATTGGATTCCTATCGTATTTAGCTTGTCCGCATATTGTGCATTCATTTATGAATTTTGAAATATGTTCCTTCATATTCGGCCAATAGTATTTTCGAGATAGGGCAAGGAAGCATTCATTTACTCCGCGATGGTTTGTCTTTCCATTATGATAATGAGAAATTATTTCCTGTTGTCGTAAATATTCTTTTATATTTTCAATTTCAAGTTTCGTCAAAACGAGGTTCATCGATGAACTTTTAAATTATAGGAATTATAGAATACATTCCGAGAGGCGGATTTATAAGTATACCGGTTTTAATTTTAGGATTAACGAATTCTTTTATGGCGTTAACTACATCTTCTTCTAAGTTGGATTCTAATAATTGTATGGAAGTTCGCGTGTGGTTATCGAATGGTTTCGTCACTGTTGCTTTTCGGTTAACGTCATTTACTATTGTAAAACATATTTGCCTACTAAATCTGTTAAGAGGGTCGTCCGTAATGGGTATATTTAATATAGGATTTTCTTTATCAGAATGTACAGTATCGGTTGAGGAGGTTGAAGGTGGTGGTGCATATTCAGGGGAATTTTGTGTTATTTCAGAAGGATTTACTATAAGAGATGCATTTTCAGATGGATTTTGTTCTGGAGGTACATTGTCAGGTCGATCTCTTACAGCAAAGCATATAAAATCGGAGGGGTTACCTAGTAAGGAATTCAGTTCATCAATTTCGTCTATTAAAGTCTCGGTTTCTCCAGTATGTATATCAATTCGTGAGAGTGCGTCAGCGTTACTATTAATTTTTCCTTTTTTATATATCACTGTAAAGTCATATTCACTTAGTTTTAGTCGCCATCGTGTGAGACGAGAATTTGGTTCTTTCAAATTCATCATCTACAGTAGAGGTTCGTGGTCTGTCAGTATTTTGAATTTTCGTCCGAATAAATATGGTCTGAAGTATTTGGTCGCCCAAACTATACCGAGACGTTCCTTCTCGATGGTGCTATAATTAATGTCATTCAATGTTCGGGATACATAGCATACAGGTCTGTCAACTCCTATTGGTCCTTGGGATAGTATGGCTCCAATGGCTAAGTTAGAAGCGTCAGCCGTCAAATTAAACTCTTTGGTAAAATCGGGGTAGTGTAAAATAGGGTCGTTTGTTAACAAAGTTTTACATTTTTCAAAGCTATTAACATATAGGGTCAAAAGTAATCTTTTTACCTTTTTTCAAACATTGTGTTAGGGGTTTAGTAATTCGGGCAAAGTCGGGAATAAATTTCCGGTAGTAACGTAAAGTAAAAATAGTAAAGTAGTAAGAGTCCTAAAAACTGTTTTATTTCCTTAGCTGTTTTTGGAATGGGATATTTCTTAATAGCTGCGATTTTATCGGGATTAGGCTTTATACCATCCTTACTAATGATATGTCCATGGTAAGCTGTTTCGAGTTTGAGGAACTCTAATTTATTCATTTGAATTTTAAAATTTGATTCCCTGAGTCTTTGAAATACTTTTTCCAAATTATTCATATGTTCCTGTAATGACGTGCTAAAGATTATGATATCATCTAAGTATACGAGACATATTCCGTTTTGTAAACCTCGTAAAACGTTATCCATAACGCGTTGGAAAGTAGATGGGGCGTTCTTTAGTCCCATGGGCATATGAAGAAACTCGAAATGTCCATGCTCTACATTAAAAGCTGTTTTCGAAATGTCCTGAGGGTCCATCTCTACCTGATAAAACCCACTTGCTAAGTCAAGAGTAGTGAAATAATTACATTTACCTAATTTGTCAAGGACGTCATTGATATTTGGAATAGGGTTTTTGTCTTCTATAGTTTTTTCATTTAATTTACGATAATCTATTACGAGTCGCCATTTTTGTTTACCAGAACAGTCATTCTTTTTCGGTACCACCCAGATTGGTGAGCATTTTAGTTATTTGGTCCCTAACTTTCTGCCTATGTATAAATGGATAGCGGTAGTTTTTCCCATGCACGGGTATTTTGTTAGTAAATGTTAACGGTTCGCCTTCGATATAAAAAACGTCCACATATTTAGAACAAAGAGTTATTAGATTACTTTTTTCTACGTAATTTAAATGATCCGTTCTCAAGCGTGATAGTACTTCTTGTAGGCGCGTCGTATATCGGGTGCATGTGTTCTCAATATTAAACAACTCAGCACTCGCCGGCCGGTCTAAAGATAATATAATGTCGTTAGGTGTTGGGTTCTCTACCTCTAAATAACCACGGCTATTATTTACTGTGGTAAGACATTCATGGATAATACAATTGCAAATTAATTGTTCTTTAACAAAAACTTCTCCATCCGGGGAGTTAATAGGAATGCGAATTAATTTTGAAGTTCCGGCTGGGATAATGTCCTCGTACAGATTAACATTGCGAGAGTTATACATAATAATTGGATTTGAAGAAGTGTGAGTAATTAAGTATCCATCTTTTAAGTCAATTTTAGCCTCCCATTTCGTTAACAAGTCTAGTCCTATCAGTCCGTCGAAATAGTCATGGAATTTATAAATGAATAATTTAATGTCTTGAGGATCCCTAAATTCGTCAAAGCACGGTAATGTAATAGAATACTCATTCCTACTTGTCGTATACACATTAGTCACTTCAAAGGGATCGTAGTTTAAAGGAAAATTTTAAAAATACTTTTCTACAGCGTGAGGGCTAATGAAAGATTGGTTTGCACCGGTATCTATTAAAAGTTTAAGCTGAGGGTTTTTAATTTGAATATACGGTAATTGTCTTTGCGTCTGTAAGTTTAATTCTATTTTGGTTTGGGTGATTTATGGTCGGAATGAAAATCCTGGTCGGTACAAAGAGCTTCTGACTGTGGTTCGGCTTCATTTAATAAACGGTCATTATTCGTATCGTAATAAGCAATAAAATTATCGTAATAGTCGGGTCTTTGTAGGTGGTGGGTTACCCGATTTACACCAGTCATGTCCAGTCATTAGGGTATGAGGTAAAGTTCTGGGATTAAAACTCTGGATTCCACTCATAGGCTTTGGCATTGAATTTTGAGGGGAATTATTCCTAGGTGGCAAACGAAAAACATTACTGCGTGGATTATAATTAGACGGTGGTGCACTAAACATCTGTTGCGTTTTTTCCGATTAAAATTAAATTTAAAAGGCTGTGGTTGTTGTATAAGACGTTGACCTACAGGGGCTGGCCAATTAAATATCGGTGGTTGAAAGTTTCGAGGACGAGATTGTAAGAATGGAATGAGTTGCATTTTAGGGGTCGGCTGCTGTTTTAGTCCGTCTGTACGTTGTTGTAAATATGTTATCAAGAACTTCTATTATTACTTTCAAAATTATAAGTTAGTACGTTACACTTTTATACGTCGTGCCGCCATCGTGCCTCTTTCCCCTTCCTCTGGCTTACACCTTCATCCATCTCTCTCCCTCACTCTTACACTCTCGTTCGCTCGCACCCTCGCTCGCTCACTTGCAATCACACGCCTAGCATTCCCACATTCGGCCATCCTGCAACCTCTGTCTGTCTGTGGTCAGACATGGTTGCAGGATGTCACACTCAGTCATTCGATTATAATGCTACATTTACTATAAATACTTAACTTAATAAACAATTAACAATACCAACAATAAAACATAACCCAAAAAAACATAATAACATATTAAGGGTATATAGGTGAGTCCGTCCATACAACACCAGTTTCTACCATTGTAATGAATCACCTGGTTCATCATTTTGAGTCTGGGCATGGCCATCTTTTCATTTGGTCAGCTGCGCTAGAAGTTTTATTAGAGCCTTCCGTGTTAGGGTCCTCTTTTTCCAATTCATAACGGTCATTGCCTTTTACTTTTATTACTCGGTAAGGACCAAGGTACTAAGGCTATAATTTAAGCCCTGTTCCAAATTGGGTTCTTTTGATAGCTACAAGGTCTCCTTCTTTATATATGTGACTAGGTTTTCTATTTTTATTATAGTTTCTTCTATTTTCCTCCTGCACTTTGAGAATTTGTTGTTTCGCCATAATCCTTAGCTCTTCTCTCTCCTTATCATACTGATTAACCTCCTCCTGCTTTAATAATTGTATTATTTTTAAATTCTCTTTTGTTCTCATCTTGGTTCCTAACATTAGCTGGAATGGTGAAGTGTTTATGCTCCGTTGTGTGCCATTTAAGGCTCGCTGTAGGCGGGTTATATGTTTATACCAAGCTGATGGGTTCTGTATACATAACTTTGTTAACACTGATATGATGGTTCTATGCACTCTCTCCACTTGCCCATTTCCACGAGGAACGCCAGTGGTTATGGGAATATACAAGATATTTTCTTCCTGACAAAATTCCTTGAATTCGTTGCTAGTGAATGCAGTTTCTCGGTCAGTTATAATCCTCACAAGGTTGCCAAAATGTTGTTGGTGTATTTTTAATTTATCCAGGATTTCCCTACTAGAAGTGCTTTTGGTGGGAAATATCCTCTTCCCCCTCGGACCGCTTACGAAACGAACGTGTCTATTGCTCCGTATATATTTTATTACATTCAAACAATTATAAACAAAGTTTAAAGTTGTGTAAATAAATAAAGTATAAATATTAGGAGCGCAGAACGATTTAGAAGATATACAAACTCAACGCATTGCACTTCACATACAAGCCGTGCTTAAGCCACACTCGAAGCGAATAAACGCGTAAGTGCTAATTGCCTCTCTTACTCTATAGCATACGTAACAAGTGCGTTACCGATCGTGCTGCGACCCTGCGTCACACTGCGTCACACGTCACACTAGCTATCCTGCTCAAACATACCTGCGTGCGAGTACTCACTGCGTGCATTAACCTTTTGTACATTTATAATACCCTAGTACAATGAATCAGGATGCCGACATGTCAGTTGGTGGTGCGGAAGGCGACGGCGATATAACACCACCGTTTGTTTTTGCACGCACAAAAGTCATTACTACAGATGATTTTAACACTTTTAAACTCGAAATTTTCTTTGAGCAGAAACAAGATACAAAAAGTTTCGCAACAACATTAGTGGAGATCAAAAATTCTACCTCAAATGTCGAAAATGCAATTGGTCTGTTATCATCTCAATACCAGGAGTTAAGCAACAAATTATGTAAGGAGGGAAAGGAGCAAATTTATTTATTAGAAAACAAAATTGAAGCTTTACAAATAGCATACCGTAAACAAAATTTTGAAATAAAAAAATGTTCCTAAAAAACATAGTGAAACCAAGAGCGATATGTTGGATATGGTCCTGTGTTTATCTTCTTCGATTGGTTGTAAGTTGAAAAGGGAAGACGTAAAGGATATTTACCGCATTTGAGGAAAGAAGGAGCAGCGTAATTCATCAATTGTAGTGGAGACCACGTCCGTAATTGTAAAATCGAACAATTGAACAATTGACTACGAAGGGCGCTCGTTTGTACTACCTCGCCAGAGATCTAGCTAAATCAGCTAATTATAAGTTCTGCTGGACCACATACGGCAAGGTTTATGTTAGAAAAACGGAAACCTCACCGGTTGTGTGCATCAAATCGGAGGCGCAGGTACATCAAATGCTGATAAAGGAATGACTATCTTGTGAGTGTTTAACAGTAATCAATCTTTGTGTGCTATTTGCGCGTAAACAGTATGAAAATGTGATTGAATTCTTATATATGACTCTTGTGTATCTACATAACGCCCTTAACAGATATGATATTAATTTAGTTGTTTGTCTATCATTTAATAGTATTAAAGCTGTCAATAGCCTGTATAACTAATGTTATTACTTAGTGGTGATTTGTTATTGCATATTGTATAAAAAAATTATATTATCAGCGCAGTTATTCACTCACTCATTTACACACAAAAATACACATATTCTCGTACTTACACATATTTACATTCAGTCACACTTTAAAACTTACTTATATACATATATAGATATCCAAAAAAGAACCATGCTATTTAATGACTTTTTAAACACAATATTTATATTAAAATTATCCCTACAAAATGGATAGTAAACTTCAAAATATAATAGAAATAGACAATTTAGTATTCGCCAACGCAACTACTTGTGACACTGATAATGTTGCTAAACTTTTTAAAATTCAAAATTCTGACTTCACATTAATAGCTCAAAACATACGTAGCATATACCAAAATTTTGATGATTTCATTGCGTCGATATCACAGTTGCAGTTTGATCCGGCAATCGTTATTTTAACTGAATGTTGGCTATGTGATTATAAACCGATTCCGACTATTCCTAACTATAAGATGTATTCAACAACAAAACATAAAAATAAAAGTGACGGAGTAGTTATGTAAAAGAAGATATAGTGGCTGAAGCCACGGAGGTATGCCTGCGTGATGCATCGTGCCTTCAACTCCAAATCGAAGATAAAAATATCCTTGCTATATATCGTTCCCCTTCTACTTTGGATTTGAGCGGGTTTATTGATTCCCTAAACAATCACCTGGAAAAAATTGCCTTTAGCAGCACAGTTGTTATAGCAGGGGATATAAACGTTAATATTATTCCAAAGGAAGAAGAACTGACTTCTGAGCGCGAAAATAGAACCAATTACTTAGGAATGCTTGCTTGTCATAATATTATGCCTGGTCATAACCTACTAACCCGAGACAAAAATTGCCTGGATCACATCATGATAAAAATAGACAAAACAAAGTTAGTAGCCCAATCCGCAATTTTAAATACCTCTGTCACTGACCACATGATGGTTCTTTTACACCTAAATAGTACTTACAAAAATAGTAAATGCATAAAAACAAAACAAATTATCAACTACATAGAGGCATGTAACGATCTAGCAAATAAAATCCTGCATGAGCTCTTGCTTTGCAAAAATCCAGAGTACGTGGCCCAGGGGCTAATTAACAAACTAAGGTTATCAATTAATGAACACACTAAAACTGTCACAGTACCCAAGACTAACCGTGTTCTGAAACCCTGGATTACCCCTGGAATTCTTCGTTGCATCCGCCACAGGAATAAGTTACAGTATAAACTTCGCTCAAATCCAACAGATGAGATTCTTCGACTCATCTACAGGCGTTATCGCAACTTTTGTAACAACCTTATAAAAAAACTTCAACGCAACTACCACAAGAAACTATTGCACGACTCTGATGGTGATTCGAGGAAACTTTGGAACAATATTTTTACTATTACAAATTTAAAACAGACGAAAACGGATAATTCTAAACTGCTTCACTGTAAGTCTTCGCAAGCAGAATCGCTTAACTTTATAAATAAGTACTTTAGCGAAATAGGAAAGGAACTGGCTGATTCCATAATTCGATCTCATATTGATGATCCAGACATCACGCTTCCGAGCGCTTCAAGCCTTAGCTCATTTGTTCTTCTTAACACCGACGAGGAGGAAATACATAGGGTGCTCACCAACTTAAAAACAGAGCTCCTGGATGGGATGGCATTCCAACAAGCTTTCTGAAACAAGCACGATCTCATGTTGTTCCTATAATTTGCCACTTAGTAAATTTGTGCTTTGAAAATGGTGTATTTTCCTCCTCACTGAAGGAATCACTTATAACACCAGTATACAAGGGCGGGGATGAACATGACATTAGCAATTACAGGCCAATATCTGTATTGGCGTCAATATCAAAGATTGTGGAAAAAGTTTTAAATACACGGATTGTACATTATTTACAAAAAATTGATATAATAGCAGAAAATCAATTTGGCTTCCAAACAGGTAAATCAACTGCAGACGCCGTAGAATCTCTAACATCGGTAGTCGTAAACGATCTGGATGTCAAACGTAAATGCCTAGGAGTATTTATCGACCTAAAAAAGGCGTTTGACACGGTGTGTATCCCTATCCTTGTTAATAAGTTAGAACGTATAGGTTTTAGAGATACTCCACTGAAACTCATCAAGGAGTACCTCAGCAACAGAACTCAGAGGGTTTGCGTCACAAAACGAAGAAAGGCATAAAATTGATTGAAGGGCAATAGCTCTTGACTTTTGGACAGTTAGGCCCATCGGTTTTTTCTAAAATATTACGTTATGTCATTAAGGTTTGCTATTGACGTAAAAGATTCAAATAACTGGAATATCCGCATTCGCTTTCTCTGACTAACTCCTTTAGGTTTTCTTCTAGTTCGTACCTCATTTGCTCTGCTTCTCGTATCCTTGTGACCCCATCATTGAGTGTATAAGCTGGGACTTCAATACTGTTGGGGGTCTTGAAATAAGGTAAGGTTCTAAAATAATCTTTCATTTTATGATCCAGTATACCAAGAACGGATTGAAAAGAGGATTCAGGGCCTGTAATTAAGGAGAGGCTTACTTCTATCTTCTTTGGAGGTATTATGTTACAATTAATGCTTAGAATAGACAGCGAGTCGAGTACAGATACAAATTGATTGAAGTTTTTCTGGAGTGATGTCAGAATTGATAGGATGAGGAGAGCTACTATCAGCTCCTTTTTCATAAATGGTATATAAACGATGGTTTTATCTTTAAAATCCATGACCTCAGAGCTTCTCTCGATAGAGAGTAAGCACATCATTAAGTTTCTCTGATGTCGTCGATGTAAGAACTGCTCCGTTATTTCGTCGACTTGGTATTCTTTTCTAACGATCCAAATACAGGGGTGGTTCCTTAGAGACGTAAATAAGGGATTATTAGCCTGTCCAACTATGTTTTTCAAGTAGTTCACTCTGTTCGTCCTGGTAGATAGCAATTGCAAGTTGTTTCCTATTAATCTCCAATTTAACAGATGTAACTCATCCAATGGTTCCCGAAATTCCGTATGACAGAGGGACTCCTTCAAAAAACAAACGACGTAAACCTCGCCGTTATGGGGGTAGCTAGAGCTATGACGGTTTATGGAAGTTACAGAAGTATCCATAATTGTGGATACACTCTCTTATCAATGAAAGACTCCCCTCGTTACTGACAAACATTTTGTTAATGAACAGACCTTCTTTCGACATATGTTCCTTTACGAGAGGTAGGTAAATTTCCAGTTTATCCGTATTGGTCATATCTGTCTTGAGTTCAGCATCCATACTGAAGATGACTATATTCTCCCTCTCAAAGTTGGTGCTGCGATGACTAATCGTGAGACTATTGACTACGGAGTACCACAGGGCAGCGTGTTAGGACCTACTCTGTTCCTAGTCTACCTTATCGATCTGTGCAACTTAAAAATAAAAAATACCAGAATTTTTTCCGACGCAGATGACACCGCTTTGATATTTTCCAATAAAACATGGGATCTAGTAAGAACTGATGCAGAACTTGGTCTCAAGGTGGTTGCGGAGTGGCTAAAAATAATCTGCTCACCCTAAATACCCAAAAAACAAAATACATTTCTTTTTCACTCAACAATAGAACGCAACCGACTAATTTTGATATCAAGGTACATCATTGCGCTAATACCTTGAGATCCACAGGATGTAACTGTCCGTCTATAGTGGGGCAGCCAAAAGCAAATCAATTCAAATAGAAAGAGCACAGAGGGCACTACTTAAGGTAGCTTATTTCAAAAAGCGTAGGTTTTCAACTCAGAAACTGTACACCGAAACTGATTTACTCTCCATTAGAAAGCTTTTCGTATTACATATGATATTAAAAAAGCATACAAAATTAGATTACAACCCAAAAAACATGAATAAGCGAAGAAACACTAGTGTTGGTAAGAAAATACAGACACATACAAAATTTCTCAAATCTTGCTCAATCACAGTTACAGTATCTTGCATCGCATTTGTATAATAAATGCAATGACATCCTACAAATATACCCTCTAACTCTGCACGAATGTAAACCGAAAATAACTGCGTGAAATATGTATATGTATAATATGCATGAAAATATTTGAGTTTGAGTTGAACACACGCGAACGCGTTCTACCTTTAGCTATTATATATATGTATTTTTGTAACTCTTAGCTTGTTTCATCTTATAACTTTGAATTAAAGTATGAATGTGTTAAGGAAGAGCGACTTTTTCTGGCACGGGAGCTCACGGCACTCAAAAGTCAACCTTTGATATATTATTGTACTGTCTTGGTTATTGATGAAATAAACATTTATTATTATTATTATTATTATCCAAGTAAACTTGGTGAAGGCGTCTACCACTGTCAGTATATAATTGTATTGTTTTCTTGTCTCTGTTAAAGGTCCAATATTATCCACATGGAGTGTATGCAATGGAATACTTTCTTTTTCTAGAGGGTTCAGATACCCTTCTTGCTTTCCTGCTTTTCTTGTAGCTAGTAAACAGGGTATACAAGTTATGATAAATTCTTCCAGTTTTTTCTCCAGATTCCTGATGTAATAGTCTTTCATTATAAGTTCCTTCATTTTTTTAACCGCAAAATGTCCATTGCTATGAGCCTCTTTTATAATCTCCTTCTCTAGATTCTTAGGTATCACTAGCAGTTTTTGTTCACCTTTATACAGTAATTCGTTATCAAACCAATAATCTAAATAAGAGTTATTTTTAAACACCTCGCAAATAGCTCTCAACCCTTCATCATTTTGCTGAGCAGTCTTGATTTTCTCTTGCAAGCTGTTCGTTCCCATGACATAATAGGGGTGCCTGCTCAGTGCATCAGCATGCCTCATTTTTGACCCTGATCGATGTTCCACTTCATAGTCAAATTGATCCAGAAAGAGTAACCAGCGAGCAACCTTAGCGGACAGGTCTTTTTTTCTAAGGTCAACTTAAAAGCCTGGCAGTGACAATTTTGAAATGGATTCCGTACAAATAAGGACGAAATTTCTTTACCCCTTCAATGATGGCTAAAGCCTCCAGCTCGTAACTTGAGTATTTAGATTCAGCTTCACTCGTTCTTCGGCTCATATAATATACAGGATGCAATCCATCTGGGTGCAACTGTAACAATATAGCAGAGTAAGCAATAGATGATGCATCAGTATGGAGTTCTGATGGTAAGTTTGAATTATATAATTTTAATGGTCCAACCATTCCCCAAACTTTGTTTCAGTATATTAAATGCAATATTTTTTCCTTGCCAAACTTAAATTTCACATCCTTCCGCAGCAAGTCTGTAAGCAGTTTAGCAATAGCTGCATAGTATGTACTTCCTAAAATAAGAAGTTAACCCTACGAAGCTGTATACCTGATTTATAGTAGTTGGTGTAGGGTATCTAATTACGACATCTGTTTTCCCTGGAGTGGGCCTCACTTCTCCATTCTTAATTAAGTGTCCCAGATATTAAATTTCACGGCAAATGAGGTTGACCTTCTTCTAGTTTATCTTTAGACCGTACTGTTACGCTATTTCTAATACAGCCTTTAACCTTTCATTCTGTCCGAAACCTTGTCTAAGAGTAGACGTGCGTCAAATTTAATTTATAATACTCATAATTGCTTATGCAACTATAACACTTAAATAGATGTCACGATTACTTATAATCATATCCACTTCTCGCGGGTGATAAAGCTGTTTCATCGGTAAACTAGTGCCGTAAGCGTAAAGAACCTGTTCCGCACCCACCGCCTTCACCTCCGCGGAGCAGCACGACCACTGTGCTGCTCGTAATATATAATTGCCATCTCGTTCTGCCCAAGCAATACCATCCGGGCGATGCGGCGTCTCAAGCGCGGCCACCACCCTACGTTCATCCTCAACCTACTGCTGTGAGTACTACGGTTCATTTTACTTTGTTCGACCGTTCACGAGACCCTTGGTACGCGAGGCATACTGTGTGGGTAGGCCACACAGTATGCCTCGCGTACAGCGCTCACAGCCATCAAATTCTTCTACTACCAACATTACTCAAACATCGTCTGACTCGGATATTCCTACACTTATAACGAACAGTCCTTATGAAGATGTAAACATTACAATGCGTCACAAGCGTCCCCGCACATGTTGCTCTCCAGGCTCCGAATACCAGGATCTCAAAAAGGAAATACAACATATGCTGCATAACTGGAAAACAGACCAGGAAGCCTTCTTCACGAAATTTTGTAATGATCAAACTTCTACTCTAAATAAATTGGTTGCTGAAATGACCGAGGTTAAATCGCAAATCCATTGCATTCAAAAGTCAAATGACGAGATAGAAAAAACCGTTGTATTCATAAACAAACAGTATGATGATATATTTAAGCAATTAGAGATACTTCAAAAAGAAAAACTTTCTTATAGAGAAAGTATACTGAATCTGGAAACTAAGATCCAGGATCTCCAGCGTCTATCTCGCCCCTCTAGTGTTGAAATTCGTAACGTACCCGCTGTCGAGAACGAGTCTGTGTCGGATCTTACGGATATTATAACCAAAATCAGCTCAGCCGTTGATATTCCGCTTAATAGTGCCAACTTGCGTGATGTTTACCGTCTACCGGGTAAATCGGGTTCTGTCAGACCGATTGTCGCCGAACTTACTAGCGTACAGACAAAAAACCAATTGCTCACGGCGACCCGCAACTTCAATAAGAAACACAGTAATGACCGCCTCAGCTCCCTTAGCATTGGCCTGCCCGGTGAACGGCGGCCGATTTATATATCTGAACATCTTCCAGGCAGCTCCAGAAAACTAAAGATTTTGCAAAAGTAAACAAATTCGAATTCTGTTGGACCATAATTGGCAATATATTTTTGAGGAAAACAACGGGAGCTAAGCAAATACTGGTGAAGTCTGAGCAGACTCTGCGGGAACTGGAACGTTTAACAGAACAATGACTATCCTATGAGTCAAGTTTGCATGCCTTGTTAATATCTATTTACTTTTAAGGATAAATAAAACCATATTATTTGTTAACGCTCACCATACATCTTTAGATACATTTTTACATATAGTTAAGTATGTCAACTACACCAACCAACAAGAAAAACACCTTTTACTTCGAACTACCATTACACACTACACCAATATAACCTACACTGCACCCAAATATACCTACCTATCATCAATTCGTCCACTCAAATTCATACACTTTCATACACCTATTTTCTACTTTTTGCCACTCTCTCCCTTCTGGTTATATGGTACAAAACCCGAAATGATAATAAGCTACACCATTACAAATTACTCATCATACTCATACAAATATCCCCGACAAGTTATAATGCCAAGTGATAGATGCAGAAAAATAAAACTTTACCAATGGCTACCATAAACGAAATAATTAATGACTTAGATGATGTATCTGTTTCTCTTTCGTATCAATGCTCACCTGATAACTGTTCTAATTATATTAATGGCCAATCACTTAACATCCTCCACATAAACATTAGAAGTATCAACAAAAACTTTCATGATTTCAACTGCCTCCTAGTAGCGATTAAAATCGAATGTGACGTTCTGATCTTGACAGAAGTCTGGCTCAATAATCTTACTTCAACACCTACTCTGGCCGGCTATACAGTAAAAGTAAAGTAAAGTAAAGTAACAGCCTGTACATTTCCCACTGCTGAGATAAGGCCTCCTCTTCCATTAAGGAGAGGGTTTGGAACATATTCCACCACGCTGTTCCAATGCGGGTTGGTGGAGTGCTCATGTGGCAGAATTTCGATGAAAAAAGACACATGCAGGTTTCCTCACGATGTTATCCTTCACCGCCGAGCACGAGATTAATTATAAACACAAATTAAGCACATATGTATAGTGGTGCTTGCCTGGGTTTGAACCCGCAATCATCGGTTAAGATGCACGCGTTCTAACCACTGGGCCATCTCTGCTACACTACACCATACTAAAAATTTCATCATCATCATCAACAGCCTATTTTTGTCCACTGTTGGACATAGGCCTCTCCCAGTGCACGCCACTGTGGTCTTTCTCCGGCTACTCGCATCCAGCTCCTGCCTGCCGCCTTGCGTATATCGTCACTCCACCGTGCCTGAGGACGTCCTACACTACGTTTGCCGAGACGCGGTCTCCACTCTAGAACACGTTTTCCCCAACGGTTGTCGGTTCTACGACAAATATGACCAGCCCACTGCCACTTCAGCTTACTAATCCGGTGGGCTATGTCGATGACTTTGGTTCTTTGACGGATCACCTCATTTCTGATGCGATCCCTCAAAGAAACGCCGAGCATAGCCCTTTCCATAGCACGCTGAGCGACATTAAGTTGGTGGACCAGCCTTGTCGTGAGTGTCCACGTTTCGGCTCCGTATGTCATGACGGGTAGGACGCACTGATTGAAGACTTTCGTCTTAAGGCACTGTGGGATCGACGATGTTAGGATTCGACGTAACTTCCCAAACGCTGCCCAACCTAGCTGAATTCTTCTATTCACCTCGTCCTCAAGGTTGTTTCTACCTAATCGCAGAGTCTGCCCGAGGTAGACATATTTTTGAACAACTTCGAGAACGGTACCGTGTATCGTAGTCGGTTCCGGTAGAACATGTTCATTGAACATGACCTTGGTTTTATCCAAGTTCATCCGTAGGCCGATACGCATAGAAGAATCAGCCAGCTCGTTCAGCATTTGTTGTAGGTCCTGCAGCGTTTCTGCCACGATGACGATGTCGTCTGCGAATCTCAAGTGAGAGATGTATTCGCCATTGATGTTAATGCCACGTCCTTTCCAGTTCAGCGTCTTGAACATATCCTCCATTGCATTAGTGAACAATTTGGGGGAAATAACGTCCCCTTGTCTCACTCCTCGATGCAATGGTATGGAATTTGTTTGCTGATTCTGTACTCGGACGGACATGGTGGCAGCTTCGTAGAGACATCTCATCACTTGGATGTATCGCCAATCAACTTGGCAACGCTGCAGGGACTCCAGAACAGCCCAGATTTCAAGCGAGTCAAACGCCTTCTCATAGTCCACGAATGCAAGACACAGGGGCCGATTATACTCATGGGACTTCTGTATAATCTGCCGCACTGTATGGATGTGGTCTATGGTGCCGTATCCGGTCCGAAACCCGGCCTGCTCCGGGGGTTGGAATTCGTCGAATCTTCGCGCAAGACGGTTCGTGATCACTCTTGAAAACAGCTTATAGACATGGCTCAGTAGGGATATGGGACGATAGTTCTTCAGCAGGGTTTTGTCTCCCTTTTTGAAGAACAGGACGACCACACTCCTACTCCACGCCTCCGGAGTTCTCCCTTCGAAGAGGACAGAGTTAAAAAGCGTCTGAAGTTCCCTAAGTACCGGTTTACCTCCCGCTTTTAATAGCTCTGTGGTAACGCCGTCCTCTCCAGGGGCTTTTCCATTTTTAAGCTGTCCAAGAGCAGTCTCGATTTCGCCAATACTGACTTCAGGCAGATCTTCTGAGAAATGGCGTGTTAATGTAGCTCTAGGATCCTCATTTTCGGGATCAGGTCGAGATGCATGCGATGCGTATAACCGGCCGTAGAAGTCCTCTACTTCCGAAAGTACTGCCGGCTTAGAAGAAACGACTTCTCCACTTGCTGTGGTCAACTTCGTCAGGTGGCTCCTTCCAAGAGATTGTACGAACACCTTAGACCCCCGATTCTGCTCAATAGCTCTTTCTATTGCAAGAGTATTGGAGCACCGGAGGTCGTGTCGTACGCGCCTGCTGATCTCTTGGTTTAATTGCCGTTTCTCTGACGAAGTGACAGGTGGGTTTTCACGTCGTTTCTTCGTGAGCCCCAAAGTCTCTTCCGAAAGGTTCGACTTCCTGCCCTTACGCTGCATGCCACAATATCTCGTGCCTTCTTCCCTGAGAATTCAAACTACATTTTCGAGGTTCTGGTTTACGTCCGTTGTGGTTTCCACGGCAGCGAATCGGTTCTCCAGGATTGACTGGAATGTTTCAGATCCCGCAATGGTTTGGAGCAGCTTTGGTCGGAGCGTGGACTTCATCAGACGGGCGCGCTCGGCCTTAAAATTGATATTCAGAGAGCCTCGGAGGAGTCGGTGATCACTACCGGTATTGAACCTGTTAATCACTGAGACGTCTCTGAATATATGTCTCTTGTCCGTCATTATGAAGTCGATCTCGTTTTTCGTCATAGTGTCGGGGCTTTGCCACGTCCACTTCCTTTGCGGCTGCTTCTTGAAGAAGGAGTTTTTGCGGGATCTGAAACATTCCAGTCAATCCTGGAGAACTGATTCGCTGCAGTTCTGTACTCCCACTTTAGCGTTGAAGTCCCCCATGACAACGTTGTAGTGGGTTTTCGTGGTGAAGTGGAGGGCCCTCGATATGTCATCGAATAATTCTTCCACTTCATCGTCCGAGTATGTCGAGGTCGGTGCGTACGCTTGCACCACCTTGAGGCTGTACCTCTCGGTGAGCTTTATAATGAGGTACGCTACCCTGTTCGACACACTGGAGATTTCCACCACGTTGTCAACTAGGGACTTATTTACCAGAAACCCAACGCCACCTTGGGATTGTTGGTCACCCTCTCGGAAGTACATTAGGTGGCCTGATTCGAGGGTTACGGTGTCCTCTCCCTCTCTACGGACTTCACATAGCCCTAATATGTGCCACCTAATTTTCCCAAGTTCTACCTCAAGTTGCGCTAGATGCGAGTCAAGCCGTAGCGTGCGTCCGTTGTACGTCGCAAGGGTCAGTCGGTTGTGGTGGCCTCCCGTAGCCCGGTGATTCTTGGCACCCCCCGTCCCGCCGTTACCATCGTCGCCACCATGACGAGGAATAGCGGGGCTGCCGGGAACTGGGGGCCGTGGCTTGCGTGTGTGCTGCATGTGGAGGTTGTGCCCATAATCGCCACGCTGGGCAGGCGGGTTGGCGATCGCAGGGCGTAGCTTCTCGCACCGGTGACGCTGCTGCCCGTCACCGGCCTGTGGTATTTAGCTACGCCTATTATGTTGATGGTTATACCGCCATCAGTCGGTCGCCAGAGCCTCGTTTGCTGGTCGGCAGGATGCACCACGGGCAGGTGAGGTTGGCTTGGGGCACTAAGGTGTAGTTTGTGCCCCCTTACATCCCTTAAATTACTTAATAAGAATGACGGAGTAGTTATTTACATAAGAGAACATTTGAGTTTTACCATCACGAAGCCGCAATTCACTGACTCTAGCTGCATTATTTGTACTATTGAAAATAAAGTAGCAATAATTGCACTTTATAGATCGCCGTCAATCAGAAAGAAAGAAAGAAAGAAAGAAAGAAAGAAATGTTTATTAGGACACAGTACATAATAAAAGAATAAGAAGTATAAAAATTTAAAACAAAAGGAAGAAAAAACAACAAAAAAAATATAAACATATTAACTAACTATAACTACTTGCTAACTAAATATACAAAAAAAAAACAACAACAATACAAAACAACACAATGATCTTAAAATGTCCTAAAAGGTGTACCATTCAGCTTCCAAGTTGGGTTCCAAAAACCCAACGCTGATTTTCAATGGTATCCTGTGTGGTTGTGACGGGTTGTGACAATATATGATAATATATTATAAAAAAAAAAAAAATAAATAAAAAAAAAACTACAATTTGAATGTACATACAATATACACATAATAACAATACATAACTATAAATATATAAATACATACATATTTTATGAACCCATTAGCTAATGACAATTTTGTTCCATTAGCTAATAAATACCAAAACCATAATCAAAACCATTGATAACTTTCTCGATAGTTTACATAACGATTTGGTAAAGTTCAAAAATTTTAACACCATCGCAGTGATTGGAGACGTCAATATAAATATTTGTCCCAGCGGCACTGATGTTCGGTCTCATCAGTATCCTAACTTAGCAGCTTCCCACGGTCTGTGTCTCTGGTCTGTCAGCACACCAACTTCCAACTCGCCTAAACAACTGTTTGGATCACGTTTTATTGAAAACAAACAAATTAGCGATAACTTTAGTTCTTGATACCTCAGTCACCGATCATTCAGTTGTTCTATTAAGCCTTAACAGTTGTAAACCAATCAATAAACCCCGTAAATTTTACCTAGCTCGCCTCAATCTCTGAAATGCTATCAAAGACATCGAAAATTGCGATTTTTCAAAAATTATGGCAATGAAGGGACCGAATTTAGCAACGGACGAATTGATAGGCATTTTGTCTTCCATCACAGTTAAAAACACAATCTATAGATCCATTCCCAACAAAGCCAGAATTTTAAAGCCCTGGATCACCCCGGGATTATTGAGATGTATTCGAAATCGAGACCAGATGCACAAAAAAACAATCAAAGATCCTAAAAACCCTATCCTTAAAATCACATACCTTCGCTATCGTAATTTCTGCAACAGCTTACTTAAAAAAATAAAAATTGCGTATGAAAAACAAGAGTTTGTGAAAGCTAAGAATAATCCCAAAAAAATGTGGGTAACGATTAAAAACATTACTCATACTAAGCACAACTCACCTTCACCAACTGAACTCCTAACACTTTGTCAATTTGTCAAAGGCAAGAATCTCGCTACCAAAATTATTCTTCCTCAGAACTGCTCCCAATCTTTCTTCAGGAAAACAACAACAACCCCCAACTCATTGGTATTACTGGAGACGGATGAAAAAGAGGTTGAGCGAATGGTTATGGAACTCCGTACCGATAGTTCCGCGGGCTGGGACGGAATCTCCTGCAAGCTATTGCAATCCGCTAGCAACATACTTCTTCCATCAATTACACACATTTGCAATCTCTCTGTCTGCAGGAATTTTCCCAAGAGCCCTAAAAAAGGCCCTAGTTCATCCTATATACAAATCAGGTGACAGAGGCAGCGCCATAAACTATCGCCCAATCTCGATACTTCCAGCTCTTTCCAAAATCCTGGAAAAAATACTATACAAAAACCTTAACAACTATGTAAACAAATACAAACTTATATCACGAAACCAATTCGAAAGGGGTTTTCCACCGAAGATGCTGTTTCCAACCTACTTAACTGTGTCGTAAACAATATTGACGAAAAAAGGAAGTGCCTAGGCATTTTCCTAGATCTCTCGAAGGCCTTCGACACGATCTCTGTTCCTATCCTCCTATCGAAGATAGAATCCATTACATAGCATCAAGTACGTGGAATTGCTCTCAATATATTTAAGAGCTTCCTCTCCGACCGATCACAGTGTGTCAAAATAGGAGACTACATTAGTGCTGAAGAGTTGATTGAGTTTGGCGTGCCCCAAGGAAGTCTGATACTCTTCTCTATCTACGTAAATGAGCTCTGTGAGCTCTCCCATCCATCGGCACACGTAGTGGTCTACGCCGATGACACGGCAATTGTGACACACGGCCATGATTGGCAGGCGGCAATAGACGTTGCAGAAGCAGTCCTAAGGCAAATAACTTTCTGGCTATCCAAGAACAGTCTTACCTTAAACGTCGACAAAACTAAATTCATAACGTTTACCTCTCGCCCCTCTGTGCAACCAGCAGAACACACAATCACAGTCAAAGCACACCAATGTGACACACAAGGCATAAATTGTACATGCCCTGCCTTGACCAGAGTGAAAGTGATAAGATATCTCGGACTGCAACTCGACGCCTGCCTATCGTGGAAAACACACCTTCAAGCCCTTTCATCACGCATACGAAAACTCATATTTGTGTTCAAAAAACTTCGACTATCGGCTCACATTGACAGCTTAAATGTAGTTTTTAATGCACTTTGTGGATCAATTGTAGGGTATTGTATTATGGTCTGGGGAGGGACTGCAAAGACAGCGATTCTCAAGGTGGAGCGCGCCCAACGTGCTGTCATCAAGGTTCTCATGGGAAAGCCGTTCCGTTATCCGACTCGTCAATTGTATATGGAATACAAAACCTTAACAGTGAGGCAGCTTTACGTCCTCCGCACAATCATGCGTAAACACGCTGCTCTGTTGCCCCCTGAAATTAGCACCTCCGCTCCAAGGAGAAGACCAATTCCTGCTTGCGAGAAACTCAACGTTAATACAGCCTTCGCACGACGTCATTTTCCATTCTTGAGCTCTCTACTGTACAACAAGTTACTCACAAAACTTAACTTACACACATTAAACAAGCACCAATGCAGAAACAACACCAAAGAATATCTAATGTCGCTAGGCTATCACGAAACAGAAAACCTTATTAAACCAGCATATAAAGGACAACTGGAGTAAAAAACAAAAACTATCAATTTCGCAATTATTCCCAGTCACACACATATTAATTACCATATTACCATAGCTATCAGGTAGAAATACCACACTCAACAATTCAATAAATACATAACACCTCACGAACCCACCCACACTCATACATACCTTATCACGCACGAATAGACTTAATACTTTCTACTTTTTACATAATTACCATACATTACACTTTTTAACAAAATCTTGCCGTTGGTCGGGACACAAAAAAAATAAAAAAAATAAATAGGTATATATATATTATCTGCTATAATAATATGAAATGTGTATTCTTCTTTGAAAACATAGTCGATTTAATTAGTTGTAGTGGACGGATGAATGTTCCCCATAACACAGGATTTTCCTAGCATGGGGTCATTAATCTCTTATATTGTGAAATGTTTTTCTAAGTACTCTGTATGTGTCATTTATTTTCTGTACTTCTATTATTGGCAAATAAATATTATTATTATTATTATTATTATTAACTGCCTCTTCCTCATCTCTTGCTGGAATTAAAAGATCGATAAATATCAGTACTTCTTCCTTCACCAAGATATCTCTGAAAATAATGGAAATAAATCTCATGAAATTTTTGGGACAGATGAACAGTTCAAAGGGAGCACGTAGAAATTCGAATTGTCCATGGTGACTTACAAATGATGTGTATTGTCAATGTCGTTTGGCTAAGGACCGTTAATGGTGTTGTTTTCCAAACTTATATACAGATGTACTTAATAGCTTTGAGCGATTGACAAAACTCTACGTTAATGTGTGCATTAAAAATTCGTGATAGTACTGGATTATAGGGAACAACCCACCTATTATCCACGTTGATTTCTGTACCTTTGACAGTAATGATTGCTGTGTTTCCACCATTATCTGGAGACCTGCGCCTGTAGGTTGGTATTCGTCTTCGCCGGTTTGTGTTTCTGAAATAAAATGCCTAGGGAACTTTTTCGAAAAAATGTTTTCTTTCATACATGGTGAATTAAGATTGTAGAATCCGCAAGGACCATGTATCATTGTTTTTATGTCAATATTATGAAGAATTGGATCTTGTTGTTTGTCAGGTATTTCAGCCGATATTATTGCATCTATAGAATCTGTTTGTACTTTGTTAGCCAGCCATAATAAAATGTGGGCGTGAGGTAAACCTCTTTTTTGCCATTCTACACTGTAAACCAAAGCTTTAGATGTTCCAAAGACATTTTTCCTCGTTAATAGGTCTATCATTTTTTTAAATTTTAAATGAAATACTCTAGAAACCAAATCATGTCTGTGGTAAGAACGTTGATCAGGTAATAGCTCATTTTTTATTTCTGCCCATTCGGAGTTACATGTGAAGAGGTCTGGTCTTCCAAACTTCCTAACATAGGTCATGGCATCTTGACTTTTTTCATTCATGTATCGGGGGGATCCTGTAAATGACGATGGCAATATAACGTGCTGGCCAATATTAGAAGCGTCTGTATTGCCCTCATTAGCCACGGTATTTCTTAAATAAATATACTCTTCTAGTCTTAATCTTTTTTATTTCTTTTGATGAAATCCAGTCTTTCAGAAATCATTTTTGCCCCCATATCGACACAATATTCATTGAATAATCATTTGAAGTAATGTAAGCTGTTAAAGTCATTTATTCTTAACATGAGTCTAAATGCATAAAACTGCATACATGATACTGTTTTAGATCTAGCAGCAGTATTCTGCTGTGGAATCTTTATACAGTATCCGTCACTTCCAAAGGGGAACAATAAAGGATATTGAAGTGGGTCATACGATCTATGCTATAACCTTTATCTTTATCTATTAAAAGAACAGCTACTTCATCTACTATTGGCGCATTATACCGACCCCGATGCTCGTTAGGGAGTTTCACATCAGCATGAATAATAAGTTTCAAATCATGCGTTGATCTATTTTCGAGATTGTATTTAAAACTCTGAATATACGTATTATGATCGTGAAGATATGTTTGGAGAGCGTCGATAAGATCAATTTGCAAGGTTGGGTTTATGAGCGCAAGGATATCTGATCTGCATTAGACACAAAATATATTTGCAAAAATTCGGCTTGTACACCTTCAGCTGGAAGTAAATTACAGATCAAATGATAAACTTGTCCCTGGATTTTGAAAGTAGGCATAAAGTTTCCCTCACGAATTTCTTTCGCACCAAATGAAGTCATTTGAAAAAGTGTATTATACTGTCTTGAGTGATTTAAGAAATGCTTTGAGGAAGGATTTGAGCCTGATATCAGTTCTTTAAAAACTGACGTTGGTTCTGGAATTTTAGGTATATTCACTTTGCCACCACTACAACACAGTCCAGGACTTTCTGCCGTCCATTTTTTTGCTTGGCAGAATTCGCATATTTTAACAATTTCGCCAATATCAATATCATTTAACGCAACGTAGTCAAGAGTCGTTCTCTTCTTAAGTAGTCAAGATTCGTTTTCTTCTTCATAAGCAAACGCAGAATTCGAAAAATTATGTTGCCTGCGAGTTCGACTTATTAATGATCTTGCATTTTGCTGTGCTAGTCGATGGGAACGTTCAACGCTTGATCCCCGATCGCGGTTTGCTGAAGTTCGGGAATTTTGTGCGGCCAAACGTTGAGAACGTTCAGCGCTTGATTCTCGTTCGCGGTTTGCCACAGTTCGTGAATTCTGTGCTGTCAAACGTTGAGAACGTTCAGAGCTTGATTCTCGCTGTCGATTCACCCAAGTTCAGAAATTTTGTAAGGCTAACCTCTGTGAACGTTCAACGCTCGATTCCCTAGCACGATGTTGTTCACTGACCGTTCTTTGATTAGCCAACCTCTGCGTATTGTCTTCCGCTGTTTCATTGCTACCCAAAAGCCTCAGACGCTTTGCATTTGCAGTCTAGGCATTATAGTGACGAAAAAGATAAAAAAAAATGTAGGAAATTAAATTTAAACCAAAACTTATTACTTGTAATCAATAAAAACAAACGTAAGGTAAATAATTAAGTACTCGATAATATAATGAAATCTGTAATGAGAAAAAAAGTATAATAAAGGTTATTTAATTATTTCGATATTTTAACGTAATAAAAAAAACCATATATGTTTTAATAAACAAAAACCTAACCAAATCAAAATAATTATGCAGATGACAACCACTTCTAATAAACAAAAATTTTGACAAAAAAAACCGACATCAAAAGAGAAAAAAAATAATATGCTCTAAAAAGTAAAAAACAAGCCGCCGCCGCGCCCCGCCTGCTAGAACACTCTTAACAAATAGACATATAGTGTCACGGACTTTTTTATTATTACAAGAGGAATATATCTTTCATAAACATTTTTTGAGTAACTTAAACCGTTTATGCTGCGCACGCAACGAAAGTCCTTAAATGTAAATAATTTTCCCCGTTTTTGCAACATTTCTCACTGTCGCTGCGCTCCTATTGGTCGCAGCGTAATGTTATATAGCCTAAAGCCTTCCTCTATAAATGCTATTCAACAAAAAAAATTCAAATCGGACCAGTAGTTCCTGAGATTAGCGCGTTTAAACAGACAAACAAACAAACTCTTCCGCTTTATATATTAGTATAGATTTCATACAGAAAAAGCTGATCATTGCATTCTCTGCGTTTCTCAACCGACAAAATATTAAGTTTACTAACGGAATCGGATCTAAATTTGCGCATTAATCTTCTAATAATTTTTTTCTGTACATTTTCGATAGCCTTAATATACTTTGAATATTATGAATTCCAAACAATTGAAGCAAATTCCAAATTGGACCTTACATATGCGTTATACAAAAGGCTATATGTGTTTATATTTCTAAAATCACTTCCCTGGCGAAATATGAAACCCAACATGCTGAAAGCTTTTGCAGTAATTCTAGTTACAATAAATTTGAATCCAGGAGCACCCCTAGGTCCCTAATCTCGGTAACCTTTCTAATTGAATGATTGGAAATTGTGTAATTGAAGAAAATCGGATTTTTTTATCTAGAACATTTTATTATACAGAACTTATCAAAATTAAGATGCAGATCGTTAGACAAACAATATTGCTCTAAAATAACTAAATCATTTTGTATCATCTGCATATAAAAGTATTTATTTATTTATTTATTTTGGAAACATACAGTAACTATTCAATACATAAAAATTTTAACACAAAAAGTATTACTTAAACCTAAATTGTTTCCTATGTTAAATAATTCATACAATTTTTACAGTTACAGTATAGATGCAAATAAAAATTATTAAAAGTTAATTAAAATTTTAAGTTTAACAATCTTCAAAGCTAATTTAAATTAAATTAAATCGAACTTTAAATATAGATAGACATATTATATCGACATTGACTAATTAAAAAATTATGTAAGGCAATAAATAATACAGTAAATTAAAAATAATAAATTCACACTAATAGATATTTAAAACTATACACTAAGAGATATAAGATTAAACAATGTTAGCGCTTAATACAGCCTTAATCGACTTTCTATATTTGGGGAGAGAAAGATGAAATATGTCAAACTCATTGAACAAATTGTTGAATTGCTTACAGCTTCTATAGACAAAACGGTTACTTGCGAATTTAGTTCTAGTTATTGGTAAGCTAAATGTTGGTTTGTGTCTTTATTTGATTCTAGGACAATTAAAATTAAGATCACCAAGAAGATAGTTTCTACCAAATTGTGAAGAATTTTATACAACATGACCTGATCGCGTTCGATTCGTCTATTATAACACGATTGATACTGCTCTAAAGTTTGCGGGTTACTGCACGACTTAAATTTGCAATGTTTTATGAATTCTTGTTGTATCCTTTCTATTTTTTCTATGTGAACTGTATACTGAGGACTCCAAACAGTAGAAGCATATTCTGAAACAGGTCTTACGAGTGATTGGTATAGTAGTACAAACGTTGAAACATGCTTAAACTCCTTGGAAATCCTCAATATGAAACCAAGCATTATTATTGTACGCCTATATATTATTGTACGCTTTGGATGAACTTTTATCTATGTGTTCAGCAAAGAGTAATTCAGAATCCAGGTAAGCACCCAAGTCCTTTACCAATGTAGTTCTATAATGTTGTCTTAAATTTTCGCGATTATTACACATTTAAATAAAACTAATTATAACGAATGAATCGCGTATATTAATTATTTTTAAACATCCCGACGTTTCGAGCACTTTGCAGTGTTCGTGGTCACGGGTAGACTAAGATGACATTTGTCTATTTGAAGAACAAAGGAAATATTATTAACAACTACCGCCAACGATTTCTCAATTGATATCTTGAGTAACGTTCCGGTTGCACGCAGAAGGCACTAACGTGTGAGTGTGGTTTATCTTACATAGGCCAAACAAAGAGAAGTATCGGTACCAGGGTCAAGGAACATATAGGAGATGTCAAAAATAGGCGTTCTTCAAAGTCTGCAGTCTGTGAACATGCTCTGGATAAACCTAACCATTTTATCCGATTTGATAAACCACAGATCCTCGCTAGAGAACACAGATTCATTCCTAGAATGATACGCGAGGCTATTGAAATTCAAAAACATCCGAACTTCAATAGAGAAGATGGTTGGAGACTTTCTAACACCTGGGATCCACTTATTAAAAATTTAAAATCCCACATCCAACAGACTGCAAGACCTAAAGATACAGTTAGTGCCTTCTGCGTGCAACCGGAACGTTACTCAAGATATCAATTGAGAAATCGTTGGCGGTAGTTGTTAATAATATTTCCTTTGTTCTTCAAATAGACAAATGTCATCTTAGTCTACCCGTGACCACGAACACTGCAAAGTGCTCGAAACGTCGGGATGTTTAAAAATAATTAATATACGCGATTCATCCGATATAATTAGTTTTATTTAAAAATGTAGTTCTATTTAGTATCTCTTTTTTTTACGACTAAATGTAATAACGTTGCACTTTTTAATATTTAAGAAAAGATAATTAATTTTACAATAATTATATAAAGTGTTTATATCACATTGTAGATGCTAACAGTCTACATTATGTTGGTATCATACAAAAATTCTCCTCACAATCAATACTTTATCTCTCCTGAAGTGGTTCACAATCAAAACTGATACAAGATTGATTATTTTGCTCGATCCTTTTTCGACGATTAAAGTAAGAATGACCATTTCTAGGGTTTCTTCTAGTATTTAATGTTTACACGCCCCACCTCCGACTGTCCATGACCCGATCCATTTAAAAAACAATTTAGTTTAGTCAAAACCATGATGTTGACAATCAACGCAAATTGTAACAACTATTTAAATCGAATTATTTATGCTGATAATACTTTAATACATTAAAACAATAAAATATGATTTTACAACTATTATTACGTATAATTTTGAAAATTTTATTGTCATCAGCAAATAATAAAAATTTAGAATTTTTAAATACTTTATCGATATAATTTATGTACATATTAAACAATAGGGGACCCAAACGGGATCTTCGGGGGACTCCGGATGGTACCGGAATAAATGAAGAGCAGTTTTATAGTAACAGCTTGACTACGATTTTTTAGATATAACTCTATCCAGCGAAGTAGATCGCCGTGCACACCGATAGACCGTATCTTAGTAATAAGAATGTTATGAGAAATTTTATCAAATGCTTTGGAATAATCGGTGTACACGATATATACCTGATGTCCTCCGTCTATAGCCTCAAGAACAATGTCCGTAAATTCACAAAGGTTCGTTTCAGTTGACCTTCTGTTGACAAATCCGTGCTGCTTTTTTAAGATTAAAGGACGTATTAAAGGAGAAATCATATCATAAATAATTAACTCAAATAATTTAGGTATACAACTTAATTTTGAAATGGGCCGATAATTTCTTATGTCATGCCTATTACCATTTTTGATGATGGGTACGACAAAGGACTTTTTCCAAATAGAAGGCATAGTACATGAGCTTAAAGATAGAGAAAGTAGTAAGTATAAAGGTAAAGATAAAGTTTTATAACATTTATTTAAGAAAAGAGGTGGGATTGACAGTTGCGCGCGCGCTGTCTGTTAGAGCTGGTGCTGTGTTCTTTATTCCCCGTTTAAAAATTATTAATCCAGTATTTTCGTAATTAATTCTTTATAGTGGTAGTGCCACGCTGTATACCTTCGGGTTACAGCCGAATGGGCCGGCACGCCCGGGGAAGTACCACTCTCTCACTTAAAATAGGCGTAAAGCTACCACAGCTAATCTACCGTATTTCGTCCGGTAAGTGAGAGTTCCAGAGGACCAATACATGGACTTCGCTCTAGCATATGATCTGACACAACTGGTCAACTCGCCAACGCGAATACCGGATGTGGAGGATCATACACCTTCCCTGTTGGACCTTCTGCTGACTTCGCATCCGGATGGCTATCAGGTGACCGTCGATCCCCCTCTGGGCTCGTCGGACCACTATCTCGTCCGGAGTACAGTGCCGGTTATGCGGTACTCACGGCCTCGCTTTGTTGGGTGCCGTTGAGTATGGCACTACAAGTCAGCAGATTGGGATGGGATGCGGTGTGATTTTTATAATTATGAATATATATATATATATATATGTATATATATATATATATATATATATATATATATGAGAATGTAAATAATATGAGTACAGTGCCGGTTATGCGGTACTCACGGCCTCGCTTTGTTGGGTGCCGTTGAGTATGGCACTACAAGTCAGCAGATTGGGATGGGATGCGGTGTGATTTTTATAATTATGAATATATATATATATATATATATATATATATATATATGAGAATGTAAATAATATGAGAAAAAAACATAGATTCAAACATTCAACACTCACGAGAGAATTATTTGATTATGTTTCAATTAGAAGAAATCATATTCCGCATACTATTTTTGTTTATACGACTTTGACGTATTTTCAACAAGTGGGTACATCGGTAATTAACATATAATAATAACTTATTCATGGATCTACGCAGCGTAAAAATCAAACCCAATGTAAATAATAAGTATGCAATTACTCATTGTGTTGTTTTAAAACAATTTTTCTTCCTTTTTCAAAACTTTGTAAATTTAAACTTTTGTTGGCCGGTATTCTATTTACAAGTACATAATTTGAGTGAAGTTTAAGTTTGAAGTTGAATAACTATCTTGTTATTATACAAAACGAAAGTAAAAGACCCGATAAGAATAAATAATATATTCTTTATACATATGTCTATCGTTATACACTAATTGCATGTTTTAAAACCATGTGGAAATTAAATATAATGAGGTAACGGTTAAGTTAAAAATAATTGTTGTTGTCAAAAAAAAAAAAAAAAAATAATAATAATACAACATACTAAAGTTTTCATCGTTTATCATAGTGATTAAAGTAGACAATAGTGATTTATAACTTAATAATAATAAAAAATAAAAATAAAATAAATACTGACTAGTATATAAAAACAATAATATAATACTAGAAAGCTTGAAATTTTGCACTACGTTAATATACTTAAGAGGTTTTCTTTTGACCTTATTTGCAGATCGTCCAACATGTCCCTAACACAAGTCCCGACAATAGAACCATTCGATTGTGAAGGTGATCCAACCTCCTTAGGCTCGCGTTGGGAGAGATGGAAACGTGCATTAGAAATTTACTTTGTAGCTACAAACACAAATAATCAGAATAAAAAACGTGCAATTCTATTACATTCCGGAGGCATGTCATTACAAGATATATTTTTTAACATACCTGGAGCTCATGTTACTGACACGACTGACGGTTAAGACATTGCAGTAAAAAAGTTAGACGATTACTTTTCCCCAAAGCAAAGTTATTTGTTTGAAAGGCATATATTTCGTTTAATGAAACAAGAACCAGACGAAAAATTCGAAAAATTCTTGATTCGCTTAAGACGACAAAGCTCAAAATGCAACTTTGCTAACGAGGATGAAAATCTTATAGATCAAATAGTAGAAAAGTGTAGCTCCACCAAACAAAGAAAGAATATTTTGATACTTGGTGACACGGCAACAATAGAAAAAACTATTACAGAAGCAAATTCTTTAGAAACTATAGAAAGACAATTAAATGAGTTCCACGATAGACGAAACACTACTTCCAGTATAAATAAAATAGATACTAAATTCAACAAACGTTACATGAAAAAAGACATTGCTCTAAGCTGTAGCCGATGTGGTAGTAAAAACAACAACCACAAAAGTGATAATAGTTCCTGCCCTGCAATTAATACTAATTGTTTGAAGTGTGGTTTCAAAGGTCACTTTCAGAAGCACTGTAGAACAAGGGCCAATAAAAGAAAAAATACTAATCTCCGGTCGAATGACAACAATATAGTTAAAAAGTACAAAGAAGATACACCCAAAAATAAAGAGCCTACGTCTATAGACTACATATTTCACATCGATGATGATGGAACTATAGACTGTCAGGTAGGAGGGGTAAATATCAAAATGCTCATAGATTCTGGTAGTAAATCTAATATAATAAACCATACAACTTGGGAGTATATGAAAAAATCGAATGTTACAGTTTCTAATCCACAAAAATATTCAGACAAAACGTTTCTAGCCTACGGTGCTAAAGAACCACTAAAAGTGCTAGGCTTATTTGATGCACAAATAAAAGTGTGTTCTAAATCAATAACTGCTAAATTTTATATTATAGTAAATGGTTCCAAAAATTTTTTGGGTAAAGAAACTGCTGTCTCCCTCAACTTGTTAAAATTAGGTTTTGATGTAAATTCAATTGAACAAAAACCATTTCCCAGGTTCAAAGATGTCCAATTAGAAATTACTATAGATAAAACGGTTCCTCCAGTTTGCCAACCTTATAGACGAGTTCCTATTCCTTTGGAATCTAAGATAAATAAAAAAATCGATGAACTAGTAGAAATGGACATAATTGAACCTGTAAACAAACCATCCTCTTGGGTTTCTCCGATGGTACCGGTTCTAAAACCTGATAATGATATTCGTATTTGCCTGGATATGCGACTTGCCAATAAAGCTATCATCAGGGAAAATCATCCCCTGCCCACGATAGACCAATTAATTCCTAAATTTGGTAAATCAAAACTGTTTTCAAAATTAGATATAAAAAATGCTTTTCACCACGTGGAACTTACAGAAAATAGTAGAGAAATTACAACTTTTATAACTAGCAAAGGGCTTTACCGGTATAAGAGATTAATGTTTGGATTATCCTGCGCACCAGAGCACTTCCAAAAAATTATGGAAAAAATATTATTGCCATGTGAAGGAGTTGTAAATTTTATAGATGACATCGTTGTTTTTGGGCGTGATAAAAATGAGCATGATACCCGGCTCAAAAAAGTATTGTCAGTGCTAAAATACAACAATGTCTTATTAAATACAAAAAAAATTGTTTTTAATGCAAAAACTATACAGTTCCTGGGTCACAAATTTTCGTCATCAGGCATTAAACCACTTGACAAATACATTAAAACAATTGAGACATTTAGACCACCGGAAACCATCGAAGAAATCCAGAGTTTCCTGGGATTAATTAACTTTGTGGGAAAGTGGATCCCCAATCTGTCAACCTTAACAGAACCAATTCGGCAATTATTACGTGAAAAATTCATAAAAACGCCAATATCACGGCATTTTGGCAAAAAGACCAAGAAAAGGCTTTTGAGAAATAAAATACTGCCTCTCTAAGATTCCTACCCTAGGTCATTATGATCCGAAAGACCGTACACAAGTTTTGGCCGATGCAAGTCCTGTAGGTTTAGGGGCTGTACTAAGTCAGTATGATAACAAAGAACCTCGTATTATTGCTTTTGGAAGTTGTGTTGTGTTGGAAGTTATGTCATATGGCATATTACTTTGGGGTAACGCTGCAGATATTGAATCTGTCTTTATTTTACAAAAGAGAGCAATTCGGTTTATTTATAATCTTGGAGCTAGAGACTCTCTTCGGGATGTTTTTAACAGAGTAGGAATACTTACTGTTGCGTCGCAATATATTTACAACAATATCATGTATATTCACAGTAACATTGATCACTTTGATAAAATCAGTGATAATCATTGTATATGCACTAGAAGTAAGGATAAACTTATAACGCCAAGTTTCCGACTCCGCATAGTCAATAGATCCTTCTTGGGGCAAGGTATCCGTTTCTATAATAAAATTCCGCAAAAATTTTTAACTTTGCCGTTTAGTAAATTCAAATCGTTTGTTAAAAATACATTGGTAGAAAAAGCATACTATTCGATACAAGATTTTGTAGATGATAAAAAAGCGTGGAGTTAATACCTGTTGACTACCAAGCAGGATACATTAATTGAAATAATTGTATTTAATTAACATGACGTTGTATTTTTTAAATGTTAAAAAAGAGTAACTACTGAGTTTCTTGCCGGTTCTTCTCGGTAGAATCTACTTTCCGAACCGGTGGTAGCTTCACTTAATTGTAAAATGACTGACTGTGTAAAAGTAGTACTAACGAGACGCAAACAAGTTCTTTTGAAGACGAACATCATGTTAACCAAATCATCCAACATGCGCGACCCACAGCATTATCTCTTAAATCAATAGTTGAAGCATCGAATGAATACAAAGAGTTTAAATTGATTAAGGACGCTTTGATAAAAAACACGTGGGATGTTTCAATAAATCATTATAAGCTATTTCAACATGAGCTCTGGTTACATGATGGCGTTTTATTAAGAGGGAACAAAATTGTTATACCAACTAAGCTAAGAAAACAAGTATTAGCAGCAGCCCACGAAGGCCACCCTGGTATTGTTAACATGAAAGCTAAATTGCGCACAAAGGTTTGGTGGCCAAAGATTGACAAAGACGCCGAAAGTACTGTAAAAAACTGCAGAGGATGTACATTAGTCTCAGCCCCAAACCCACCAATACCCATGAAAAGGCGTGAACTTCCTTCGCAAGCTTGGGTAGATACGGCTATTGATTTTTTAGGTCCGCTGCCTAGTGGCCTGTAGTGCAGTACTGCCTATCTTTTAGTAATTATCGACTATTACAGCCGATACAAAGAGATTGAACCTATGAAATCTATTTCGGGTCATGACACAATAAAAGTCTTAAAAAGAATATTCGCACGAACAGGAAATCCTGCTAGTATAACAGCCGATAATGGAAAGCAGTTCTGTAGCCAGGATTTTAAAAAATTCTGCACTGAACAAGGCATAACACTTTTCAATACAATTCCTTACTGGCCACAGCAAAACGGGGAGGTAGAGAGGCAAAACAGGGATATACTTAAGCGACTGAGGATCAGTCAATGTGAAAAATCTGATTGGAAAGATGATTTATTAAGTTACTTAATGATGTATAACAGCACACCTCACCCTTCCACAGGAAAAACCCCGTCCGAATTGTTCTACGGAAGACAGTTCAGAGACAAGTTACCTTTTTTAACTGACCTTGAAAATAAATATGACGATTCTGAAATAAGAGGCCGAGATAAAGAAAAAAAAGAGAAAAATAAATTAAATGAAGACAGGGAGAGGAAAGCTACAGAAAGAGAATTAGAAGTTGGCGAGAAAGTCTATGTAAAGAATGTAATAAAAGAAAAAAAAACTAGTTATAACGGATTTTAATGGCGCATATCAATTATTTTGGACATCCCGACGTTTCGAGCACTTTACAGTGTTCGTGGTCACGGGTAGACTGACTGACTGTCTACCCGTGACCACGAATCGCGAAAATTTAAGACAACATTAAAAGAAAATAAATTAGCTTCTGAATTTAATCCGACACCACATACTGTTGTCAGTGCCGAGGGAAGCGACATAAATGTCAGGAATGACGAAACAGGCCAGGAATATAGGAGAAATATCGTTCACCTCAAGAAAGTAGAAGGTCAATGGAAAGTAATTGATAATGAAGAAAATTCTGATAAAGATGTTTAGTTAATAATAGATAGATTTAAATGAAAAATATTGTTTTGTTGTTTCTAAATAATTATATTTAAAATTAAAAAAACTTGTGATTAAAATAATAATTTAACATATAAAAAGGAAGAGATGTGACATATAATAAAATATAGTACACAAATCAACTGTGGCGCCTCACTAGCACATCGATCTGTCATCGGGAGCGGGAAAACGTTATTTTGAGTTGTGTATCTACTTACTGATAATTTGGCGGTTTTATTTATAATCCCGAAATATAAATAAAGGACATCACAGGTGGCAAGTCCTAGCCTTGGTTTGGTCGCTTTTGCAAAACGGCATCACGCCGAAAGTGGGAACGCTATCAAACCTGGGCTAATGCATCTGCGTCTCGTAAGGTAATGTAATGTAAATACCAGCGCATTCAAAAAGGAATATAACTCTGCCTCTAGGTCCCTCAAAAACGTGATGCTAGGGCGAAGACGGAGTACATTGGCAGAATTGGCGAAAGTCTGGTGCGCCTCCCTTCAGGAACACGTGCGTTCTGGTCTCTCGCTAAGGCTGTCTTAGTGAATTTCTGTCAGCCTTCGTTTCCATCTCTGCACAGGGACAGTGAGTCATTGTCCCATAGCGCGAAAGAGAAAGCTGATCTTTTAGGCTCTCTCTTCGCGTCAAACTCGACTCTAGATGACCAAGGAAAGTCTCCACCAACAATTCCGCGGTGTGATACCTCGATGCCGGAGGTTAAATTCCGGTAAAGTGCAGTTCGCAAAGCACTTCTTTCCTTGGATATTCATAAGTCGAGTGGACCTGATGGCATCCCTCCAATCGTGCTACGGACATGTGCTCCCGAGTTGGCACCGGTCTTAAGGCGTCTTTTCCGGCAATCCTACACATTACGCGTTGTCCCGAACTCCTGGAAGACAGCTTTGGTGCACCCGATCCCTAAAAAAGGCAACCGCTCAGATCCGTCCAATTATAGGCCTATAGCCATCACCTCCTTGCTCTCCAAGGTAATGGAGTCCCTTATTAACTGCCAGCTCCTGCGGTATCTAGAGGAGAACCAGCTGATTAGCGACCGCCAGTACGGTTTCCGTCGGGGTCGGTCGGCCGGTGATCTTCTAGTTTACCTTACTCATAGATGGGCTGAAGCAGTTGAGAGCAAGGGGGAGGCATTAGCAGCCAGCTTGGACATAGCGAAGGCCTTCTATCGCGTGTGGCACAAAGCGCTTCTTTCGAAGCTTCCTTCCTATGGGCTTCCTGGGAAATTATGCAATTGGGTTACCAGCTTTTTGACAGGTCGGAGCATCAAGGTCGTTGTTCACGGTGCATGCTCTGACTTAAAATCCGTCAGTGCTGGTGTTCCACAAGGCTGCGTTCTATCACCCACTCTGTTTCTTCTGCATATCAATGATTTGATGCAAATCGGGAACATTCATTGCTATGCAGACGTACCGTTGACACCTTATACACCGGCCGAGCTAATATTTCTCGGGAAAACGTCGAAGAGAACCGGAACAAACTTGTGTCTGAAATCGAGTTTTCATTAAACGAAGTCTCGAATTGGGGCCGGCTAAATCTAGTCCATTTCAACCCCAAAAAGACGCAAGTTTGCGCGTTAACCGCCAAATAAACACCATTTGTCGTATCTCCACGATTTGAGAACATTCCGATAGCCGCTACAGGTAGTATTGGAATACTTGGCGTTGATATTTCGAGCCTCGTTCAGTTCCGCGGTCAATTGGAAGGCAAAGCCAAATTGGCTTCAAAAAAGCTGGGTGTGCTCAGCAAGGCGAGACAGTATTTCACGTCGGCCCATCGCCTAAAACTTTACAAGGCGCAAATTCGGCCTCACATGGAGTACTGCTCTCACCTCTGGGCGGGTGCTCCCTAGTACCAGCTCCTTCCATTTTTTTTTTTAAATTTGAACACCAACAAGCAGAACACTAACATTTACAAGGAATAAAATGTTCTAATAATATTTCTTAGTGACTACTTTTTTACAGGTGTTACATAATACCAACAAAAAATAACAGTAAACAACGATACAATTAAAAAGTTTAAAATTGAATTAATTATAAATAAAAAAAGTTATAAACAAAAAATTTAAGTTGATTTAAATTATTTGTGTTACAACAATAATGAATAGAGGAAAATTATCGAAATTAACAAGTAAATTAAAATTAAAATGTCTGAGAATTATAAAAATATTAAGTTAACAATGAGAAAGTAAAATAAATAAGTTACAATCAGTAAATAAGTTACAGATCAATAAATTATCCAACAAAAACAATTAAAAAATTACACAATCAAAATTAAGATTGAATACTGGTTTAGTCTTTATCAAGATTGCAAAATATAAATCCATATAAAAAAAAATTACAATAAGAAGGAATTATTTATTATTGAAATACATAAGTAACTGATTTCTGAAACTATACAATTTATTATCAAAAATGTCAATGGTTCTCACTTCTGTTGAATTTAACTCTTGTGTACTTTCAACTTTATTTGTAGTTTTATATATGTTGTTATAATTAATACACATTCTGTTAATAGGGAAGAAACGCCCTTGACGAGAGTGCGTTAATTTTTCAGTAAAAGGTGCATATACAGACGGCCTAGAAAATTTTCTTGGAGCATTAATCCTCAATTTACCTAATAGGTATGGGCAGTCTGTGGACCCATTAATTAATTTAAAAAGAAATATGTTGTCGAGAAGCTGTCTTCGATCGCGAAGAGAAAGAAGTGCAAAATGCGACAATCTTTCCTCGTAGCTGTGCAGCCTACCAGCCAACTTAAAGTTATAGGACAGATGCCAAAGAAATCTTTTTGGACTCGCTCTAATCTGTGGCTGTAAATCTCATAGTGTGGATTCCACACCGTGCAGCAATACTCTCAAATACTACGTACTAAGGCAGTGTACAGGGAAATTTTAGTTCGAGCCTCTTTAAAAACTCCACAGTTACGTAGAACAAAACCCAAAGCTTTGAAGGCCCTGCCAACTATATGATCAATATGTATGTGAAATCGTAATTTAGAATCCAGTATTACTCCCAAATCCCGTATGTGATCTACTTCAGTAAGTAAATGTCCATCAATAGAATAACTTCGATCAACAGAGGTTTTTTTCCTACTAAAGCGAATAACAAAGCATTTCTCAGTAATGAGACACATAACGTTCTTGCGACACCATGAGACCAGATTGTCCAAGTCATTTTCAACCGACTTCCAAAAGGAGGAGGTTATCAATTCGTCTGTATTTTTTTTTTTTTATATGTTTGTTACCTCATAACTTTTCACTGGGTGGACCGATTTTGATAATTTTTTTTTTGTTTGAAAGGTAGTGCTTCCCGTGGGGTCCCATTTTTTTTATTTTTTTTTCCGATGATGGTATCCATGTGAAAACGACATAAGTCTTAAATTTGCATTACGTATATGCGCGACAAATAGGTGAATAACTGAAAATCACGTTAACCAATTTTGATAATTCTTTTTTTATTATAAAATATATACTTCAAGGGTAATTTGGTGAAAGCTTGGTAAGGTTCTGAGCACAGGATCCATGACAAAGTAACGGAACGGAAGGGAACGGAACAATTCTGAGGAGCACGTTAGCGATACTCGGTCGAATCTTTTATATTTATAGGTTATTTGGATATTTGAGTCACCTTCCGTAATGTGGTTATGTTTATGTAATTATCATAGTCGAATATTATAATCAACTAGCTACCCACCCCGGCTTCGCACGGGTGCAATACTGATACTAAATATACTACAGAATTTGTTTATTTACGACATCACATCGCAAACTTCTAAAATTATCAGTGTTTCTTTACTATATTGTTCATGTATTATATACACAAACCTTCCCCTTGAATCACACTATCTTTTAAAAAAAACCGCATCAAAATCCGTTGCGTAGATTTAAAGATATAGGGACAGAGAAAGCGACTTTGTTTTATACTATGTAGTGATGGAACTCCTATACGGCTCGCAGTTAGGGTGCGATATGGGGCAGAATTTCTTACTATCTTTAATCAAATTTTGTGTATGTGATGTGATGTCATATGATGTACGAAATATAGTTGGTCTTTTTCAAAGTTTTTTTGCTGAGTTCGATTACAGCTCTTTCGAGGGATCCTTGTAGTTTACGCCGCGTGACGTATTAAATCCGCATTTTCGAAAGTCTATTTTTGCTTTATTCGCAAGTTTCCTTTGAAATTGTTCTCGAAGTAGTTTCTGACTCATATAAACGGAACGCTTAATCTATCCATATTAAAAAAAATTAGTTAGTCAACATCAGCTTCACTTAAAATCAAAAAATAAATAAAAATTTTAACAAAAAGAAAAACCGACTTCAAACAAAACACTATTTTAAAACAAATGAATATGCACGAAAAAGTGATAAAAATAATTGCGTATTCAACATATTTTTTAGAGTCTTCCTAAGTTAAATGAAATGAAAAATATTAGACTACTTAAAAGTCGATTAACGGTTATATCATGTAGTTATAATTATTGTTATATTTGGAGTCGGTGTCAGCCAATAAAACCCTACAGTATATCTATCAAAAAACAATACGAGAATACTTTGACAAATATGTTTTTTACAAATTACCTTTTACACAATAATATACTGGATCAATCAAGGGGCTCGTATCGCTTCTTTCTTTTGATTGTTGGGGCAAGGGCACCGTGGCTGACACCGGCTCCAAATATACCAATAACTATAACTACATGATATAATCGTTAATCGACTTTTAAGTAGTCTAATATTTTTCATTTCATTTAACTTAGGAAGACTCTAAAAAATATGTTGAATACGCAATTATTTTTATCACTTTTTCGTGCATATTCATTTGTTTTAAAATAGTGTTTTGTTTGAAGTCGGTTTTTCTTTTTGTTAAAATTTTTATTTATGTAGGCATACAACATCTGCTTCGGAGGAGACAGGTCTAAAAAGTTTCAGGTCATCTGCTAATAAGTCGCATTTACAATGATCGAAGCAGGAGTTGATGTCGTTAATAAAAATGTTGAACAACAGGGGTCCCAGGTCCTGAGGTCAGAGCCCTGAGGCACGCCAGAGGGAGATGAAAAGAGATTTCAACAATGCCTGTTTATAACCACTGTTGAACTCCTATTCTTAAGGTAGGACTTAAACCAATCAAGCATAATACCCGTTATGCCAATCATTTCGAGCTTATGAAGCAAAACATAATGGTTAACTTTATCGAAGGCCTTACTAAAATCAGTGTAAATGGCATCGACTGAATTGCCACTGTCAATGGCTTCAGTAAGGTCCTCGACGAAAGAGATGAGATTTGTGCTGGTAGATCGGGCCTTCAAGAAACCGTGTTGTTCCAGAGCAACAACTTGCTTGAAGTGGGAAGAGATAATAGGATATACAAGTAGCTCAAACACTTTTGCAAATATTGATATTATAGAGATTGGTCTATAATTTTTAGCGGGGCTTCTGTCACCGTTTTTATAAAGTTGTAGAACCAAGGCTTTTTTCCAAAGTATAGGGAATTGGCCAGTTTTTAGGGAACTATTGATGATCATAGTTAGTGGCTTCACAAGGTTATTTGCACACGTAGTAACAAAAAGTGCAGGAATTCCGTCCGCTCCCGCACCTTTAGATTTGTTCAGGCCTTTCAAAACTCTGAGAATTTGCTCGGATGTAAAAGATATATGACTCAGACTTTGTGATGTACATATATTATAATTCGTGTTTGAAATATTTATAGTGGCAACGTTCACTGGAGGTGGCGTTGTACTATTGCTGTACACAGAAGAGAAATGATCAGCAAATAGATTGCAAATATCTGCACCATCAAGAGCTACACGGGAATTCAATGTCATTTTTGCGGGGTACGAGTTGTTCGGCATTTTTTTTATTTTCAGGTATGACCAAATCAGCTTGGGATTAGATCTTAATGAAGACTCGAGGTTATTTATGTACTTAGAGTAGGATTCTTTCAACAGCTTATCACACCTTTTTCTTAAAAGCTCAAAAGTCAGAACATCACGAGGGTTGTTATATTTTCGTATTTTGATCCTGTATTTATATTTCTCCTTAATACAATTAATTAAACCGCGATTGAACCAAATAGGATATTTAGAGCTTCGAGGCTTAGAAAGCGGAACATATTTTCGTATTAACGTCTGCAGTTGAGAATAGAAAATTGAAACCATGTCATCAACTGACATACATTCATTCATGATAACATCCCATTGGATAGATTCAAGTTCTTTTTGAATATTTTGATAGTCGACCTTGTAAAAACAATGTTTGTGTATGTTATCATTAGGTGGTAAAAGTGGAATAAAATTAATATCATACGAAAATATTAGTGGAGGGTGAAGTGCGTCTACACACGTGAGGGGATCCGTACATGTAGATAAGCTACTAAGCGATTTATTAACAAGAACTAGATCAAGTATTTTGTCTTTGTTGTTCACGACGTGATTATATTGAGCTAAGTCATTAAGCGACATAAAATCCGATACCATATTATGCAATAAGTTGTTAGAAGCACCCGCATCTAGTGAGTTATGGTTACATGTAGTCCAAGACATATTACTTAAGTTAAAGTCACCTACAATTAGAAGGGTACCGGTTAAAGATTCTAGAACTCTATTAGAGTTGTCTAAAAAGTGCTTAAGAATATGCTTTTGGACGGGAGGGGGTATGTAGACACCGCAGATATAAATATTATCCTTTGTGCCGTTTTTGTTGTCAAATTCTATATTGACCCAGAGGTCTTCGCAGAAAGATTCAAAACCAACAAGTCGAGAAGAATTAATTTGCCTTGAAACTGCTACCAGGACTCCGCCGCCGTCTTTCTTATTATGAAAACCGCTACTTTCGCGATCACGCCTATAAACTACATAACGATTACTATCAAACAACTCTGAGTCAAAGGCGCTTCCATTCAACCAAGTCTCTGTCAAAATTATTATATCATATGAACTACAAATTACATTATTAAAAAAGTCAACAGATTTAGTTCTCAAACCTCTGACATTTTGATAATATACCGATAAACCGTTAAGTGTGCCCTTTAGTAAGTATAATAAAATCAACCTTAGCGTATTTATGACAAGTTCATGATTGTGTCGTTGTTCCGGACTTGAATATATTTAGCATTTTCGGTTTTTCTTACGAAAATTCTACCATCTCGTACCCATACGAATCTGTAGTTTAACTCCTTAGCTTTACTACGAGTGGCAGCAAGCAACATTTTAGTTTCGGGCGATAAATGTTCTGTAATATAAATGGAGTCTTTCTTCGCAGTGGCAATTCCTAAGTGGCTGGAGTTCAGTTTCTCATTACTAAACTTTTTGTTGAATTTACTGTTAGCAGCAAGGAATTGATCTCGAAGACGTGGACTATTAAATTTCACCAAAACAGATCTGGGACGAGGGCTGGTTCTGTCCATTTTAGCAATTCTGGTGCAAATGTGTATGCTTTTCTCCTCGACGGGACAATCAATAACCTTAGCCAATTGTTGTACAGTATTAATCAAGTTCTCTTGCTTATGTTCCGGTATACCATGAATTTCCACATTACATGCCCGTGAGTGTTATTCGAGCTGCGACAGGCGGGAATTTAATAAATCGTTACACGCGCGTAGCGCGTCATTATCCGCGCGAACCGATTCAATTAACACTGCTTGTGTCGAGCACTGCTCTTTTAATTTTTCTATTTCAGTGTTAAATGACAACATTGTCGACTCAAGAGAAGAAAGTATGTCGTGGATCTCCTTTATTTTAGGATTAAATTCGTTAGCTAAAACTAGCCGCAACTCCTCTCCGATAATGTCACGAATAGTCTCGGCCGTTAAACTATTACAGGAAGAGTTCTTACTGCGCTGCGTCACAAAATCCTGTTGTGCCGCAATTGCTGGTCCGCGTACCGGGGTATTTGTATTATTTCCTTTCTTCGGCTCTTTGCTACGACATAAATCGCAAACCCAAACTTTTTTAATATCAGGGGTCATGTTCTTATATTCTAACAAAGTGTGTCTCGTGCAAATAACGTGATATGTATTTTTACAACGCACGCAATGCAAATAAGGAGCATCTTTCATAGCATTAGGACAGCCGGCGCACTTTATACAATTCATCATTTAGTTATATTAGCAAATATTACGGGTAAGCAAAGTAATATTTAATAGTTCGACCACTGTTAGTTACAAGCGTACGCTGTGTGACTTTTAGTCAGCCGAGTTGAGGTCAATGACACGGTTGTCCGAGCGAAGACGATGCGGCAGCAGTGCAAGTTGTCGTAGGTCAGGGTGTTGCAAATATTTAAAGATGTTTTTCTTTATTACTACTAAATTACACGGTGTACCACTTTGAAATTTCACTGATAAGTTCACAATAATCACTACTTTAATTTTGAAACACAAAAAGCAGGAACTAATTACTTTAAATATATATTATTTATAAAAAAACCAAGAGTGTAAATGAAACGTTGTTAACTGAGTGCGCGCGTAGACTTTTATCCTTTTGACCGCATCCAACGTAGAGCGGTCCGAGTTATCGACGATCAAGCCCTTTCCGATCTCCTTGATCCTTTGGCTTTGCGTAGAGATGTTGGATCACTCTGCATCTTCTACCGAATTTTTCACGGGGAATGTTCCGAGGAATTGTTCGGATTAATCCCGGCTGCTGAATTTCACCTTCGGACATCTCGCCAAAATTCTAAGTTTCACCCGCACCACCTTGATGTCCGAAAATCTACAACAGCGCGATTTCTCAGACATTTTCTGCCTCGCACAACAACTTTGTGGAACCAGCTTTCGCCGGCGGTTTTTCCGAACCGATACGACATGGGACCTTCAAGAAAAGAGCGTACTCCTTTTTGAAAGGCCGGCAACGCACCTGCAAGCCCCCGGCGGTGCGGTAGCGGTGTTGCAGATGTCCATGGGCGGTGGTAGTCACATTCCATCAGATGAGCCTCCTGCTCGTTTGCCACCTATGCCATAAAAAAAAGGTCTTTCGTTAATTATATTATTTAGTGTTAACTTGATCCTTGATAAACAATCCAAAGTGCTTTGTGAAAGGATTATTTACTTATTTACGAGTAAAAACGGCAAGTGGTAACAAATCAGTGACATTGAATTGACTTTGATTGCAATCATACGGTCTTGGTCATTGAACCCTGTTGGTGTGGGTCTCTACGTCACATCAAGTCTACAATTTCGCTCGTCTACTCAAAACATCGCTTGGCCCTGTGGCAACTGTGATTGCTTTTTACGCTCGCCCTGGTGCGTTCTAGGTGCAAACCTCAACCAAACGCAAAAAAATATTTTCATATTTATTTGTGAATAATTATTTATCCAAATGAAGTACGCCTGCTGTAAATCAACGTCAGGGGGCATCACCGAGGTAGTTATATGCGACAGTTGCGGTCAAAATGATCACTACAATTGTCTTAATCCAACGGGTACAAATAAAAACTTAACGCAAGATAGAAACAAATGGATATGCCCGGATTGCTTGCGTACCTTACCTAGACAAATAAACAGTGATAATACACGTGCACGCGGTCACAAACAAAATACAACATTAAACTACAACGAGAACATCACACTGCGCAGAGGTGGTTCGACCTCTACTATGGATATATCTTACCAACCCGATGATTACAATGCTTCATTTTTGGATCAAGTGAAATTAATAATATCCTCAGAAATCGCAATCCTCAGATCCGAGCTTAAATCTACCCTTTCTCCTTTGCAAAATGACTTAAAAATCTACGAGAGGAGTTTTCTAGCTTTAAAAACAGCTTAGAATTCTAAAATAACAAATTTGAAGAATTTAATAAAAGAATAAATAACAGCGAGACTGAAATCAAACGTATATCTGAGCAGTGTCTGGAAGTCAATTATCTTAAGTCAAAGGTAGAAGCCATCGAAGTCGAAAACAATAGCAGCGAGCAATGGTCCCGTCGATCCAACGAAGAGATATATGGAATACCTGAAAAAAAAAACGAAAACCTATTCACCATACGATAACGACCTGTAAAACAGGACATCGCTGGCAACGCCGACTTCAACTTCAATGTTAATACAGACATAGATTTCATCACAAGAGTTGCTTCTAAGAACAAAGATGTTAAAAGAGCTAAACCTTTTATTGAAAATATTCCTTTGTGGCTGGAAAAAAGATGACTTTCTGTCTCGAGTGAGAAAACTTAAATTGAAATGCCATGACATCGGCTTCTTATCAAATAACAAGAATATTTATTTCAATGATCATCTTACAAGTACAAATAAGTTACTGCTACAATTGGTAAAGAAGACCTGTAAAGATAAATCCTATAGATACGTATGGGTTAAAAATTGTTGCATGATGGTACGCCGAAATGACACCAGTCCGGTTTTACATATAGTTAATTCTTGTGATGTAACAAAAATTGTTTATGTACTATAGTATATTGTAAATGAATATTTCCTATATTATGTTGTATTCTCTTGTTGTTATTTTGTATGTTATAAGGCAGGCTCTGTATGGCTATTCAATATTCTTATACTACTATATATAGTAATAATAATATAGTAACAATAAAAAAAAATATCTAACATCAGAAGTGGGATTCGGATTTGCAGCTCACAAAGTACCTACTAATTTTATTTTTATTTTGTTGTGAATGGTCTCGTCAACGTGGTTCCGGATGCTGTACCTGGCCGTTGCTGTTATGATGACGACGTAGCACGACCTATCTACGACCCAGTAACTGTTGACGATGGTGCGGAAAACTGTTACTAGAACATCAAGGTGATGTCAGAAGAATTTGGATGGACCAGCATGACTACCTACGGTTCACAAAGCTGGTAAGACCCTAAAGGGTGCCGCTTAAAATGATGGTCGAACTTAAGAAAACTTAGTTATCGAAATTAGCTTAAAATGATAATAATTATGTACAATTTATTGTTACTACATAAAATCTGTGCCTAGATTGTAACTGATAAAGTTATAGAATTATTTTATTTGATTAAGAGAAAAATAGTAAGGTTTACAGAAAGTTGTGATTGTTGATAAGTACCAAAACATAAGAAAAGAGAGAGTCGTTGGTCGATCGTTTACTTGGTGCTTGTCCAGCGCACTGGCAGCGAGTGTATGGGACATGCATGGCGAGGTAATCGATAAAAAAAGAGAGAGAGAGAATCGCTGGTCGATCGTTTACTTGATGCTTGTCCAGCGCACTGGCAGCGAGTGTATGGGACATGCATGGCGTGGTAATCGATAAAAAAAGAGAGAGAGAGAGAATAACTGTTTTGCGCTGGCCGGTCTTTTGCTTGGTGTAAGTCTAGCCCACAAGCAGCGGGTGGAGGGGACTTGTCACATCGAGGCAATAGGCAAAACAGTAAAAAAAAAACAAGTGGTTTGATATTTCTTAACAATCACATCTTACTTTCATAGTTCAATTAGTTAGTGTTGTACTTCGAGAGCGAAGTACTTGTCAGGTTGGCCGTGACAGATTAAGTAAGAAATTATTAAATAATTAGATTATTATATAAATGTTTACATTATTTATTATATGGTTTAATCAAATATGTAATAATAATATTTAGATTTAAAGTATTTTTGAATTGTATTGATACTTTATATTCAATAAGAGGGTACATTGACTTTTCTGTTCATTATTATGAATCACGTGATTTGTAGTGAGGTTAATATAAGTGAGGGAAGCTCCGAATACCAGGACACTCTTTTCCCTGGACCAGCCAGGTGTTGACAATTAAGGTACGATGTAACTTTGTGTTAAATTGTAATTGTTGTTGCTTGTTAAATTATTGATAAGATATATGAATTGTCTATTGTAATTAAATTGTAATTATGAAAATACAAAGTTAGTCTTGAGATAATTAGTTTGGTTGTAAATATTAAATATTAGATTTCTACAGATACTATAATGGCTGAATAAGTTATGTAATTATATATTTAATTGTAATTAACTAATATGATTGTATTTTTAAATGTTGAAAAGAGTAACTACTGAGTTTCTTGCCGGTTCTTCTCGGTAGAATCTACTTTCCGAACCGGTGGTAGCTTACTTAAATTACTTGTTAAATAACGATTCAAAGTGCTTGTAAAAGGGTACTTGAATAAAGTATATTATTGATTTTGAAATACATTTTCTTATTCATATCATCTTTTATTGCCTTAACACGTTCAGTGCCAGCGACAAGCCTAGCGTGTTCATGCGAATTTCTATAATAGCCACGCCGCGAACACGCTAGGCTTGTTCTAAGAATTTCAGTGATATCTTAAAAACTAGGCTAAATTATTCATTCAAACTATTTGTGTGCAATCTTCAAGCGATAAGCTACTGAGTTTTTAAGTGGCCCGTTAAAAATATATATTTTTTTTTTTATTTTAGAAAAAAATGTCTTTTGTAATGCCGGCGACACGCTAGGCTTGTTCACTTATTAAGGATAATCATAGATTGTCAAATTGTTTTTTCAACAAACCACATTTTATTTATGGCTTATTACCAATTTGTTGACAATTGAACTAATTTTGTTATTGTTTTCTCAAATTTGCGGAACTTTGTTACATTTTTTTTTGTATAAATATCTATTATTATAAAAATTTATACACCTTTGTAGTAAAACTATATAAGCCGTAACTCTGCCATTCCTATTTAATGACAAAGTTTATACTAAATTGTCTTACTTTGTGTTATGTTGATACTGATACTGATTATGTATTACAAGTACCTATATGTTAGTTCGATTAATCATTAACTACCACATACATACACCAAATATATAAAATTAAA